>NC_045740.1:16141821-16158498 GCF_008692095.1 Etheostoma spectabile
TTGATGAGGAAAAGAAGTAAGAACGTTTGGGCGACTGGAAATCAAGCAGCTTTTATTGCATAATTCAGAGTTGTTGAAGCATGGCATTTTATTGTGGAGGACTGAAGTAAGATCTGGTAGTTTTGATAGCATTAATGGGTCTTTCTTTAGCTAACTATCTATGAACTTAATACCCAGCAACGCCCAGTGTTTACAGCGAGGAGATAGTGGTGTCCGGTTATGGTCAAGGGTAGCGCTCGGCTAATTTATTGACGATAGCGTACTTGTAAAGTAAAAGCTAAAGTAAAGAGTTAAAACTATATAACGTTTGAAAGGTAACAAGTTACAATTTACTTTAAACCATTAAATTAACTGAAAACATTAATAGATCATTTATATTTGTACTTGAACCGATAGGCGGATGCAAGTCAGACAAAACAGAAACAGGAGAGACAACGCTGGCGTTGTCAAAAAAGAAAAACGCACTTGCATACTGCATTGTTTTATCAACAAGTCCCTTAAACTGTACTTTGATAAAGGACATTTTTCCTACCCTGTAATACATACCACAGGGGCCTAGAGGTGGCAGGAAACCCAACCCACAGGGGTGTTTTCCATCCTCAAAGTTATTGTACTTTACATAGCTCAGACTCAGCTCAGACGTCCGCTTTTGAAGCCACACCCTACTCACCAGAAACACAAATCATGTTTTTACGTGCTAAACATGTCTGAAAGACTAAAGCAACCCACATCTGGGGACTATGTAAAAGTAGTATATTTTCATCAGTAATGGTAGGGAAGTTGTAAAGGTTTGGGAGCCTTTTAGCTGGCACCAACTGGTTCTATTATTGCACGTAGATCGATGGAATGGATGCCAACAAAGATGACCGTAACATGGAACTGAGTCTCCAACTTGGAACCTGAAATTTAAAATATTTAAGACAAAAAGTCAGGCAGGCAGTCTGCATTGGAGAAGAATTTTGTATTTGAACGTACTCTGGCAAAGTGTTCCACTTCCTCCTAGGTACCTCTTCCCTTATCATTACCTTTCCCGTACCTGTGACAAAATGTGAAAACCTGCAATATTGAAACATATTTGCATAAACCTTTGTGAAACCAAATTCGTCCTGCTGCAATCTGTGTGCAAAGCAGTTGAACATCACAGTTGTTCATCCGTTTATGAATGGAAAGAAGGCACTGGAGCGTGGCATGGCAATACTGTAGTTAGATCAATACCAAAGAGTGGAATTGTCCTTCCCCTACAATACACGGGTGAATGATGTTGTTATTATTTCAGGACTGCAGTTACTTGCTACAGCAATAACGGATTCTACACGTACAAGATGTAGATTTGTTTTTTGCAGAAAAAAAAAAATCTGTGGGGTGCTTTAGCTGCAGCTATGCTGAAATTTAGGGGAAAAGAAAATCCAATAAGAGCATCACAGAGTGAATCCATTTTCATCCAAAATAGTGTTATTTTTAGAGCCTTCATATTGGACTATAAATGCTGATTTCCAAACTATATATCAAAGTAAATAGTTTACATGTAAAATCAGCCTGATGATTTAAGAAAAAATGTTTCTACCCAGTCTGTTGGAGAGTAGCTTGACCAATTTTTAGCCCTCCCCTGAGCTCTACTGGCAGGCCCAAAAAATAAAACTGGTGGGGGACAGTTGGTGCCCTGACAAAGTAGCAGTTCAGCGGCTGGTGTGCTAAAAGCAATAGGGTGGCCTGGTCTGGCACGGCTTGGCTTGACTTATCCGCCAAATCTGAACTGAGGCAAGCCGGTAGAAAAACAATACCAACACCTGACACATCAGTCGACATGACTCACGGCCGGGCTCTGCTCCAGAGCTGTCGAGGCCAATAACGTGTGAGGGTGTTTCCCTGCCCTTACAAACACACACGTACCAGACACACACACACACACACACACACACACACACACACAAGTCTGCACACGTCATACCATAATCTTGTCTTGGAGATGTGGAGAAATAGCCGACAATATTAAAACAGAAGACGTAAAAGAAATATTAAAATGTTAGAGTAAAGTCATGTTACATGTATGTTCATGTTAAAACTGATATATGCAGATTAGTACAAAATATCTCTATTGTACTATACAGGACAAAAAAAACATCTGCAACCTTTGTAGCATCCCATTCCACACATCACACATGCGGGGTGTGTATTACCAACCCGGTCTCACTCCGAATGGGTAAAATACGGACGCTTGGACAGTGGCTGTCCGCATCCGATGCGACGAAAAAGACACCCTTCGGCGTGTGTGTAGAACATACCGGAGAGAGCAGCATCTAGACAGGGTTTAGTGAGAAGAATGGAAGGGGGAAAAATTTCTAGTAGGGTGATGGGTCGGGGTGGTGGATGGGTCAAACACAGGAATTTAACCCAGGAGAACAGGGTTTGTGTCCCGCGTGTGTCCTTAACCGTCCTGTTATTGGCGTGGGTCAGGGAAGCCGCTTTTGTATTTAACCGGTCTTTCACCTTTACCTAAACTCAACCGTCCCTTTCCTGTGAGACACAGAAACATAAGCCCACCCATGAGCTTTTCCTTAACCTAACAGCGTCAAAAGGGACGCCAATTGTCCCTACTAAGCGTGTGTTATATGACGCTAAAGGAGACGACCAAGCGTGTGTTAAATGACGCTAAAGGTCTCATATAACAACGACAAAGGCACCTGACCAAGCATCTGTATTTTACGAGATGGGACTGAGAATGTGTCGGTATTACAGAAAGTACTGAATTTTGTAGAATGGTGTCAAATAAACAATAAAGAACCACAAATGGCCTCATTTTAGGAATGCAAACAGATGATGATGGCAGGGGATCATAAGACTTGATCCAATTCTAATTTTTCTGATCCAATTCTAATTCTAATTCTTATCTTGCATATATCACAGCAGCTTAATTATCTGTCCAACTACCGTGCGTCTTATCACACATAATGTTCATCAAATAAGTATTGAGAGAAAGACCAGGTTTGTCTTTGTCGTGCATGCCAACTTTCATTGTCTCCATCATAAAACGATTTATAATTAGGGCTGACAACCCCTCACAGACGACCCCAATAAAAGACTTTTAGACTTTATCTGTTGATAGATTTAACCATGTATCAATTTAACCATTTATTAGCATTTTCTGTAAAGTAAATCTTCCTACCTGTTGGTTTAAATACTGTTACTAAGACTTCTTAGCACTGTGACTTTGAGGTGTTGTGGTTATGGGTTTTGGTTTTGGGTGTTTTTTCCCTTTTGGCCTTCCTCGTTTTTTGTGTTAGTTTTCTCCCTGGTCTTGTGTTGTTGGTCCTGTCTTGTTTTTCCCTGTGTGTCTGCTTGTTCTCTTTCCTGTTTTATTTTGAAGTCCGTTTTGCGTCTCGTCTTGCCTCTAGTTTACTTCCTGTGTCTTCCCGCTCTTGTGATTACCTGATGTTTTCCACCTGATTCCCTGTCTTCTTGTCACCTGCTTCTCGTTACCTCGTGTATTTAATGCCTGTGCCTCCCTTGTCTTTTGTCAGATCGTTTTGTCTTGTGCTGCATGGAATCTAGTTTGTCAGCCTGTTTTCCTGTCAGCCTTCCCTGCCCTTGTGATCCTGTCTGTACTCCACCATTCCCCAGTGAGTTTTCCCTTGTGCTTCGTTTTTTCCCTGTTGGATTTTTGCCTTCCCATGTGCCTTTGTTTTGGACTTCTCCCTTTTGCCCCTGTGCTTGCTGAACTATTAAGACAATAAAGCCTTATTTGAACTGTCTCGCTACTCTGCTTTTGGGTCCTCCTTCCTCCCCATAACAGTGAGGGTTTAATACTGGTGGACGACTGGAGCTACAGGCTCATTTTTAAATAGTTCTAAAAATGCTTTAACCCTCTGAGGACAAAAGATGCACCGACAAGTCCAAGAGATGTTTGACAATACTCATATTCCAGAAGCATATTACAAAATTTCATTTTAGACATTCATTTACTATTTTATTTGTATATTACATTACTGTTTGGAACCCAAGACTTTTGTAAATTCATTTTAAGCACAAAAAAAAATTGGGTGTGGGTTTGTTTTGACAAATGATTTGAGAAATTTCAAAAAGCTAACATGAACTTTTCAGCTTCAGGGCTAAATTTTCTCCTCAGACATTGCGTTGGAACAACTTTGGGCCTCACTTTACAGAAAGCTGAGTTTGCTCTCAACATTTTGATATGAAACAAATGGGGATCTGGTTATAAACAAATACTCTTAAACGTGAAGATGTGTAAAAACGCCCTGAGAGACCTTAGAGGGTTATTTTTGAAAGTTAGACACTCACAAAGGAGCTCTGACCTTCACATTTTAATGTGTATAGTTAAAAACTGATATGAGTTTCCATGCAGTACCTCTGGCATAACTTGGACCCCAGAATAAAAGGCTGCCGGTCGACCGGAGCACTGCAGTGTGACTCAGATATGTGCGATGACAGCAGTGTTGACAGCCAAATTCAAAATCTCAACTCACCTCAAGCTAAGAAGCAATCTCTCCTAACCCATTGACCCATGACCTTTTCTTCCAAATCTGCTCAACCATACAGCTCTTTTCACTGAACTCTGTGTGTGTGTGTGTGTGTGTGTGTGTGTGTGTGTGTGTGTGAGAAACACGAGCGGAAGTGGGTAAACATGCATGTGTTTGCCAACACGAATACATTGTCTTAATGTATGTTGACAGGTGCTACTACATGCATGTGTGTGTTTTGTGTTGGAATGCGTCTCAGCAGGGTTTTGAGCCCACATGACTATGTCAATTTGTCCTCCTACCACTTTTCTCAAGGGCGAGTCTTTTGTCTGAAAACTGGAGAGTGCACTGCACATACTAATGAATGTTTCATATAACAAATGGCCACCTGTAATTAATGGATGTAGGAAGATAAATATACTGCATTCGGCCCAGAGAGAAAAACATCTCATTAGCTGCTGTTGCTGGGACATTTCTGATACGTGTGTTCTTCGATGTACTCTAAATTCTAATTCTATAAAATATTATGTAGGCTAATAAATAAGGCAGCTAGGTGTAATGTTAATGTATAGGGCTTCACACTTGCTTAGGGTCATAGTTAATGCTAACCATTAAATTACTACCACATCACTGCTTTTATTACTAAGTTTGAGTCAATACACCAAACAACAAGTTCTTGTGTTTACGTAATTGAAGCTTTTAATTTCCGCACACTTTTTCTACAAGCCCATTTTGTTGTAAATGTATTATGCTGTCAGCTCTGTAAAATGTACTCAGTAATTATTCAGTTAAATAAAAATGTTAATGCTTCGAAGTGTTGTTAGAAAGGATGTTAGAGCGGAGGATGTCAGGGGAGTAAAGGCTCTCTCAGCCACAGAGTTACCACATTAGGATAGTGTGAAGGAGTGTTGCTGGAGGAAGAAATGGAAGTTTGGAAAACAATATTTCTTGAGGCAGTTCTTCTCACAATGGTCAAATGATGTAGCCTGGTCCTACCAGACTCTCGTGCATTTCATTTGGACAGAGAGTCTGGCCACTTTCCATTGACAAGTGTTAACTTCCTTGAAGGCGGGTACTCTGTTGAAGTTTAAAACTGTTGGATCTTTCCAGAGCCACTCTGGATCTGCAATAACCAATCGCTAACTTTTGGTCGTTATGTATATTAATGCAAAATAAATGTTGGTGCCGTAATAGTCTATATCAACCACATTTAATTTCTGGGATTGTTCAGGTACCGCCTGAAACAGCGACCTTGTCTTTCTTTTCAACCCGATGTCCTTTACCTTCCACTTCTTTGTATTGTAATTTTAAAGTCGGGTGGATTTCTGAGGACTATGGTTACCTGCTCCTCAGATCTCTGCAGCGTAAATCCAGACAGCTAGCTAGACTATCTGTCCAATCTGAGTTTACTCTTGCGTGACAACCTTTGAACTTGCACATGTTCCACCAAAACCTTCCTTCATGAGGCTGGTTTGTAGAGGCAGGGTTACTCCGTCTGGCACATAGCAGCGCCCAAGACGCTTGTGATTGGTATGAAGAAATGCCAATAAACCAGAGCACGTTTTCCTCTCATCCCTGAATGCTGTGTGGACTGGCCAGACCCTCCTCCACAGCGCTGTTCAGGGGGGTCTGGCAATGTGAGATGATGAAGTTGATATTGAATGGAACCGAAAATGTATTGGAATCAAAACCTGGTGAATCAGAATTGAATCAATCGGGAAATCATTTTTGATACCCAGGCCTAGTAATAATCAAGCTATCGTTTTATTATGCATCCTCTCGTCATCATGTTGCTGTTTCATGCCATTGGCCAGAAGGCACCTATCAGTACTGGAAATTGTGTGATCTCTCCCAAACTGTTTGCTGTAGTTTCCACTTATTAAAACACGTGGCGGAGACTTACCCTTGCTTACTTCAGCCCCTGTTGTCATGTCTGATATTCAGTTTTGTCTTTGTAAAGCACTTAGCATAGTAAACACAACAGTGACTAAGATAAATGATGAAGCTATATACCAGACACAAGTAGCACTAAAACCAGATTTAGGATAATGTGAGTATCCAGCTCCACTCTCCATAATGTCTAATGGTAGGACACTGTAGCAGTGATACTTACATTACAAGACTGAGTGACCATGAAAATATAATGCAAACCAATACAACAGCCCTGTAATAAATGAAAGTATAGCTCAGAATGTTATTTTCCTCTACAGGGTTGCAAGTTATTATCGTCACTCTGCTGTGCAATCCCTGCTGTGCAGAACATTGGAGAGTGATGAGGTCAGTGACGCCAAAGATTAACTCTGCATATTCGACAGAACAACATAAACTGGGCGACTGAAATCACTTGTGAAATCTATATTTATTTTTTGCTCCTGTGTAAGTGTATTTGAAATATAATGTTCTCCAGTACAACACCCCTAAAAGTCCCAAACAACTGTTTGTGTGGCAACAACACCTGAACACGTTAAGAAAATTAGTATTGGATGTAGGGGTATTCTATTGTACTGCATTACATTGTACATGCGTTTATATTTAACCTCTTTGCTTGGCTGCCTGTGGGCATTGTTTTGTTTAATCCACTGGCATTGTAATGTTAAAATCTCCACCTCTGGATCCACATGCTGGCTTTGAATTGAATTCTACCAAAAACAAATTCTATTAACATTCTCTCCTTTGCTGTGTCTCTCTCAGGTTTAGCACTATTTCCAAAAGAGATAAAGAAGATTACTATTTTTTCGTAGAAGCAACAAGCTTCATACACAACTGTAGACGACACAACACCCCTAGGTCCTTGTTGAGTAACTCGCTGCAGGGCAGACAGATAAACCATGTTGCTCCATTACTTCAGACCAGAAGGCTGAGTGTGAGTGCACGTCAGCAGAATGCGCTTCCTTCCTCCCAATCAGCCTCCTCGCGGGTGATTGACAAAACGGTGCAGATGGGCAGCTGTAACCCTGGAGCAGAAATTCCTTCAAGTTCAGTTAGCAGTTGACTGAATGAGCAAAATAACAGGTTCAAATGGGAGGAGCGGAATGGAGGGGGAGTTTGGGGATTGGCGATCGGCAGTTGGTGTGGGGAAGATGTGTACAGTGTAAAAACAGAAGCTCGGGGGGTTGGGGGGGGGCTGGTGTCAGATGCTAAGACATACGTAGACATGATGGGTGCTGAAAGCCGGGCTGCTTGTAAGCACATTTGATCCTTGGCAAGGCTGTGTCAGATCAGGGAGGGGGGGTTAGGCTCTTGATTGGCAGCTGATAAGAAGTAAGTGATGTGAATCGCTGTGTGGGTGTTTTCTTTAAATCTGTTGGTTCATCATCCCATCTGTCTTACTCTTGAAGCTTTATTTATGGTTTTTTAAAAGTCCGTATTTTCCAGTGAAAAAAAAAAGATGTATACTGTAAATATACAAAGAATATCAACACAGACATGTCTCTATAATCATGGTCTATGGTGCAAATACCTTTTTGGCTGATTTTTCTGTTTTCTGTTGCAGTATCACATGTGGTTAGCCACCGGGACAAATCCGCATCGAAGCTGACGCCGCCACATTCTATCCAGTTCTATTTACACCTCCATTCTCTGGGTGCTCTGCCAACTTTGTTGTTGAACAAGCGGTAACGTAAGCTCAACAGATTTCGCAGTATTGAATTGGCAAGAGTTATTCTAGTATCCAGTTGGGAGGTCTTAGTTGGATTGTCCGAGCGACTGATCATGATTCATTCTGTGTGCTATGTAAAGATTTGACGTGTCGTCATCTTACAGCTCCGTGGTGAAGCTGCTGCTCAACCCGGTACCTTCCATACAGATGCTGAAGGGTGATTTTTGCGTGCGTAGGTATCTGACTCTGAGAGCTAAAGCATAAGTATGTTATGAGTTGGGAGTGAGAACAAGTTGGACATGGTAGTATTGCGAAGGACTGGAAGCTACACATCTGTTGAACAACATAGGTCAAGTGCATACGTACGTGTCTCTGTGTGAATAAGTGTGTCTGTGTGCGAACGAGAAGTGTGTCACTAAGTTGGTTTATCTGTATGAGCAGGCACCTGTCCTCGCAATGCCCCAGCCCTTCACAGTTCACTGCCTCCTTCCAGCTCATTTCCATCCAGAGGCGTCAAAGCAGAGTCTTGATTATGCTCCATAACAAAATGAAAAACAGCCCTAATTTACACTCCAGGCGTCCTGCTGCGAATCATTATCTGCAGTCGTAGCGTTACACCAAAGGTCACACTGATTTCTTCAGTCACGTGCAGTCTGACTACTCCAAATGGGTCACGGAGTCACAGAGATTAATCTTTCCCACTTCCTCATCCACGTTGGGCGCCTCCTTTTGTTGAGCACAAGTGAAGAGCAGAAATTAAAGACTCCTATCTCCGGCTCTGCAATATAACTGGAAGGTGGTTAGTTTCTTTTCTCAGTAATTGAATTTCCCCTGGGCCGTCAAAGTCCTTTAAACCAGGGCTTTGATTCTCCTGTCAACGGTGGTGACAGTGTCAAAGGAAAATGGGTATAAAAGAAGGGCCGTGTAGTATTTCCTCTGTTTCAAAGGAGTAATCAGAGACCTACTTTCTGCGTGATAAATATGCGGTGTTTAAACTAGTATGGCCCTGGATTTACACAACTCAGCCGGTACTTCATAACTCTTGCTGAGGATTTTCTGAAGTCTGGAACCCTGGTTTTGATGTTTTCAAGCACCTCAAGAATGTTTTGGACATTTTCACTGAGACAAGTGCATAAAACACTTGGAACCAATTGACTTTATTTCACCTCTCTGGCGTCTCGTTCAAGTAGAGGTTTCAGGACTGGCTGCAATCTCAACATTACTTTTTTAAATGTAAAGTTTTCTACTAACACAATAACAATCTATCTGTAAATCCTGCTGGACAAGCACAAAACATCAGCTGTTTCCTGACAGACATGCATTTTGCACTACTATAGTAATTCACAAACTGGGGGTCAGGCTCCCCCAAACGAACAAGCCTGAGGAGCAGAGCCTACTCGATTGCCCCTGAAGGCCCCTTTTTGTCCAGCTCTCTGTATACATACAGTATTGTGAGTAGTTGTTTTGCCCATCAGGGTATGAGTACCATGAGTAGTAGCAAGAAGCATGAACGCAGTTCAACGGTTTTGGTTATTTCTAGTCTCGCTTTGCCAGGCCTTCCTCCACAGCGCTGTGAAGGAGGGTCTGGTGAGTCCACAAAGCATTTCAGGATGGGAGAAACATGTTCTGATTTATTGGCACGTCGTAAAAACCAATCACAATCATCCAAGCACCAGACAGAGCCCTGGTGCCTTTGGAAAATAGCCTCGGGAAGGAACTTGTTTTGGTGGTACATTTGTATGTTCAAAAGTTGGACAGATAGTCTAGCTAGCTGTCTGGATTTACCCTGCCGAGACCTGAGGAGCAGTTAACCATAGTCCTCATAAATCCACCGGAGTTTAGAATGCCAACAATTAAACGGAGCGGCAACAGAGCAATCCCGGGAGTGGAATCTCATGGACATAGACTAGGTTATATCAGACTACTAGGAATGTGGAGGCAGTCAGGTAGGTGGCTGAGGTTACAGAAAAGTGGAATTGTGATGACAAATGCTTCACTTCTGTCTCAGTCTCACCCATCTCACTTCATTCAATTGCTATAGTGAGCGGTGCAGAGGTCCATGGGGACATTTGACCAGTTAGAATGCAGTATAATCAATGACTCCCCTCCGCATTAATCCCAGCTAATGTCAGAGAGGCGGGTAATAAAAAATGTATAATGTGCCACGCTGGCCTCACACAATCTCCATTCTCGGCTTCATTATGTGGAAAAAAGATATAATTCTCACGTAGTGGAAATAGGATTTTGATGAGAAAAATGATTGGCTGTGCTTTAGGCAAGCAAACAAAAAGGGTGTTGTATTTGGTCCCCCATGATGTCAATCTCCTGGTTGAAAACAGACCAAGGAACTCATCAGATTGATACTAGTTATTGCTTGCATGCTTGCAGGGTGTTTTTGTTTGCTTGAATAATTCAAGAATATTTCCTCCTCATCTCCCTTTAAATGTAATCAAGCCAGGCTGTAATTATATCCTCCGGAGGACCTTTCAACATACCTTCTAGGCACTTATTGGGAATTTGCATTTGTAATTGCTCTCTCTTCCTGCTGTGCTCCGCTGATTTGGAGAATAGCAATAAACAAAACACGTCTTCGAGGGCTTACAACAGGAAATCAATAGGGAATCTTTCCTTTTAATCATCTAATACTTTGATGGGAAAAATAAAGTAGCTACATTCTCAAGCGTGGAAACTCAGCCTGACCAAGCCTATAATGACCAATCTGTTTCTGGTCCACACAAAACCCAATAATCCATCTATCAGCAGCCATTTGTCATGTTGAAGTGTCCTTGAGCAAGACCAATGAACCTTCTCCTGAAACGGTCACAGCAGTTTCAATCTAGGTCAGTCAAGTTAACGAGCAAGCGAGAATATCGACTTAGAAATTATTGTCACAATAGACAAAAAAAGTCATTTTAATGTATTATTGAAAAGATGTAAATGGACAATTTTGTCATCAATGTTTAAAAGTTTGTGTGTCTCTGTTTCATTTGAATCTCTGTAGAAATGAAAGATATGGTTGGTGGTTCAGAAAACAATGCAACTTCATAGTCCATGTCGATGACGTTTTATTTCCTGTGTTGCTCCAGTGCCGCCTGGATAATTCTTTGTGCTGGTATTTTAACTTTGGGGGGGGGGGGGGGGGGGGGGGGGGGTTCTTAGGACTATGGTTAACTGGCTCCTCAGATCTCTGCAGTGTAAATCTAAACAGTTAGCTAGGCTATATGTCCAATCTGAGTTTTCTGTTGCACAACTAAAACAACTTTTGAACAAGCAAGTTCCACATAGAACATGTTCCTTCCCGAGGCTATTTAGCAGCGACGCCGAGGCTCCGTCCGGTGCTTAGCGCCGCCCAAAATGATGGTTTAAAGGAATGTCAATTAACCAGAGCACGTTTTCCTCCCATCCCGAAATGCTGTGTGGACTGGCCAGACCTTCCTCCACAGCGCTGTGAAGGAAGGTCTAGCAATGTCAGACTAGGATGTTCATGACTTCTCAAGAGAAGATTTTTCAAAGGTTAATGTAAGGTGGTATTTTTGTAAGGTTTATGGCAATTTCATTTATAGAGCACCTTCAAAGCTTTACATTCAAGCCATTGCCAAATAAGTTACTACAAATTAAGACTATCAGCTTCACACATCTCTCTCTGGATTTCTCAGCATGGTTATGTTCAGAAGATTTTGTTGTCCGGCAACTTTTCCACGCACAAACTCGAGTAAAGACAATTACCTCTTCTGAAGAGTCCATCATGTTTTTTACATCCTGCGTGTCCTTCTTGGCTACAAGCAACTAAATGGAGGAGGGGTGGGGGCTGTGGGCGATTATGAAAGTGTTGTATCATATAGACGCGCCAACAGTTTGGTTGTCGTTACTCAGAATTCCTCATGGGGGAGACAGAAACTCTACACTATAGCTTTAATTACACGTAAACTCAAAGTGTTTTACATTTTACACTTTTCTAAACAAAATACGAAAAATATAACCATAAACATTAGAACAAAGCATGAGCAACCAAAATTAGACTACACAAATATAGTCATCAAGACAACAAGACAATCTACAAAAAACACAAACAAGCGTGACCAGACAAATTCACACACCACACTATCCAATGTAATTCAGTGTTTTTTTTTTTTAATACTACGTATTATTTTGAAAACATTTAAAAAAAAAAAAAATCTACACTCATTTGAAAACGGAATAGGGCACTGTCCATATTTTTGATCTCTCTAGTCCCATAGCAACAGTCTTCTTACAATCTAAAACAGTTAAACGCTGCCCATTGGATTTCAGATGAAAGAATATGACCTTAAAGTACCACGTTTAAACACAGAAATCCGTGTAATGATCACAAACTGTTACCAGCGCGTTACGTAGTGGTGGCCACACGGAATGTGTGAAAATTCCGTGTGGCCACCACGGAAAACGATGCCAAAGTAAAGTCAATGAGAAGATGACGTAGTATTAAAAAGGTGCAGCGAGTAGTGTGATAGCCCAAAAATCCGCGCTGGAGGTTGGTTGGGGTTTTGGATGGGTCAAACAACCCAGGACTTTCCTAAACCCAGCCCGTTGTTCTTTTCCTAAACCCAACCCCGTCTGCTGTATACAGCCCTTCTGTTATTCTTTTCCTAAACGCAACCCGTTATTGTCCGGCCCACCCACGACCTTTTCCTAAACTTAAGGGGCTGTGTTCATTTCATGGAATTCTTCCATGAGCCCATCACAGAATTTTTGGCGATTCCGTGAAACTGCCACTGATTTTGAGTTAATGGGCCGTGTTCATTTCACGGAATTTGATGAGATCAGGTTGCAGCCCATACAGCCACTCTAAATGCAGGCTACATCGTCTTCAAACACACATGAAACAACAGTATTTTAGCCGTTAAAAGAGAAACGCAAATGAAAAAACCAAAGGCGTAATTTAATCTAGCATGTCCCTATATACAGAACATCCAGATTTGCTTCTATTCAAGTGAAATCAAATAGCTTTTCTAATAATTTAAATGTGAGATATGAGAACCCTTGTGTTGTACAGCTGAGTATTCAACAAGCACATCCTCTTTTAAAACAACAAATTAAGTATGTAATTGGATTTTGCTCCTTATCATCTCTTATTTTTCATTTTCCCCTCTTATTTTAGTTTGGCTTCTCGGAAATTAAGAGGGTTCCATTACCTCCAGGTCCATTTTTATGCACAGCAGGCTGCAGCAGACGTGTACGGGGCGAGAGGACGGACTAACTAACTGCTGATGTGTGGTTTATGGATGACTCATTTTGGGACTCTCGGGGAGTCTGTGTCTCAGTGTAGCTCCTTAAGGGCCGAATTAGCGCCATGATCCACTAATCAATTTGGAAAGGGAGCGAAAATGAACACAAGGACCATTTTTTTCCTTCTCCAAACAAATCCCAATTAAACCTGCCCGGTCTGAAGGTTTTAAAACAGAATCGAAGCCACATAGAGTATGTATTTCTCCTGCTTGAACAGCCGTCTGCAAAAGGAACAGGAGGTATGCTGACGGATTTACACTTCCCCAACTGTTGATAATCTATCATATAAAGATACATTTGCATGTCAGGTCACTGATCACAACCTGCGGCAATTATACTCAGCTACAGAAGTGTGCGAATGTCTTCTCTGACCTGTATAAATCATATCCTGTGGCATATTTAAAGTATTATGGTGCTATAATGAAATATTCAAATGTGGCCTGCCTGCTTCCAGCACGATGGAGCAGGTAAGTCTGTAATGATGACATAACGGCCTGGGAGGAATAAATGGGATTCTTGGGAAATGAATCAGAGTCTCCAGGACTCTCAGTGTGACGGATGAGGCCAGAAAGTGGGTCAGAACCACAGGTTGGTTGGCTGCACAACTGGGCCGAGACACAACGCCCAGGGCAATGAAGGAGAGCCTGTGCTCTTGCAAAAATTGCCCCCTCTACGCCGTTTTCCCCATTAGCATCATTAGTGTTTTCCCTCGATTTGTCGAACACTTAGGTGCACATATTTGGGCGAGGGGTTCGGGGGGTATTCCTTAAACAAATGGGATGCTTTTCAATACAAAAATATGCAATTTCACATCATTTTGGACCATTATTATCACCATATGTGTGTCTAAAACGTTGGAAAAGCTGGAGCAGATAATCAATAAACAACGCTCAAAAAGCTTAAAGACAAAACTTGCTAAAGAAGTCCAACTACAGTCATTACATCTGAGATGAGTCTTTTAGTTAAATACTTTTTTCAACATTTTTTTTGCTTCATTTCACATTAAGTCAGCTGAGGTGCTGCAAAATAACGACTGGCAATGGAAGGGAAAGCCCTGGTTTTCTTCTAAAAATACCAGAACAAACAACAAACAGCAACACCTTTCCTTTAAAAGCTTTGATCCACACCTGAAATAAATTCTTGGAGCTCTTAAACCTGCATGTTCATTGAGGCGTACGGTGAGGAAAGAACACCTGGCAGTGGAAAGTGGTCTCACTAAGATAAACCAATAAGTGATTCATGCATTAAACATGAACCGCGCAGTTTGGATGTGCCGTCCCTGGAAGTTAAGGCGTTGAAAGGAACTCATTCATATTTTAATCGCACTGGAGGTTCAATTAATCATTGCACGGTTTAAGGATAAAATTGATGAATATTCAGGACTTTTGACCCCGGCAACTTGCGTTGGTTTTAATCATATTCTTGCATTTTGCACTTCATCCGCCACTTGTAATCTCAGAGGAGAGGCGTCACACCAGTCAAGGTTGCTTTTTTATTTGTGAAACATGTTGGATGGGATTAATGGGATGAAAAAAAAAACTCTGAAAATAGAAATGTGACAGCTCTATTTGTGGTAACACTGAAACAAAGAGGGCTGAAAGTAGAATAAAGGAACTTGGCAGCATTCTGCATATTCATCCTCGGCTCTGTGTGGTCTGAGGACCCTGGAGGCTTTGGGAGAGACAAATCATATCCATAGTATATCCAAGTCTCTATGAGACAAGACAAATGGCTCTTTAACCAGATGCCGACTATTATGTGTGCTTTATGAGGTTCATTAAAATAGCTGACAGTGAATTATCTGGTAATGCTACTGTCATACACAGTTTCACTTGCCACTTCTTCTCTGTGACAGGGTTTTTCTTCATTGGAAACATCCACGTTATGAAGCCATTTTACAACTCAATCCTTATTTCTCATAACAAAGCACTGTGCTTACTGTAACAGTACTTTTAGCAATGGTGGGGGCATCTCTTTGCTGGAATGACCTTTACAATAAAACAAAGAAATATCTTAAGTGGCTTTTACACAACTTTGATCTTAATCCAAACTGTCGTTGGCTGTCTAATAAAACGCATACAATGCCCTAAAAATATGGATAGTTTTAAAAAACATAGGCTTTGAAATGTTGATCATGTAATGTGTTAATTTTATATTTAGTCGGTAATTGCTTATGTTTCTGTGAATTGTCATCCTCTTTTAAGACATTTTGTCCAGACAGAATGGCAGAGGGCACAGTTCTCCTCTTAAAGCGCTCTTTTGAAAAGTCCCGGGCTTATTACTTTTCATTGTGAAGTCAAAGTGACATCAAGGACACACTATTGAACATGATACATGGATAACGAGACAGAAGGGGGACAGCCCCGGACAACAGACTTGCTTTCACCATACATATAAATGTAATTGCATGAAAAGCATTCCATTTCAGCTCTGATGGATTTTGGGATGGATGTTTACTTGGTGCTTTTTTTCTTCATTTGAAGAAACATTTTCTTCATTTTTTTCAACATTTTCATGAAACCCTTTCAGAACCCACAACCTTCATACGAAGGTTATAAAACAGGATTTCCGCAGGGTCTTAACCCTCATGTTGTCCTCGGGTCAAATTTGACCTGTTTTCAGTTTTTTTTAATCACAAAAAATTGGCCTTCGAAATAAACGTTGAAAATGTCAACATCAAAAAAAACATCCACAACATTGAAAAAGTGACAGAAATGTCAGAAAAAGCGCAAATAGTGTTATATGGTTGACGGGAAGACCACACAGGGTTAAAAAAGTCTAAAAATTCTAAAATCCAAAAGTTAGGCCTTAAAAAGGGTTATATTTGTTGAAGTATTGTGTTCTAGGCGTTAAGTAGTGGGCGGTGATGGAACAGTGGATATGACACATGCCTTTGGTTCAATTCCCACTGCGACACATCAACCAATGTGTCCCTGAGCAAGACACCCAACCCCTAGTAGCTCCAGAGTCGTGCGACCTCTGACTCATGTAGCAATTGGAAGTCGCTTTGGATAAAAAGCGTCAGCTAAATGACACGAAATGTAATGTAAATGTCAAATTAATTTTAACCCTTGTGTTGTCCTTGGGTCAAATTGACCCGTTTCAAAGGGTTTTATATCAGAAATATAGATTTTTTTTCCTACTAAATTGCCCAAAAATAACATGGATGATTCCATACAACGTTCTCCAGGTCAAATTAATGATTACTTTCATTGAATTGTTTTGGGTGTTTTATTTAATCTTGTAGCATTTGAATTCCTTTTTTTCAATGGTTTCAAACAGTATCCGGACTAAACTTTGACATCTACTCATCTGAGATCCACTCAACATCCTCTGATC
>NC_045740.1:16158508-16158576 GCF_008692095.1 Etheostoma spectabile
GTCAAAATAATTCATAATTTCTTCCTTTTTATCTAAAAACGTATGTATAATTTGATGTAAATGAGGTT
>NC_045740.1:16158586-16165758 GCF_008692095.1 Etheostoma spectabile
CATGAATTCCAAGAATAAGTGTAAAACCTATTATTACACCAGCTCAGGTTTTTTTTAAAAGCGCCAAAAGCATGGAAAAAGTGACAAATAAATCAGAAGAAGCAACAAAAACATTGGAAAAGCACAAAAAAGTTTTGTTTTCATGGTTAACGGGAAGAAAACACAAGGGTTAAACAGGTCTTGATTTTCTTTCGTCCATGTAACATTATGCTCATTTTAACGCTTAGAATGTTAGTTCTTTTGGATTCTGTGGTGTTGTTGTAGTTCTTTCTATTGTAGTCCAAATATAATTTGCTGTGTTTTGACTACAAACGAGACCAGCATGCCACTTATATTGATTGCAGCCAATCCGGTTATTAGTGGACTCTTTCGGATTGCACCATAGGCTATGGGGAAGTGCAAGTTTATGGATACTTGGCTTGAAAAACCTGAATTTAGGGCTTGGGTTATGTCAGTTACTTTCAATGTATTTGAAGCATACTGCAAAAATCATTTCCTTTTCTTTTATGACTTGGTGATATACAGTAGGTCCCACATTCATTTCATAATGGTCTTAAAAAGTCTTAAATTTGACTTGGTGAAACCTGCAGAAACCCTGAAAAAAGAAGTCAAAACTGCCTTGAAGACTTCTTTCAGTTTGGTTTTTAGAGATACAAGGTTGAGACACCAATATGTCCAAAAGAATCAGGTAGCACGCCAGCAGCCGCTTAAGGTGAGACTTTTAGTAATGACAGAATAGAATAAAAGTACACAGGATTTAATTGTTTTTATCTTATTGGCAAGTAAATGACCAATGACTAAATCACACAGTCACATAGCAGTGATCTCCTCCAACAAAATGAACAGACATTGATCTGCTCTGTTATGGATGAACAAGGGTCAGACTAATCTGCTTACACGCGCTATGGCCCCCGCTGATTAACCAGGGATTAAATATGCACCGGGTTGCGCGGTCCTGCACAAGGACATTTCAGCGGGTCGCTTTTTTTAAGAGCTGAGCTGAGTATCTCCAGACAGCAATTTAGCGCTTTAGCTCCCCTGGCCACACCGGCTGAGAAATGATGGAGCCGGGCCGCTGAATGCTGAAACATTAAAGTAGGATCCTATGTGTCTCACTGGCTGCCAGAGACCCTGAAATACAGATGAGTCCATATGGCTAGAAGAGTCTGCTGAGAAGAAGCGAGACTCCTCAAACAGGACAGGATGGAAGGATGGAGAAGAGAAAAAAAGAGAGTGGAACAAATACAGAGACATTCACTCTGCAGGACTTCATGCTCAGCTCCACATTTCCAGTCGTATCTGAATTCTTTCTGTGGCTGTCCATTTCTATTCCAGGATTCAAACCACAGCCGAGACCAATAGGACTTGACAGCATTGTTGAAAAGGCTCAGAGAGACACTAATGAGACATGTCATATTTGTTGTTGGACCTACACTTTTTACAGTTAAATCCAAGCACATTTTTTGGTTTTGTTGCTTTCTCTTTGTCACTCCATCTTGTTACAGAGCAGAAGTAGTCTGTGCCCACCAAAACATCAAATAATGACAACACATCAGGCGAAAAGCAGTCTCCGCTCTCAGGTTAACCACGTCTTTTTTAATAATTTTCCTTTCCTTTTTCTTCTCCTCGTTCAGGTTGTTTGCTTTCCAATTCATTACCCTGACATTCTGGTCTCTTTTATGTGTTGTAAAGCACTTTGCAACTATGTTAGGAAAAGATCATATGCTGGGAATATGGAAAGAAAGCTGTGTATATTGTTAACAAGAAAGAGAATGTATTGCACCAAAAACTCATGACATACTTATTTGTTAAAGTGCAAAATGTAAAAAAGCCTTTAATATCATACATTTACATACCAGCACATGATCCTCAAGGTTTTTATGGTGACAGTATCAGCCTACTGATACATCAAAACCAGCTTTTTTTTCTGTCAGATCCAAGTAATTTGTAGATGAGTAAGTGGTAGTTTGTGAAATGGTGACATTATTTAATTTATTGATTCATTCAGGGACACAATTTTCTTGTTTTATTCGTGGTGGTGAGCACACATTTTAAACTAATGCATTTCCACGGGAGGCCTCTTTTGTGATAACAGCACAATTACAGAAGCAAGTGCTATTGAAAAGCTGTTGGAGGTTGGTTGGGGTGGTGGATAGGGCAAACAACACGAAACAAGCAAGGAAATGGTGTCCCTGTTGACGAATCAATAGATTAAATAATGTGACCCTTTCACACACTGCCGTGAGACCGGGTTGTATTGGATAATTCTGCAAAACCATGAATTATGTATAATTACAACATTTTGGAAGCCAACTTTACAAACTATTCATTTCTACGTCATCTACACATGGAAAATACTGTAAAGTAAAGGTTATTAACTAAAATATTTGGTTATGGAATTGGGGAAATATTGTGGTGATGGTTGAAAAAAGAGCCAACATTGTCACTGGCAATGTTTGCTGGCAGAAAATGTTAATCCCATGCATTTTCCCTGTGTCCTGGTCAGATTTGTATTTTGGAAAGAAATCCTGACTGCAACACCTTCAGCTTCAGTGTGAGCACAGTGCGAGAGAGAGAGAGTGGCAGAACTTTGCCTCTTTGGCTCAGCAAAGTAGCAGCCTGTCGAAAATAAAAATGTGCAGCACAGGAGAAGATCCGCTGCCCCTGGATACTGTGACGTGTCCGCTCCAATTCCTGCGCTTAACAGAAGTCTGTGTATGTAGGTCTGTGTAAATGTGTCTGTTTGTGTTAGCATCTATGTGTTTGTGTGTCTTCACACACTCGTGGGCGTGCGTACACGACCCTCATGTTGGTGTGCATGAGTTTGTTTGTGTGGGTGATGGAGTGTCCACTCCAGCAGGAAGACACAGGGAAATGCATCACTCTAAATAACCGTGCTTAGAGTTGGCAGCGAGGAAGGCAAGGCTTGCCGAGCCTCGTGGGGATTGTAGTCGGACATCACATGCTTTTTCCACAGAATCCACGGACGACAGCAACCTTTTGCTCGTATAAAGACGATAATGAATCAGGGCCGAGATGGATGTCGGAGAGTGCCACTTCCCCTCCGCCCTGCTCTCCAGCCCAGCAGGTGGTCTCCAGCTTGTGCCTTGTTTGTCTCTTGGCCCTCGCCGTGGCATGAGTCATTGCCCTTAACATGAAGAGTAAGACAGATGAAGCCAGGGTGCATACAAGCATACAAGCACGCACTAACAAACACGTACCCACACCGGCCTCCCGTTTGCATCAGGAACTTCGCCTTCTCAGAACACAGCTGCTCCCAGAGGAGCTGAGGGATTCTAGAAGCTGCTCTCTGCAGCCGCTGCGCCGCTCAAGTTCAGGAACAGAAGGATAAATAAATAGAAAATCAATGGGGCGTCATGGTGTGAGGATGCAGGGCTATTTTCCCAATTACGGAAAATGTTGCTCCTAGTCAGTGGTGCATATCAGCCCTTTGCTGAGCCACCTGACATTCAACACAAAGCCTTTGATGTTGCCAGGTCTGGGTCTGGGGGTCGATTGCGGATTTAGTGTTATCCTTAAATTCAACAAAATGTTATTTGAATCCCAAACCCTTTGAAATCCTTGTGTAATTTATGCAATTTTCAGTTAGGCTTTGGACAATTTTGAGTTACATGAATAAAAACCTTCAAGAAATGAAACATTGATTCTCTCCATAGAATTTAAAACTTCATTAACCCTTGTATTGTGTCCAGGTCTATGGGACCCGTTTTCAATGCTTGCTAAAAGAAAAATGATGCTATTTATTATTTCTTGCAACTCAAACCCATTGGCCTTGGCTTTTTTTCTGTGAAGAACATAGAAAATAACTTGTTTTCAAATACTGCACCAATAGCCCTCCGCCTCCCCCCCCCCACACTCCACACACACACACACACTCACATAACTATTGCATTTGAGGTGTTTCAGTGTATTTAAATGTAAGTGCTATGAAACTATGTTTTTCTGTACCGGCTATTCTCACGTAAAGTTACGACGTTGTTACATTTAAAGCACTTTCACTCGTTCTGATTAGGTTAAGAAATAGCACCAATAATGATTAAAAGAATTTTATTATATATATATATATATATATATATATATATATATATATATATATATATATATAAAAACTGAATTTCCTTGTTTTCTCAGAAAAATAAAAAATGATCAGAAATGTAATCTCACAGGGGTAAATGGCAAATATGAACCATAAATGATGTAAATTTCATTGGTAATTAGCTAAAGTAAACATCTGTTAAGTATTTTTACCTAAATTGTCATGGCCGTATTGATTCAAAAGTCTAATAATGTGGTGGGAACATTGGCTTAGTAACAAAAATATGAACACCACACAAGGGTTAAACAACATGAATGTGAAACATAAAGATTGTGTAGCTTCATTTTATAACCAAAACAATTTGGTGAAAACTGTCTAAATTAAATTGGAGCACATATTTTGGAAATAACGAATTTCCACCAGTGAAAATGGTTTGCATTAACGTACATAGGTTAGGTGATGTATGGTGGAGTGCTGCATCAGAACAGTATGGAAGTCACATTTCAAAAATCTCTTTCCTTTGGATGACAGTTTGAAAAGCTTTCACCTGCTTTAAAGCACCATGTGTGAGGGGACCCGCTCTAAATTGGTACTGACAAACAATGTCTCTCGGGGTTCGATTGAGTGAATAATAATTTTTTTTTTTTTTTTAAAGATACCTTTCCACAGCTTTTTTTTTTGAGAAAGTCACTCTGGAAACTTACCTTGGGAAGAGCAATCTTTGAAATTCAAATGTGCCATGGAGGCTGTGTAGCAACGCAGTATGAGAACAGCTTCTAAGCTCAGGCAGAGACTAGACAGCATGGCAGCTTCCTTCTTCAAATGCTGCCAAAATAATTGAAAAGAGTCCCTCTGAGGACAGAACTTCAAATGTTTGTGTTTTTTACATGATCTGCAAACATCGCCAGCTTTAAAGTGGCCTTGACAGCAGCGGAAAGAACAGCCCTGTTTTTCCATCTGTGATGCAAAAAGCAGTTCAAATGGTTGCTAAAATGCAGAAAATAGCGCATGCAGCGTAGTTGCTTAAAATGGTCCCGAAGCATATCTCTTCAACCGCTCCCAGCTGAGAGAAAACTGCATAGGTTTCTGGCCTGATTTCAGGTGGAGTACACTGCTTACGGGCCCATTTCTGTTTGTAGAGCAGCCCAGATATTCCCTTTCTCCTTAAGTGCTTTTGTTTTCCAATGGCAGCATTACAGCTGTTTTCAAGAAAACCATCAAGGCTAACTACTTGTAATGAAGGCAGTGTCTTTCACTGATTTCTTAACATTCTGTGGTATTCAAAGCCTAAATTGCATTGATTGTGCTGTTGACTGGCATCGCTGAACAATGAAGTCATCAAGTGAACATTGCACTTTATAAAAAAATCGGTGTTATGAGTGATCTCCACTGTGGCTTCTGCTCAATGGTGGCCATTAAACTCTATGCCATTTCAAATCCAATGTGAGTCATGTGACTAATAAGCCTCATTCCCCTTGTCATTCTGGAACAGAGATATGAAAATGACTCAGAATTACTGCTGGTATTTTCATAATAACTGTGTCATAATATCTAAACCTCAATGATGGCGACACAAAGCCTCACAGTACTGTCAAGTTAGTGTTACAATTTCTCTTAAATGACTCAAAATCACTTTTAATGAATATCGAAGGTTCATATGCTTAAGAATCTAGGCCGTAATTGAAAACACTGTTTATGGAAAGAGATGTTGCAGTATTATTCAGTGTACTTACTTTTATCAGGATAATCCACTCTCAACTGTTTCAACACGGTTTTCAAGGGTACACATGGTAAAAACAAGCATCAAAACAAGTCGATTAATAACACCAGTCTTCACAGTCTGTCACTCAGGTGTAGCATTTCTGTTTTCATTTAAAGGCCTATAAATGAGATTGTTCCATGTATTGGCAACTTAATACTAGCTGCTCTTGAATGTGACAATTCTTGGTTGCAGGAGATCTGGATCCCATCTCTCATGTGCCTTTGCTGCTGACTTTGTGTGACATAGACATTCCCGGCATTTGATCGGCTCAGGCCCCCAACTTCTAGATCTTAAAATATTCATAATGCTAGCTATTTAAAAAAAAAAAACATTTCTTTGCTGGTTGGACAGAGGTTTTAATAAAGAGTTCTGAAGGGACATTTTTGTCTGTGATTACCACTCTGCTCGCTGCTGTGTGTGTGGTTCAGGTGTGGTGACAACTGCGACTGTGGTGGACAGATGCTTTTTTTTTTTAAGGTGCCTGCCCTTTTTCAATTTCCAGACGGCTTCTCAGATGTTGTAACAAACCATCTGGCCAAATAAAACCAAAACTACCTGCAAGTCCAACTAGAAGTCAGTGAGAAAATGTGTGCCATTGTCATTTGGATGAGACAAACCTTAGCAGTGGATACCCAACCCGTTCTCACGCCCAACTCGTAAAATACGGACGCTTGGGCAGTGGCTGCGACGCAAAAATCCCCCTTGTTACTGGGATGCACTGGGCGCAACCGCTACACTGTAAGATGACGGTAGCGGGTAATATGAAAGACCGAAATGTCGCTTAAGGAGGTTGTTTGGGGTGGTGGATGGGTCAAACAACACAGGACTTTCACCCAGGAGGCCCCATAACCCCACCCACGATCTTTTCCTAAAACTGTGCCGCATGTCAGTCAGTACGTCTCGACCCAGAGCGTCAGAAGTGACATCAAGTTGCCCGACACTAAAGGAGACTTTTGGCATGTATAACCAACGGAAAAGGTACGTGACCAAGCGTCTGTGTTTTACGCGACGGGAGAGTGTTGGGACACCTGCTTGACACACAAAAAATCACTTGTCCTAGTTATAGAGACTCATGCTTTTAATTAGTCGAATCAGTTGATTCAAAATGACTGTCCGCTGCCTCAGCGATTAATAAGCGAGCACTCAAGAGCAGCTGAGGCAGATCCTGAGGCACAGCTGCCCACTTTATCTTACCTCATATAGAAACAGATAGCAACGACAATGATTAAGTGTCTGAGCTTCTATGAAAGGTCACAGCCATTCATATTACAATGAAAGACCTCCCATACGGCTGCCGTACTGTGACACTGAGTAACATGCACGAGTGTGTGTGTGTGCGTGTGTGTGTGTGTG
>NC_045740.1:16165768-16170193 GCF_008692095.1 Etheostoma spectabile
TGTGTGTGTGTGTGTTTAATGAGCTGATTATGAAGTTCTTGAGATACTTTAAGCCCAGTTTTTCCAAAAAGGAGATTGAAGGTTCAAAATTAGAACAGCTTTGTAGTTTTGATTGCCAAGTGAGTGCATGCTATTATTTCTGAAGCGCTAACAGGCTATATCCAAAAATGAAAGTCTTTTTGTTGAAAGATTCTGATGATTTGGCTTCAAATTAACAGGCAACCTTCCAAGTAACAAAAAACAAAACAACATGAAACTTTGACATTCAAAAGCATCATCATTCACTGAACTAAAAGTACGAACAAAACTTTATGAAAAAAAACTACAATTATAATATGTACCAAATGTCTGCAGGGTATTTTCTGTTTTTTTGCTCATGTGCAGGCTAGAAAAGTAATTTAGGCTGCATCTTTAACAGAAACAGTCAAATGAATCTGTTTGAAAGTTTTAAAAGATGTTCAGTCCTTTGGAAAATATCACCACGACCAAAAACACAGAAAAGAGAAGTAGAACAGTAAAAAGATGAACACTCAATTTAACAAACTAACTGTGAAAAACTATTTTGGTTGGAGTTTGACCATTATTGATAACATGTATTTATGTCAGAATCTTTTAATTTGGAATCCTTTAATTAGCTCTTTTAGTCTACATTTCCATTGCTAAGTTTGGGTTAAAAAACTACTATATTTTGCTACTTTTACACCTCGCATTCCCACTGCTCTGACGTTTCAGAGCTGACCTGACAGAGCACCATCACAATGAAGACCACCATGCATATACATTTCTAAGTGTTATTACTGTTATGAAATCCAATTTTGTAACACTCGCCTTACTACAAAAACACATTTTAAAATGTGTCTTCATGTGACAAATGAGATTCAAAAAATCAATCCTAAGAAGAAATGCACATCCCAGTTCTTGGAAAAACAACCAGCACGAGAAGTGACAAAAACACAGCGGTACCTGATCCAAGTCATATTATTTTCATGCTGAGAACCCAATTATCTGACAGCTGACGCTGACCTGGCCTGCCAGCCCTGCTATGTAATTTCCTCCTTTTTTATTTAGGAATATTTTCTTCCGTCCATCTATGTTTTCTTTTTTATAAATTTAGTCTCCATCTGGTGCTACGGCACAACAGGAAGCAGATTTGATGGTGACCTGCGATGCGATCCACTTTTTCTAACAATCCTCCTGTTTTTACACGTGAACCAGAATACACAGACTCCCACCGGCTAATGAGGCCCACCATGGACAACCTGGGAAGGAAAACCACAGACTCTGTAATGTGGAGACCACATGGATTCCTGGGAACAGCCAGCCGCAGCGCCGGTGCAAGGAGAAACACCACAACCCTCAGACTCAATGTTTTCTTTTAAGTCTTCAAAAATGATTTTCCTGCAATGTAAATGTGTTTCCAAATAAAATCAAAATACCAACTGAAAACATTTTACTTAAATAAAAAGCTGTGTTATTATGAAACAAAGTACAAATACTTTGTTACTGTACTTATGTAGAATGTTCACATATCTGTACATTACTTTGTTATTTATATTTATATAGTTCCCTAAGCATCTTTGTTGCTTGCAAGACATGTGTTCATGTTTACAAAAAAACAAAATAGTTTGTTGATGTCAGACTTGATGTTTAAGAAGATGTGGAAACCCTGAATGTTATGCTTTGTTATAAGGAAGTCACAGTAAATCAAAGTTCTATTTTTTTCTTTGCTTTTAGTTTGATTTCTTATAGTTAAGTACACAAAATATCAAAAAATACTTTTGATACTATAGCACTGCAAAAATCAGATACTTAAAGATTTTTACTCAAGTAATATTCTAAAAGCTTCTACCAAAGTTATTTTTAGGTAAGATACTTGTACTTTTACAAAAGTATTGCGTTCACGTACTTTATACAAGACTGATGAAAAGGGTAGTACTTCTGAACAGTAAAATGCAATCAATCAATCAATCAATCAATCAGTGCAAAATCATTTCAAGTCATTAATGTCAGTTAAAAACCTTATCCAAAACCGTTGTTTTTTAGGAAATGAAAGAAGGCTAATGCTAACATTTTATACCTCAGAACAAAGTCAGATGAAATCGCCTCATCATTGTTTAAATTTTTGTTAAACCGAAAGACAAACTGGCTCAGTTGGTAGAGCGAACGCCCATATATAGAGGTGTACTCCTGGACGCAGCGGGCTCCGACCTGCGGCCCTTTGCTGCATGTCATTCCCCCCCTCTCTCTCTCCTTTCATGTCTTTAGCTGTCCTGTCAATAAAGGCCTAAAAATGCTCAAAAAATAATCTTAACAAAAAACATCTACAGACAGAAGTAAAGGGCGACCAACAGCATTGAAATATGAAAAAAATGAAGATGACAAAATATGAGATACTCTAATTAAAAAGACTGGGCTTTTTCAGGAGGAGGGATTATGTTTTTTTAATATTTAAAACATGTAAACATGTTCTTGTACAAAAACACAAATGCAAGTATAATGCTGGAATTGCTATATAGTGCATTAGTAAAATTCTGCTTCTCTGATTTGTTTGGCTCCATTCTGTTCGTCTTCTCCTTTTTAATGTAGCTTGTAAACGCTTGGTCCGTAGGCATTGGCTGTCTTTTGATTTTTTAGGGCATTTTGTTAGCCTGTATTTTTGACAGGACAGATGAAGACATGAAAGGGGAGAGAGAAGGGGAACAGCATGCAGCAGAGGGCCGCAGGCCGGAGTCGAACCCCGCCCGCCAGGTGCGCCCAGGAGCAAAGTTCCACTCATGCTCCACACACCAGCTGATCTATCCAGGCGCCCGCCGGCAGCTGTCTGACGCGTCACGACTTAGTGTCATGGGAAATTGTAGGATTAGTACCACAAGCAGTGTTGTCAGATAAAGATTATGTTTCCAAGGCAAAGACACAAAACACTGCCTCAAATTTCAAATTTGGCACCTGCCGTTTCAAACGGACGCTCCGTTTCATTCATCACTGGAAACCGAGACAAGATTTACTGATATCCCAAAGTCCGCCAAGACTTTGGCAGGTAGGCGCGTGTCAATTTAAAGCCCAGCATGAAACCCTTTCGAAACTCACAATGTCATTTTGAAACGTGCGTGGCTGTTTGTCTCCATTCTGCAATTCAGGCACGTTGGCTTTCTGAACACACAAGGTTTCCATCTGACAGCGTCGCCGTGCTTCTGCCGATGCTCTCTGTGACACTAACAGATACCTGCTGGTGTTTTATTGCAGTTTAAAGAACAGAAAGTTCTGTTGAAAGAACAGAGAGTTCTTTAAAGATTTGTTTGCTCTCTAATTCCAGTGGACTGGAAAGCAGAACGTCACAGAAGAAAGCGAGCGATGAGGGGAATGGGAGAAGATGGTTTGTGCGCCGAGTCTCTTTTCAAAAGTTCGACCCGTCGATTGGCGGGACGTGATGAAGTGTGAGTGGCGAAGCGTGCCTCAGGGTTCAGTGTGGGACTCAGGTCCTCTGAATCAAAGTGGAAAGAGCTGCTCGTGCAGTTTTGTCGCAGGCTCAAGCTGAGGGCACTATCAGCTCAGTGCAGGCTACAGACACACCTTGCTTCACACAGACTGATATTGACATCACATCATGCAGAAGCCCTACTGCATGATGCAGTTTTGCTTTCCTTGAAGCAGGGCTCTGCAAAGTTTTTTTTTTAAGCCAAGGGCCCCTTAACTTAAAAAGACGGAGCGGGGACCCCGTGCTGCTGAATGCATTTAAGTTACATATTAAGCATGTGGCTGGCCCAAAGCCTTTATACTAAAATATTTGGTGAAAAAAATACTAAACTATCTAAATACTAATTGTTGGCATGATTTTTTTAAATCAGGTTTTATTGTGGTGGGGTGCCCTGGAAGCTCACCTGGTAGAGCGAGTGCCCCATGTACCCATTAAATTAAATTTCAAATCAATTTTAGATCATTACAAGAGTTATCTCAAGACACTGAACAGATATGTCTAGACCACAAAATTTTTACGGACCCAGTAATTCTTCTAATTCCCCCCAAAAGCAAGCATTCAGTGCTACAGTGGCGAGGAAAAACTCCCTTTTAGGAAGAAAAAGAAACGGTGTCGGTTGGGGGTGTAATGAATAGTTGCAATACCAGTCACAATAAAAGATAATGGAAGAGTGACTAGAAATAGTAGTTTGTAGTAGTTCATGGCATAGAATGGCACATCAGGGCGTAGCAGGACTTTGCAGGGCACCACAGAGCGCAGCAGGAAGTAACGGGGCATCACAGGACGTGTAGCAGGACCACGGCAAAAGCTGCAAAAGGTGCCTCTCTAATGCAAGGAAACAAGCTGGGCAAAAAGAACATAAGGACTCCGGAGAATAACTCCCCAGAGCTAGGCTAGTAACAAGCATTTCTGGGACATGGATGCACAAATGAAAAGATAAAGGAGAGAGG
>NC_045740.1:16170203-16172037 GCF_008692095.1 Etheostoma spectabile
GTCAAAGGAAGTCCCCCGGCAGTCTAAAGGTGCTTGACCATTTAGAGCTTTGTAGGTCAGGAGATGGATTTTAAATTCAATCCTGGATTTTACAGGAAGCCAATGCAGAGTAGCTAATAATTGTCAGAACACGCTCTGCAGCATTCTGAATCAGCTGGAGTATCTTAAGGGACTTATTTGAGCATCCTGATAGCAAGGAATTACAATCCATCCTTAAAAGCAGCAGCAGAGACTGCAGAACGTAAGACAAAAGGAAGGGCGTTCCACAGAGTCGGAGCTACCCCTTCAAAGGAACGTTCATCTTGTTAGTAGTGTAAAGATGGAGCAGGTCAGAGATGCAAACAGGTGCCTGACCATGCAAGACTCTAAATTTCGGAACAATAACTTTAAATTGGATCCTGAACTTGACAGGAAGCCAATGTAACCAGAAAAAATGGGAGTGATGAGCCACATTCTGCTCGACCTGGTCAATCCTGAATGAGAAAAACAAAATAAGCGGTGGGAGAACTTGAATTGCCCTCTTTTTGTGAGTCAATAGACTCACTGATAAGGTTTAAGGATTTTCTTTGGGCAACGTGTGAACCATGTCACCTTTGGAAGTAAAGTCTTTCCCGCCCGAGAGCAAAAGAGAGGAGCAACCTCAATTTATTGCTTTTCTCTGTATCTCCTCATTCAGATCTCATCGGGAGGCCATCTCAGACGACCCCGGATGACTGATCTATATCCCATGAAAGAGACCACTGAATGAATGGGGTCTCCTGCTCATTTAACAGGCAGCTGAGATCGAAGGCAGCCGATCAAAGATGGGAGATAAAACAGGAGTGATCAATTGCTACAGACCCTTGATGTCGACTCAAGGTCTCCCTCATTAAGGCGATGCTTTAGGTTCGCAGGATGCGGATCTTGGGTTTTCTGTTGGAATTTTTCAAGGAATGCACATGTTGCTCTGAAATGATACAAGATGATAGGTTGGGCTTATTAACCAGGGCTGTAGTCAAGTCCACCTTTGTCAAGTCCAAGACTAGTGGAAATCGAGTCAAGACCAAGTCCAAAAAAGTTTGAGTCCAAGTCTAGACTGAGTCCATATGAGAGACAGTCAATACCGAGACAGAAAAAAAAGAATCCTCTCTAAGACCACATACTTACCTGTTTATATTTTATGTAATGAGAGAGACAGTATATGTCCTATTTTAAGATGATCATTTTTGTTGTACTATTTGTAAAAATCAGTGTGCAGAGTAACACACTATAGGATCAAAGTGGGCCATATTATTGACTTAAAATATGTAAATGAAATGTTCCCATTCTGGAACTTGAGGTATACATGATGCAGCCAGGGGACCAATCTCGATGCCTGTTTTAGATGGATTCTGAATTAAACCAATACCTGTTATCTGAACGAGCACGCTTCATCCATGGTTTTGCTTTGAAGGAGGAAGTTACTTTAGAACAAAAGCAAATAGTAATGTACTCTGTCGAGACCAACTACAATATTTGGCGAGGCCAATGGCCGAGTCCAAAACGAGTCCAAGTCCAAATACCAACGAATCCAAGACGAGCCCGAGACAACTAAAAATCATCTTGAGTCCGGACTCAAGTACTACTGTTATGAACAGGGCTGTAGTAACTATTAAACAGTTAAAATTATGACATACTATCAACCATCTGTGCTCGCTGTGTAGATTATGCCCCCTTAGGAGATAACAAGGTCTCAGTGCAATCAGGAGTTTTTCTTACCAGCACCCTGTGAGTAGGCTCGTTTAGTCTCTGTAGAATTACCGTCATAACACTGTGTGTGTGTGTGTGTGTGTGTGTGTGTGTGTGTGTGTGTGTG
>NC_045740.1:16172047-16177019 GCF_008692095.1 Etheostoma spectabile
GTGTGTGTGTGTGTGTGTGTGTGTGTGTGTGTGTGTGTGTGTGTCATTACATTAAATGGATTGCAAAGCATTCCTGCGAGAGTTTTCCTCTTAAAAGCCGGAGAGTTGTCCCCATTTTATAGTCTGACATGAGTGGTTTGATGACTGTGCTGGGAGTGGACTGACCCTCCCTGCTGTCTTGAACAAGACCCCTACCATGAAGAAGCGGAGGAGAAGCAGAAGCTCAATGTCAACATTAATGGCACATTATGTGCGACATCTTATTCTGTCACAAACGCTGATCTGTGAGAGCGAAATTCCTCAAGCGCAGACGGATTGCTGTCTTGTTTCAGTGGAGTTACTAAACCCTTTCACAGTCTTTATCTGATGCCTTTGAGAATGCTAAATGAAAATGACTATGTGGATCATCCAATCATCTAAAAAGTACAAAAGATTAATTATATTACAAAATCTTAGTCATTCACCATTATGTCTGTCTTTCTGTGGAGAAACAAGAAACCAGCCCTGTGGTTGTGGTCACCTAGAGCAGAAACCAGTAATGGATTTTCCCCACAGCACAACATTGTCTCCCATTAAATATTTCTATACTACAAAGTTGTTATGCCAAATATTTTTTTCAAGGATACAGATTCCTTCCTGGATGTGTTTACTGGCATACCTACACCGCAGATGAGTTGTAGGGAGAATTGAGTGTGCAGGACTAAAAATACAAAAAAAAAATGAACAATTGACTCTTAATCAATCAACTGACATGCAACCGAAACGCCATGCTTACGCCACTCAGGCAGTGTGCAGGAGGCCTAATACTTGACAATAATACCATTACTGCAGACAGGGTTCTTATGTTCATATAAAGGTCAAGCTCTGCGTGAGATGGCACCTCCACCGTCACCAAAACAGTTACAGTACTCTCTGTGTTTGGGGTCCTCCAGTGTGTCACAGTGGATTGTAGGAAAACAGCATCTTAAGTGTGAAGAATTCTAAAGCATGTCAAAAAAGAAAAATGTTAATGTTAGCTGTGGGGCATGCAGAGTCAGCCCCCATTACTCTTTGGTGGATACAGTAGGGGAGGTCCTGCAGCGTGGTACAGGAAGCTGCGACCTTTCTAGGAAGCCCGGGCACTATATCACTGTCTGGCCTGTAACGTTTCCATGTAGGCTAAGATAAAGTGGACAGCTCTATCCGGGGATCTGCCTCAGTGACTCCTGAGACCCATCTCATTAATTGCTGGGGCAGCAGATGCAGGGGCAGTCACCTTTGGTTAGAATAATCTGGATTTCCAGTTTAACAAAAAGAGCTGACCCAACAGATTCGCCAGCATAGTTCTCTTGCTCTACAAAGTTGTGTTCATCAGCTCCATTTTAGGGACTTTATCACTTCCTAAAGGTTCCACTTTTTGAAAAAGCTTTCAAGTTGAATCAAACATACATTGGGTTTTAAAATAAACTTTCACTTTTAAGCTGCAGCTTTGAATTCCAGGTTAAGATAAGATAAGATTTATTGTCCCCCAAAGGGAAATTTGTTTTGGACTCTGTCCTTTTCCGCAGCTTTACAAAGCCAACACAAAATACAGACATTAAGCATCTCTTAACACACTCTCATGCAACACAAAACACGCTTTTATATACATCAGACAGGTACCAATATAGTAAGGACATTAACTACTCCTTTCATTGCCATTTTTTAATTAAACAATCCCGTCAGCTGCATTCCCTGCAATAAGTGTAGCACAGCACATAACATAATGCCCAACCCCCATAACCTGCAAATATATATTCCAGGTTGAGGCGATAAAGAGATAAAATTTCCTAATTTTGCCCTTAAAGATGCTGTCATTGATTTTACCACTCAGATCTACATCTTAATTCGGCCTGCAGAGCTGAGAGATGAATCCAATCTTCTTGTTACATTATATACGCTTGACATAAATTTAAGTGTCTACAAACCAGCGATTAGCTTTTTTTTCTCCTTCACAGGTCCATTGAGGTTTCTAAAAATATGCCTTCTAAAAGTCAAATGCATAGCGGTATGAATTCTGTGTTGGTTTCTATTTTCAGGCCACTTTGAAGATGCAAGTGGAACATTCCACATTGAGTGTGTGTGTGTGTGTGTGTGTGTGTGTGTGTGTGTGTTGTTGTGTGGTGTGGTGTGTGGGGTGGTGTGTGTGTGTGTGTGTGTGTGTGTGTGTGTATGTGTGTGTGTAGATACATGTGCCATATTATTCATCAATTCATTCGAACATTCATAAGCATGTCACAAATGATAAAGCCATCTCTACAAACGCACACCGGTGGGGTGGAGATTCCTTTTCCATAAGAAGGTAGGTCAGCTGCAGAGAGTCGACAGAAACAGTGAAGTGCTGTATGCGTACGCTTGTGTAGCGTAAATAGCTTTTGTTCTTCACTGTTACATGCATGACAAACCAAGTCAGACATCTGTGAAGGTAAATGTGCCGTGAACGCTCTCTGAAACTGAATGATGAAACTCCCGCGTGTCTCTGGGACCAAGTGTGTCATTTTGGTGCGGGGGGGGAACAACAACCAGAAAGGTTTATGAATGTGTTTGTTCACGGTGCAAGACGCTTTAGCGAGCAAGTGCCCCGTTTCATTCTTACTTCTTCTCTGCACCTTCCCCAAGGACTCGTGGCTGTTGTTTGATGGTCGCCTCATGGCGCTTAGGATTTACCGTTCGACCCCTTGAGTGGCCTGGCCCCTGGTCTATATCGACGACGTTTCATTTACGGGATTTCTATCATTGTACGCCGGAGGTCCCACATTTTTTACCCTCATCTGTTTTTTAGCTTCATTTGTGTGCTTTCTAAACTAAAAGATAGATTTGAGAAAAGTCCTGTGAGCCACAGTCCCATTTTATTCATCTTTTTTGAGTAAACTTCTCATCGCACACTGGAGAGCCATTTTAATTCCAAAGCTCCCCTCTCTATATGCACATGTTCCACCAAAACAAGTTCCTTCCCGGGGCTATTTTGCAGAGAAACCGTACCTGCGTCTGGCGCTTAGCGACGCCCAAGACAATCATGATTGGTTTAAAGAAATGCCAATAAACAGAGCACGTTTTCCCCCTATCATAGCCGCAGCGCTGTGTCTGGCAATGTGGGACCATACCTGACCCCCAAGATGGGAACCACTGGTCCCTTAATGAAAGTAAGAGGACGAGGCTAAACAATGAAAACCAATAAACAAAGAACACACGAGTCTGAGGGCAGGGTTGTCTACATACTTTTGGCCTTATCGAGCATATGCAAGCTTGCCCCTTTTTGCACTCTTTGAGAGGAATAAAAAGGAATTATTTACAAAAGCAGACATCCTTCCTTCAAACTGTGTTTGTACATTATTACATGCAACTGTATACTATAATACAATATTTTTGTTACAAAATCATCACGTTTGAATGTTATTAACCCTGCCAGACTGCATATTTCTCCGGGGTGTAATTAGTAGTTTAGATTAGAGTCAGCTGTCAACAAGCTGAAAGGTGACGAGATTGTCATTTCAATGCGAATAAAACCTCTGAAATAAAAAGACCAAAAGACACAGTGATTAACAGTGACATGCAGGTTTAATGTGGATCTTCCCAAAATGATTAAAAAGACAAACTAATTAACAACTGTCCAACTTGTCAAAGAAAATCACTATCACTTTGAATTTTCAGTCAGACTGAAAAAGGAAAGCTTGGCTGCTGCAGCCTGAAGGAGGGTGTGGGTTGGTCCGGACGAGGCATTAATGACTCATTCATTTAGATTAAAGGAAATTATTCTTACACGACATATCCTGCGTAACATTTTCCATTTCCTTTTGTGCCTCGACTGTGAAAAAAAACACAAATAAGGCTTACACTTTAAAGGTGTCTTTGTTCTGTCACATGCCATCGTGTGATGAGCATTTTAAGTCATTTCAATCATGTATGATTTTTTATTCAGTATTTCATGTTTTTGGTTGTTGTGAAAACATGCCATCTGTGGAACTGAATAAAAACAGTGAAAACAAAAGACTGCGGTGTTTTATATAAAGTAGACTAGTGTGTTGCTGCTGATCTGAAAGTGTATTCATGTGATGCAAGTGGGTATTATTTTGTCATCAAAGTGACATTTCGACAAAGGATTGTTAGGTTTTGATGGCAGAGTTTCAATTTGACATAGATGTGAATGGTTAATTTCCCAGTGTTATGTCTTGTTTGCTTGTGTGGAGAAGTGAACAAGGTGTACCCGGTCCGACAAATACTGGGTGGTCTTGACTGTGTTAAATCTCTGTTACTGTAGTCCTATTTATTAGTTCATTATATCATCCATGCATGGCGCTGCAGATTTGTGCACACTGTCACCTGCCGAGGAGACGCTGGCCTCACTGACCTCTCCTCCTCTGAGTCGGAGCCCCCTCGCGCTGCTAGTACTAACACTTAGAAAATAAATAGCATGACATCAGTGAGTTCAAACTCCTTATTGTGGGTAATTTGGACCGACGCTGAGACGCATGTTGCCCTGTAACTGGTGTGGGGCGGCCACTATTTTCCTGATTTCCACTTGACATTTTTGGAGTGAAAGAGATGTTACATTTAGCATACCGTATATCATCACAGGTAACAAGCTAACCATCGCAAAGTGTTATGCTGCTAATGCTGGGAACAGGCAAATTGTATCTTTATAGGTGTATCCATTTGATGTGACGGACTTAGGTTAAGTGCTAGAGGGATGCGTTAAGTAGACCCCATAAAGTTATCCCTACAACTGATTTTGATACTATATGGATGGTACCTACAGGACATGCTTTGAATTCATAATATTTAACAATACAACGCTAGGGACAGAGAAACTTGACTTGGACTGGTTGCAAAAGACTTGAGACTTGATTTGGACTCAAGCTCAAAGACTTGAGACTCGAATTGGACTTCCAAAAGATGACTTGTGAACATCTCTGACACACACACACACACACACACACACACACACACACACACA
>NC_045740.1:16177029-16183582 GCF_008692095.1 Etheostoma spectabile
ACACACACACACACACACACACACACACACACACACACAGTCCAGCTTGTGCTTCATCTGTCACTTGTCTAGTAATAGCATTATTAGCGCCGCTCTGTCATGGAAGAGCGTATATATATAGCCCTAAAAGAAAAGCACTACCCCTCCCTTCCTCCAAAATATTAATTGGCTCTAACTTTGAGTGGCACTGAATAAGCATTTTTATGGGAGTCGTTTGGCTGTGAAAAAGCCTCAGCTCTTGGATCATCTAACTCAAAGAAGTGGAAAGGGTTGAGGCAGTGGTGCTCTGACATTCCTGCAACCCTATAATAATTACAAATAATGGCAGGGAGTACGAGGGAGTGAAACGGGATGACATGAAAGAATGGGGACAATAGATTACACATCCAGCCTACTCTCTTGTAAATTGCATGAAGGAGACAAAGCAACAATCCGACTGAAAAAATGGGAGATTGACATGAAGTCAGTTTATTGAGCAGAGACGGCCTCGACAAAGCAGCATCGTTGAACAGGCTTCAGCTTCGGCGTGCTGATTGTCACCAAAAAGAGGAACTGTTCAGATTGACTAAAAAGGCGGATGGCAGTGGAGGCTTCAAGGATTGCAATTTATATTCTGTTTCACCTCTTTATCCACGTGAATCTTCTATTTATTCCAGATTCATTGTCACGTTCTTAGCACAAATTATCAGCTTTACACACACGTAAAGTGCTACTTTAAAGGACTTTTTTATTCCTGTGTGTGTTTTTGTCAAAATAATTCCTCCAAACTACATGACAAAATACATTGTTTATCATTTCATGGATGTGATTAAAGGTCATTTTTAGGTTCATAGTTTGTATTTTGGGTTACTACTAGAACATGTTTACATGCTTTAATGTTCAAAAAACATAATATATTTCTCATATTGCTTGTCAATATTTCCTCTTGGCCTGAATTGTTCCCTTTAAGCGCATGTCTTTTTAAGGCACCCTCCCGCAAAAGCCCGGTCTGCTTTGATTGGTCGGCTTTTCCGGGTCTTCAACATCTGCAGCCTCAGCGTCTCTGCACCGCCACTGTAGCTGTCCAATGACTGCAACGGCACTGTAGCGGCCCTTAAAAGATGGCTGTGTCTACTGTACCCTCATTATGTTTACACACTGTGACTATACAAATCACAACATGGAAATAGTAGGGGTGGAAAACTGTAATGTGTAAAATTGAAATATCGTATTGTGGCATAAATATTGTGTTGGTATCGCATCGGGAGGCGTCTGGTGATTCCCACCCCTAGTAAATAGGAACATGTTGGCGTTATTTAGTCAATTATTGGGAGCAGTAGGCTAGTTGGAGCCGGTAACCTCAAGGATCTGTGCTAAGCTAGGCTAGCGGTGGGTGTGTCTGACAGAGTTACGACACGCATGGAGATGAGAAGCGTATGTACGGAATTATCTAACTCTGGGGGATACGGTGAAGAAGTTAAAGTCCCAATAAATCTACTAATTGATACTGTTCCTTTAAAGACACAGTATCTGAATACGGACTTTGGGCATTTCTCAAGGGATTAAGCGTTTTAATACTTTCACAGTATTTATATAACACCTTGACCTGCTTTCTAACATAAAAAAGCCAAATACTAATGTTGACATGCCAAAATTCTGACTACAACAACTTCACAGTGGTTTGCAGGTATAATATTAACCATGTTGTTAGCATGCTAGCATTTGCTAATTGGCGCTAAACAGAAAGCGCATCTAAACCCATGACACTTACAGTAATGTAGGAGAATCCATTTTCACCTTCAACTGAGACTCTCCGGGCAGGTTCTTCTCGGCAGCTCTGAGGTGTCTACTTTCTGTTTCAGTTCCCTGCAGTGGGGCTCCGGAGCTTCTCTGCCGGTGTAAATTGCTAAATCACTGTCTGAAATAGTCAGTTAGACTTTAAATATAAAATGTTCCAGAGTCGCGACCCAGTGCGCGCTAATTCGTGTTAAATCGACAGCAGCGGTAGTGCGTATAAGCGGCTTATTCTGGTCCTATTCACTGCGGGCCTGTTATACTGGAGCAGATCAATGCACTCCTGTCACATCTGAAGGTTGTTGACTGTGTTCTCCTTTTGTTATATATAACTTTTGGGATTCTAGAAAAAGATAGATTTGAAGAACGTAACAGTGAGCATTGTATTTAAAATGCACACTTGGCCTTCTTCCTCACCTTGCTGCTTTTTGATCATTTTGAGCGATCAAAAACAATCAAAAATTCATATTGTGGATGGCTCTTGTGATTTTAACACTTTAATTTCTCTGCTACTTCACAAGTGAGATCATTCTGTAACCTTTGCCCTTAACACTACATTTTGAAGAAGAAAAAAATGCATAAACTGCATTAATGTAAAGCTGTAATTTTTACTGAAAACTTTTTACCCAACACCCACTTGGTGGTATTTTGTGACCACACATCAGTACAATCTCCCTTTAAATCAGGGGTCTTCAACATTTTTTAGGTTGAGGACCCCTCAGCTGAACATATGTTGCATAAAATTAAGTTGCATGTTAAACCAAGACAGATGGATGAAAATAAATGGATTCATGTATTCAACATATATGTGGAAGGCACAGTGACTCCTTAAAATGAACTGTATGGTTAACATAGTGGCTACTGTTTAGTATAGTAGGCTTATCTTCAATGTGTAAATTCATTTTTTTCTACAAAGATTCACCTAGAGGCCAATTTATACCTGCTATAAAATGCTGGATTCCTATTATTGTACTGTATATTTTCAGACAATTCAATTTTTGTGAAATGAAGCTTTAACCCTCATGTTGTCCTCGGGTCAAATTTGACCCATTTTCAGTTAATGTTTTTAAGAAAATGGCAACATTAAAAATATCAAAAAACCTTTAAAAAAACACTAAAACTTCAAAAAAATTGCCCACAACATTGAAAAAGTGACAAAAGTATCGGAAAAAGTGATAATAATTTTGAAAAAAGTGACCAAAACCATTTTTTTTCATGGTTGATGGGAAGACAACACAAGGGTTAACTCAGATATTAGGCATAATTATATATAAATTCCAAAACGTGGTAAAACTTAGTAAGGTGGTGGTAGTGAAAACTAAAAAAAAAGTCTGAAAAAGGAACAAAAATGTCATTTTTTTTGGTCTCTTTTTGACCCGGGTGGACAACGCAAGGATTAAAAAACTATTTTTTAACATAATTCTGTGGCCTCCCTGTACTAACACTGAGGACCTCGTAGGGGTCACGGACTCCCTGTTGAAGGTCTCACAGACCAACAATCAGGGCTTTAAATTGACACCCGCCAACCTGCCAAAGTTTAAATTTAGTTTTGGTGAGTAACGTGAAGTTACTTGCCGATCAGGCTATTGATGAATGAAGCGAAAAACACTCTTTGTTTGAATCGGCAGTCTGCAGAAAAGATTCCTCTTAGCTTTTGCATACGTTGCATGTGCTGATTATGAATGTGCAAAATAAAAACACAAGTTGTTTCTCCCTGTTCCGGATGTTTTACCATTGAGACGTTTTCGTCAGTCAAATCGACATTGTTCAGATGTGCGGCAGCATTTTTCATTTGCAATTTGGGACTGCCATGAAAACAATCACTCAATGGTTGACATTTTGACTAGTTCAATCTTGGCTCCGGCCTTTAAAAACGCATACTCTTTATATTAAACAGCCAGAGTTCTTTTTTCACAGCCTTTTTGGTTTGAAAAATACTGTATATGCATCTGTGAATGGCTTTAATGAAGAGGAAAAGGCTGCACGTAAGAGCTGCTGATGTACTTTAAGCTTTAAATAAACTGTATCTGAAAGATAGACATTGACAGTTTGTTTTTGCACATATAACTGTCAAGTTAAATTTCCTATGTTTGCAAAACAGCTAAAGGGTTTCTAGTCGGGCAGTGTGGGGTGATGAATTGGATCCTGGGGAAAGTAGTTTTATCTCATCCCTGTATTCAATATTAAATACAGTTCCTGTCTCTTCTATTACATACAACACATTTTTGTTAAATTCTTTTCAATACGTTTTACAAATAAACATCTATGCCATGTTATGCCAATGCTCTGCCACATAAAAGTCACAAAAAAGCAGTTCTGTCAGTGCTCATATGCTGTATCTAATATACAGTGGATTGTTTCATTCCATGGCAGCAACCTGAAAACAACAGATTTAATATGCATGTACTCAAATCTCTACACTGGCTGAGGATTTGATAGCGGGACCAGTTCTAAAAAAAAAGAAAAAAAAGAAATTGCATTTGTTCTGCCATCAGATTACATTATTTTAATGTTGTTACATGGTGGGGAAATCATGATGAATGTTACTGGCATGCTCAAACATTGATCCAGCTCTCTAATTCTGGAGCATCTGCACAACATCTTATCTCTGGAAAAATATTCCGCCACACACACTGAGTCATCCCTCTATCTGAGCCAGAAAGGGATCAATAACCACCAATCATATGAACTGTGGCAAAAGTTGTAGATCAAGAGCAAACACACCTATTGATAAAATGAACGGCAATATACTATATGAAGATATGAAGCCTTTCAACATTAATGACTGAAGACGTGGCCGGTGGAGATCTGCATTCCTCCCAGCCAAGAAGTGGATGTTAAAATATTTGGGTTTTAACTTTTAGAGGATTTTTGTTTCTAATGTGCTGGTTTTACTGTAGTGTCTTTGATTACCATGTAAAGAGATATATAAATAAAATGTATTATCATTTTAAGTTTTTCCTCACTTATAATGTCTGAGTTTCACATAAAGATTTTGTTTCTAGCATTTCTGTTGTCTTAGCATATTTTTTTTCAAATTAAAATCGGGAAAAGAACACACCATGAAGTACTTCCAAGTAAGAACACTGTGGCAATGAAAGGCGGATTGGTACATTTGTGTGGAAACAAGATTTCAAAGTCAAAGTGAAAAGTCAAAGTACTTTTATTGGTCTCCCTAAGGTAAAATGACTTACTTATTTTGCTGCAAGAGTTACAGACACAACGACAAGCACAGGGTTAAAAACAATTGATAGACAAGTGTACAGTCCCTGACAAAAGTCTTGTCGCTTGTGTACAAATTGACCTGAAGTGCCGACCTGGAAATGTATTTAATCAAGATTTATTTACAAGAAATGGCTCATTTTAATCCCAACAGCTTTTGTAATAATGTTCTAGTGCAAAAAGAAACTGTCAAAAAGTATTCTAATAGTCACAGCTTGGTAAAGCCCTGAGTCAATTTTTGCAAAGACATAAGTGTTGTCGCCTTGTCATATGAGCTTCACCTGACAATAATGGATCAATTAGGTCTCAGGTGTGTATAAAAACAAACCCAGTACACTAGACCTTCAATCAACGCAACTAGACCTCTGCAACTGCCTAAGATTCACCCTGAGACTAAAGTTTTGATTATAAAGAGGCTGAAGACCAGATCCACTGCTGATGTGGCAGACACCTTCAATGTGTTCAGGTCAAGTACAGAGGATTAAAAAAAACATTGAAGACACTGGAGATGTTTTTGACAAGCCCAGGTCAGGCAGACCCCGCAAGACAACTGCTCGAGAAGACCGTTTGTTGGCTCGAAAATCCAAAGCCAGCCCATTTCACTGCAGCAGAGCTCCACAAGACCTGGTCCCCTGAAGTCCCTGTGTCAACCTGAACAGTTTGTCGGATTCTGTCTTGAAATGGCCTCCATGGTCGAACAGTGCCAGAAGCCAGCACTAAACAAAAGACAATTGAAAAACCGTGTGGCATTTGCCAAGGCCCACAGCCTGCTAAAAGGATGGACGCTGGGGAGAAGTGGAGAAAGTGGATTTTTCAGATAATCTTCTGTTGAATTACACCACAGTTGCCGCAAATATTGCAGGAGACCTACTGGAGCCCGCCTGGATCCAAGATTCCCCCAGAAAACAGTGAAGTTTGGTGGCAGAAAAATCATGGTCTGGGATTACATCCAGGATGGGGGTGTGCGAGAGATCTGCAGGGTGGAAGGCAACATCATAGTCTCAAATACCAAGAAATCTTAGCTAACTCTTATATTCCCAACATAAAAGAGGCCAAATTCTCCAGCAGGATGGTGCTCCACGCAACTTCCATCTCCACTAAAGTTCCTCAAGGCGAAGAAGATCAAGATGCTCCAGGATTGGCGGCCCAGTCACCAGACTAGAACATCTTTGAGATATGTGGGGTTGATGAAAGAGGAAGCATGGAAGACCAAACCAAGAATATTGATGAACTTGGGAGGCATGCAAGACTGCTTTCCTATATTCCTGATGACTTCATCAATACATTGTTGAATCCTTGCCAAACTGCATGAATGCAGTCCTTCAAGCTCATGGAAGTCATACAAGATATTAAATTTGGATCTCACAGCCACCGCTATTTAATTTGCTGACATATTTTAGTATTTGCAGTAAATTTGTTCAATTTCTGTATAGGCGACAAAACCTTTGTCTTGTTTAAATGATAAATCTTGTTTCAGTGAAACTAATTTATTTCAGTGCATTCAACATCATTTGGGAGGGTTTTAGCTTTTCATATGAGCTATTTCTTACACCAATTG
>NC_045740.1:16183598-16183810 GCF_008692095.1 Etheostoma spectabile
GTTTATAGCAGGTGTTTCTACAAAATAGATAAGCGACAAGACTTTTGTCAGGGACTGTGCAGTCAACATATGGGCTACTCAAGGAGCTGTGCAAATTGCAGATTTTATCTATACTAAAATAAGATAAAAGCCAACAATTTTATTCATCCTTTTCATCCATCACAGTCACATATTGACATTAAAGAATTCATAGTCATACGTTCATCGCTGCT
>NC_045740.1:16183820-16189618 GCF_008692095.1 Etheostoma spectabile
CTTAACTGCGAGAGGAACAAATGAGTGCTAATACCTATTATATTTACACAAAGAAACCTTGCACCTCTTTCCTGAGTTCAACAGCTCAAACTTAATTTCAGGATTTTTCAAGGACTCACGTTTTCTTGTTTTAAAATTGCCTTGACTACGGAAAAAAATTAAGAAAATGTATTGTTGTCTGTAAACTTTTACAAAACGTTCATTAGAAGCTTCAGTTGTATCGTGGACTTCAAAGGGAGTACATTTTTGACAGAGATGTACAGTGATGAAAAAAAGTCTCTTACTGTGACGCATACATGTCACAAGAGCCACAATTAACATTAAAGGGGATGAAAAGCAAAAACTAATCATGCTGGAGTCTTTTAAGATCTTATTTGTTTGCTTTGCTTGAGCAGAAAAATAAATAATACCTCCATTGTGATATCAAACAAGCCTGTCTTTACCGTAATGTTCGCATCTGCACATGAGCCAGACCTGTAATGTCCAAATAGGTTGTAAAGTGACAGTCAAAGTAATTAAGAAAAGTTCTGAATCATCATCATGGAACAGTTAATTGCCATTAGACGTGTAAGACACTTTCTTTCCAAAGTCGCATTGTTACATAGTGACAGTTACATTGTTTACCAAATAGGTTGCTGTGCATCATTAGGCAGGGACACAATGCTACATAATGGCAGCAATTTCAGAACTGACACAAACATTAGGACTTCATTTATCATAATAAAGTCGTTTGGTCACAAGTGTTCGATCCTTCTGCCTCAGTGAACAGATGGGTAAAAAAAAAAGAAATGTCTTGGATAAATATGCAGGAGTCTCAACAAAGCTGCTGTGCAAGATACTATTGAAGGTCTCAAATTCACCCAAATGTAAATCAGTAGCTAAGTCATATTTTTTTAAAGGAATCATGTCACAGTCAAGCGGTCAAATTATCTTCCATCTTCTCTGTCATTTCATTATTATTTCACCCCATTATGTTCTCTAAATGTTAAAATAATCTCACCAGGTATTTAGGAATTAGCATAAAAATACACATCCTCTTTTTAATTAACTCAGCATGGAAAAATTAAAGTATGCCTTTTTTCCATCTGTGGGACATCAATAAATCTGCCCTAAGGCTACCAAAATGGGTGATTAATTATTATAATACATTACTGCTTTAAAAGAGGAGATCAATGAGGTGTAAATAGGAATTCTTATTGTACTATAGACAGTCAGTGGATGTTAAGTGTGGTTTCTGTCTCCCCCATGAGCAATTCTAAGTAATGACAACAACACTGTAGTTGCATCCACATGACGCAAGCCTTCCGTAATCGCGCCCGCAACAACAGGCATGACCAGTCGAACGCTGAACGCCATGCAACCGGTAACCAGTAACATGGCTCAAACACAGCGTTCGTGGTCCGACTGGTCATGCCTGTTTTCCAAGATGGCGGCCGCATGTAAACATGAACGCTATTGTCTTTATAATCTATTTTTTTAATAAACTGTCTGTGCAAAGTTCTCAATGCTTTGGTTTACATGCAGGGAACTTCATTATGCTACTGGGGAAGTGGGGTGCTATTTTGAGCCCTGTTAGTGGTATGAAATAGCGATTTACCCTGTTCCCTGAAAGCTAACTTTAGAAGCTAACCACTGGTTTGCGGTAGCTTATTTCAAGCTAGAGACACATTTGATTAGCATGAAAACAGATCCCAGAGAACGATCATCTCGATACACATACAGTATGGTGTTAACCCCTAGGTTCATTTTTGCGCTGGAATTGTCCTTTAAAATCAATGTATAACATTTCAACGGATGAAATACCAATACAGTCTAATCAACACTCAGCCATGTCACCAAATGTTGAAGGGCAGATTTAATGAGATTTGAAGCACCATACTGTTTCCCATGAAAAGCCATCCTTGTTATTAAAATGTGGACATTTCTGACCTTCATCTAACATGAGACACACAGCAAATTACATTATAATAGAATAATAGACCTAGTGGCAATCTTTTAAGATTTTAATCGTTTAAGGTCACACCAATGCAAAGGCTTTAAATATCAATCATTTCTTTGCATTTAACATTTGACAAAACCGACTTTCATTATCCAAACCAACATTCTAAGGCTCGGGTGTTCTCTTTTTTTGTGTAGACCGCTGGTAGTAAGTTGGTGTCTGATCATTTAGGGAGTCAGTGATATCAACCATCTGTTAAACCAACGTGTTAAATAATGCAAAGCTGAAGTATACAAATAAACAAAAATGCAAAAAAGCAGACATTGCTGTTTTTGTCTTTGTAGCTCAGTTAGCAGACAATGAGGTGATTAGGAAACAGTGAGTGAAATAAAGTTAATTTGCCACCAGCTGGCGACGAAGACAATCTGAGAAGCAAAAGATTTTAAAATGAAAAGTAACAATAAGTGATGGGTGGCTTCATCTGCAAAGGCCAAGTCATTGAAGTACTGATATTAGAACATTAATACATAAAACATTATCTCTCAAGGATTAAATCTTATTGGAATTAATTTGAAAATGTCTACATGTCGACCAACACAAACTCTTATGTCAAAGTCAATTTCTGTGAGAATTCTTCTATTAAACAAAAATGCTTTTCAATGACTCTCTACCACCAAAGGTCAGATTTAGATATTTCTGGTTTGTATTACATATTGGGTCTGCCAAAGATATTAAGTTTTCGATTCGGTTTGTTTGTCTGGCCCAAATTTCCTGAAACTTGATGGTAGGGCGCAGGCTGGGCCAAGGAAAAACCCATTACAGTTTGGAGTGGATTGGAATCATTCGAGAGAAACACAAATTATTTTTCACTCTCGTTAACATTGCGAGATAGGACATGGCTTTGGCAGTTTTGCTCAATATTCCTATCGATCTTGCCGTGTTATTTGACTTCCGGTGTGAGCCGTGCTCTCTTGGAGTTGTTTTGTAAAAACTAAAGAATGTTGAATGATTTATTGTAACGAGGATGGACCAGGACAAGGATTAAATCAGACTGTTGGCTGTGCAATTATGAATGGGGACGTCATGTTCCATATACTATGTAGCTACCTAGTTACATCCGTAAAAAATAGCAACACAAAAATGACAACAACAGTGCAGAAGACTGATGCAGCTGTGCAGAAGTTGTTGATGTAAGTCGACTTACAGAAATATCTGCAGATTTCTTCAATTGTCATGAAAAACACCACATTGCTGCTCCTAGTAACCACTTTGGCAGCTTCTCTGTCAACTCAAAATGATGTCCCGTGGGATGGAGAAGTAGCTGGCTACTGGACACCCCCATTGTCAAGTCGTCTAACATGAATTCACAATCAGGACGAATCAATGAAGTGAAAGAAAAATGGCAATTCAGTGTGATTGTGAGGCCAGAAATAGACAATAGAGTTATCCTTTAAGCAATGCAACAATGCTCTGACCATTGTTTCTAATGGAATTCCCCATTCATCTCTGTAGTCCCACCTAACTCGCCATATTAAACTCTCAGTACACACTAATCGACACCAAGCCAAGTGCATGAACCTTTTGAAGGGCAGGTTGGAGCAGTTGTGGGGTTTCCCAGCCTCACACTCTCAAAGACAGAACGTTCTGAATCTCACCTGTCAGGAAGTAGCGCGTGGTGATTTATGACTCTCCGCACCCAGCGAGAGCCGGTAAAGGGGATTTCATTCCGGCGAGCTGTTTGGCGTCTGCCTTTAAACCAATTTCTGCATACTGAGGTACTTTCACTACCTGCGCTTGTGTCATTTTTCTTAATGACTGGAAAAGGGGAGGCTGGGTGAGCAAGGCAAACAGGCACCGCTCCACCACGGGAGCCAACGAACAGAATATAATTAAAACGAGGGGAGGGGAAGGGTCGGGCGAAAGACCTTGGTAGGTAACTGAATATTCATTGCAATCAACTAAACAGCTCGATGATTAATTGCTCGGCTGTGGTGATTAAAATATGTCTGACTTAGTGGAAAAGTCAGAAATTAGTCAAAGGTGGCTAAATCGAGTTCCCCTTGATTAACAAACGGCAGTCCTTAGTTCTAGCTGGGAGAGGCGGCTGGAGTTCTGGAGCCAAGTTTGGATACTTGAGAGAAACAATTGTTGTTTCGATGACAAAAAAGAAATAAATGATCCCTCAGTTTCCCTTTTGATCAACACAAGGCCTGATCTTGGTAAGCCCCAATCTATAATTGACCTCAGGATGTGTGATCAGAGTGGAGGGAGGGGTAGCCTGTCTTCTGATGCCTGATTGCCCTGGGCGTTGTGTCTCGGCCCAGTTGTGCAGCCAACCAACCTGTGGTTCTGACCCACTTTCTGGCCTCATCCATCAAACTGAGAGTCCTGGAGACTCTGATTTATTTCCTATGAATCCCATTTATTCCTCCCAGGCCGTTATGTCATCATTACAGACTTACCTGCTCCATCGTGCTGGAAGCAGGCAGGCCACATTTGAATATTTCATTATTGCACGATAATACTTTAAATATGCCACTGGATATGATTCATTCAGGTCATGCATGGTTCTTAAATGTTTTTCTAACCTGATCACAAAGACCTGAGGATGTGATCATCAACCTTTCAAATGATGTCTCTGCCAGGAATCACTTTCTCCACAAATACAGAAAAAAAAACACCTCAACTGTGTCCTATACATCACAATAAGCAAGCAATAATACCGAGGAACTATGACACAAATGGCCTCTTCTTTATATTGGAATCCATTTTACACAGGCAGAAAATTATAAGCACCAGGAGGAATTTATTCCCTCCTTGACTCCAAGTGGGAGAACCTGTGTTAATTTTCTTCCTTTTCAAATTGAAAAGTGGATCAGGGGGCTAATTCAACCCTTGAGGAGCTACGTAGAGACACAGCCTCCTTGTAAGCCCAAGAAGAAGTCATCCATGAACCACACGTGTCAGCCCTGTTGCTAACTCCCCATTACCCAGCGGCAAGCATACAATTGGATTCAAACTGCCTGTTGCTTAGGTGCTGTGCACAATCTCTCCCCAATGATTAAAAGTAATCGGATGGTGAAGCCTGCTTGAAAAGGAGCAGCGGGGCTGTGGTCATTGTCATCTCTATCTCACATTATGGCAGCGAACAAGAGCCACCAGTTGACACTATTTGGCAGATTCAAAAGCTATCACTTGTGAGTGCATTTAAATAGGTTTTATATCTGAAGAAATACTCTGCTTGACATTTTTTTGTTGGAGAAGAATTTGTATTTTATAAATGTCTGTATTTCATTTTTCACACAGTCCGTGTCCTTGTTGCATTCTGTATAACTCTACAGTGTGTAAAGTATTAAGTATGTTTAAACAAATATCAAAATCCTATGCCTAAACACGCCATAATGCATGCAATATCTTTTCAAATTTTGAGAGTGGTGTTAATGTACAGCAATTGTAACTTGTAAATTCAAACAGTTTTTGCTTCATGCAACATTGGAAGACCAACAATTTCCAGGTTGTGGGTCAATGTCACCGGTACTCGAACACTGTCTCACTGTGAGCCTGTTTGCATCACCAGATATCCCATCATAGCGTATAGTTACTCATTTATCATTACCAATGAAGGGAGGCAAACTGTTGTGTGCCTCATGAAATCACATCTGTCTTGCTACTTGCCTCCAGTGAAGAGAGTCAAGGTATTAACACACAGAGCCGGCCCGGGCTTCTGTCCTTTTCATTATCTTCTGATTTACACACGTCTCTCTGCATTAGCAGCATGATACTCGTGCATAACAAGCATAGTTACTGACTCCCAAACAGCATATGGATGAGGCTGTGTGTGTGTGTGTGTGTGTGTGTG
>NC_045740.1:16189628-16199036 GCF_008692095.1 Etheostoma spectabile
TGTGTGTGTGTGTGTGTGTGTTTGTGTGCGCACGGACGCACGTTTGTTATTAAAGAGCAATGTCACAGCTCCTGGCTATTGTGGATAGCATGACTGCAAAGGTAGATGTTGCAGCAGGCGATTTGAGGTGCTTAATGACCCAGGAGTTGCATGATTAATGGAAGGGTTTACACGATATTCCTCCAACTTCGGGAGCCGGGCGCCAGTGGAAAGCCTGGGCATGTCATCTTTTAAGAGCCCCCCGCTCAAGGTTGGCTGAGCCTCGAAGAAAGCCCACTGAGACGACAGGGCCATTAGTGGAGTTTCTTTTCCATTCTGGACCACTCACATACACACACACACACACACACATATACGCAATGAGGTGTGTGCACATACTGTATATAAACACACATGCAAGGTTTAATACTCACATCCCTGCACGTACACATTTACACCAGGGACCACCCCAGCATTGCGGGGACCTCTGGGATTCCTGTAACCTGCTTTGTGGTAGCAGAACTCATATCCCTCGTTAGGCGCCACAGCCATAGGATGATCGAGTGCAGGCATGATCAGATTGAGCAGTATCCGAGCCTTCCTGCTCATTTACCTTGCCGCTATAAAACGCCCCATATAACGTGAACACAACTACACAGGGACACACTTTCACCCACCAGTCTTTTGCGTCTTCTGTTGTTTCAGTCCTTACAATAGCGATCAAAGCTGGTGATTAAGGAATGTTTCAAATGCTGTATTTTACATTATTTAGCTAATGGGGAGGGTCAGGTGCTGAATGCACTTGAAAAAAGAGTTTTACGTCACTCTAAATGGCAAAGTTAGACAACAGCTTTGTGAAAGTCCATTAAATGACAAGTGTTCAGTGACTTTTTGTGAAGCATTAGGCAAGGAAAATGAAATAATCAGAATGATTTGAATTGCACCCCCTGAGCAAATGCTGTATATATTTTGTCAGTTTCTTTCTCTTTCAGGTTTCTTTGTGACTGAATTAGTTTCACACTTTGGTATAAATGTTGATTATGAATTCCAATTCCGAATAAATGCCTGGTAGGTTTGTTGAAAGGTTTTTCACGGGAATAATAAAGAAAATACAGCCTAGCGTACCATGATTCAATTTTAAAGCAGTCAGGAATGAAAAATTAAAAAGGTATTCAAACAAACAAAGTTAACCTCAGAGTGTGAGCCCACACAGTTTTGGTCTACGAAGAAATGCAGAAACGAATGCGTTGTCCTGGCACCATCCTACTGCTTTGCTCTGTGTAGGATAATATGTATAGACATTGATAAACGAGTGACTTAAATGAAGTACATTTCATGTTTACATTAAGAAAGTGTGGTTTTATGTTTCCTTTCTTTATGAGTTTGGGTTTAAAGGTCTAGTGTGTAGGATTTAGGGCGATCTATTAGCAGTAATGGAATAAAATCTTAATAATTATGTTATGTCAATCTACAATCTCCTCAAACTAACAATTTGTTGTGAGCTTAGAATGGGCCCTTCATATCTATGCATACATCTATAGAGCAAGTCCTCTTCCACAAAGTCTGCACGGTTGCACTTCCATGTTTCTACAGTAGCCCAGAGCAGACAAACCAAACACTGATATTAGATAGAGCCATTTGCGAGGTGTTTTGCGTCGGCCATTGTAGTTCTCCTACTGCAGAGATCTTCAATAGGAGGTCTGGGACCCCCAGGGGATCCCTTAGAGTTTTGGCAAGGGGGCCACCAAATTAACTATTTGATATTTTAAAGTAGTTAGAAATTAAAATGTCTTAATATGAGTCCAACACATTATTAGCAAATATAAATCAGCCTTTTTTTGAAAAAAAAATCAAACAAAAAAACGACTCTTTGGTGACGCGGTTGATTCTGTTACTGTTGATCATCTGCCCAACATCATATGAAGCCCGCCCTGACAATTTGATTGGTTTGAACAGTTCTTGTTCAAGCATAGTCCAACGGACTCCACAACGGATCAAGTCCAGACCCAACTTCCCGAGCTCAAATGTTGTGGGCGGGGCTAAGTTCGGTCGGCATCCAGGCTAGTTTGGCACCATTGGCACACGGGAGAAATTGGAGTTAGTTGCAATTTTCACCCCACACTGAGCCTTTGCGTTAAGAATTTTCCAAAAGTTATATATGCATAATGTATAATGTGTTTTTTAACAGGTCTGTCCAGAAGACTTATGCTGACAGAATGTTTTCAGAAGAGTACGTTGAAAGTGAGATAAAAAAATGGATCTGACTTGGTAAGAGTTTGACCTTTGGCATAATGGTAGGAATGTAGATAATGATCCTCAGCAGGGAGCCCCGGGTGTTTATCAAGACTTCCTCTCTCTTTGCTACGGAAGGTAATCACACCTCCGCTCACATGGAAATGAGCTGGAATGAGGCAGTGAACTGTGACAAGCCGATATAATTGACAAGCTGAATTCTGTAATGAGCAAAAGTGAAGTAAAGTAAGTATCACTAACAACATGAACTGCTGCCAAAAAACAGGGCATCTCCCCCTGCCCACTGAGAATAGGTCCTGCTGGGCAGAGCCCCCCCCAGAGGGGGAACTCGTCAAGGCTCCTGCGGTTGCTATGCAACTATTGAAGGCCTTCCTGATGTGCAAACCTCCTGAAACGTCAACACGCTGTCAACACAAATTTTCCAAAACAAACATTGACTGTGTTTTCGTGCACATAACATTCCAGTATTTGCTCTTAACCCAAAACTTAGCTGTTTACATGGCTGATGAAAGTGAATAGTCCACTAATGTTTCCATTTACGTGTAGCAAAATATAATTTTTTCCAAAGTGGTACCAGCGGTGGTGGAATTGTCAGACCGTGCGAACACACCCTCCCTCTTTCATTCCTTCAACCAGCTTCTTGAAAAGCACAGCGTGGCGATGTGTGCACATATTCAAAAACCTGTTGCCATCCAAGTCTTTGATAATGTTTAAAATAAGTTATGTTTCTCTTTCGTTCCGGCTCTGCAGCCTTGAAAACCGTTTGCTGGTTGGTTTGTGTATAGCAACCATAGCAACGTCGAAGCTGACCACAAACAGTAAACGGGCATGAGGCCATAAAAACCCTGATTGAGAACCCTGATTTTCCAACCGCGCTCAACACATGTCCAAAGAATGCCTCTCAAACACAAATTATACCAGAATGTCCCAGATGTCTTAATTGGAAATTGCTATATTCTGAAAAAAGCCTAATTTGGAATGTCCAACTGGAATATGCTGTTAACTGGACCTGTGTCAAATTTGGAATATTGTCACCTTTGAAATAATAGTGGAATATTAGTGTGCATGTGATGTAGCCACTGAGGTTAACAAAGGCCACAGTAAAGCAACACAAGCATCAGTCAGGCAGAAAGAGCTACATTTGGTTGATGTACTATGTAGCTGGATGACATGACTCCCAAACTACTCTTCAAACTACTTATCTCTCTGAAGATAACTGGATGTCAGAGGTCTGTCGGGTTGTACTCCACCTCCTCGCAGTCTGAATGGACAAGTCTGCACGAAGAGAGAAGAGGTGACGGAGGGTGATCGCTCAGAGGAGCAGGGAGGCTTTGGAGGGAAAAGAGCTTGGTAGAGTCAGGAGGTTAGTTCTCTCCTATCACTCTGCTCTTTTAACGGAGCTGAACCAAATGCTCACTCACACTGTCAGGTTGTCTTATATCAGAGTGCCATGAGACAATCAGCACTTTAAATTCACTGTCGCAAAGGATTGGTTAGCTGGACATACTTTTATTACTACTACTACTTCAATCCACCATCAATCAACATTTATTTATATAGCGCTTTGCAGCAACCAATAGGGATCCCAAGTGCTTCACAACAAGGACCAAGAATAAGACAACATGATGTACAATAGAAAAGAATAAAACGGTAAAAACAGAAAAGGTCGCATAAAATGAGGAGGAAGAAATGGAAAATGTCACAGCGCTACCATGTATTTAAAGTCATTCTAAATAAATATGTTTTGAGTTTGAATTTTTTAAAAAGCTACGTCTGTAATAGTTTGAATGTCGGGATGTAACATGTTTTTTTTTTCTTGCGGCAGCAACTTTAAAAGTGCAATCATCTCCCCACGCTTTGTACCTTGACCTTGGAACATCTGAAAGAAGTTGATTGGATAACCGTAATGACCTTTTGTGCTAGCGAAGGGTAATAATCAGACAAATAAGCCGGGGCTGGCCCATTTAAGGCCTCAAAGACAAACATTAAGACCTAAAAAATCAACTCTAAAACACGCTGGAAGCCAATGGAGTGTGAGGAGGACGGGGGTACAGTGTGCACGTCTGGAGGTATGCGAGCAGCAGCCTTTTGCACAAGTTGAAGGCTACCTATTACATACTACTACTAGGTGCTGTCTTCATCACAGCCCCACAGAGGTCTATTACCACCAAAAAAAATACAACAAGGAGAAGAGAATTCAAATCCAAATTTAGAAAAGAAGAAAAACCTCTCTATTGTCTCCAACACTAACACGTTGAACTACTGTAATGTTTTTTATTTAAAGCTTTTCTAAAGACATACAGTGAGATAGTTATTTCAAAGTGTTGCTGTTCAAGTCCTAACAAAGACTTAAAGAGAGTACTGCTCCTTTTTTTATAAATCACTAAACTGCTGTTTCCCTTTTAGCCTGTTGTCTCCATGTCTTCTGTATATCTCTTTAAGTCATTCAGTGTGTGTGTGTGTGTGTGTGTGTGTGTGTGTGTGTGTGTGTGTGTGTGTGTGTGTGTGTGTGTGTGTGTGTGTGTGTGTGTGTGTGCTAAAACAGAGCTGCCATGTCTTGCCTTACCACCTCTACTACAGTACTCCTTCTAATAACCATCACCTAACCTGAATGTGTTTGGACTGTGGGAGGAAACAAGCACCTGGAGAAAACCCACATAGACCCACAGCACCATATTAACATAACTTTAAATGTCCCCTTTGGCATCGATAACATTTCATTTTACACCTTAAATCCAAGTGCAGAGCTTAGTGCAGTGCCAGGTGCCAGGTGTATTTTTAGAATTTACCTCGAACCAAAAAAACAGTTTTCAGTTTGTCTGCCAGGAAAAATACCTCTCCTGTGGCAATCTTTCTCGTAGATGGCTGTGAGAATCATGCATGGCTGTCTACACTGTGGCAGTAGTCAGCACTGCTGGAGGCATATTCTGTTCATTTTAATGCACGCCAGCCCACAAACCAGGGGCTCAATCTACTCAGGAGAAAATTACAAAGCGCAATCAATACAAATGTGTCCTACAAAGTTAAATACCAGCTTGTCTGATAAACAGCCACTTCTCCCTGTCATACTGCACAGAGGCAATCTGGCACTACAAATTGCTTTAGAGGGACAGCAGCAGGAAGGAAAGCTTTATGGGAGGAAAATTAGAAAAATATTTGTCCCCTTTTTTGAAAATGTCACAATTTGTTCATCCCATGTTGTAGCAGTGGGTCATTTAGGCTTTTTGGTTACTGGTGACAAATCTTTCTCGAGGATGCCTGTTATTTTATGACAGTGTACCAGTTTAAGAAGGTGTGATGACACAGAAGGAATTGGTGGGCTTGATGTTTTTTTTTTACAGTGATAATCCCTTTGTTGAAATTAAAGCAGAGAAGCTGCTGTTTAAGAGCCATGACAGTCTACTCAAAGTCACAAGTAACACATGTTGTAATCTGGGTGAACCTACCCTTTAACCCTTTAAGGGGATGTATCCTATGGATATATATGCTTTTGTTCAGGATCATACTTGTATTTAGAACATTATTTACATGCTTTAATGTAAAAAACCACAACAACAAAAACAGTATTTTCTTATTCTGTCCGTTTGCATATACTGTACCTGCTGTCTCTTTAAGAACCCCTCCCAAAAAATCCCAGTCTGCTCTGATTGGTCTGTATTACAAGCCAAGGAATGGCCAGAGCCCGCCACTCACCATTAAGCCCCATTGTACCAAATTTGGTTGCAGTTCCCCCAGAGTTCCACTGGGGTCATTGCGGGCGAGTGCAAAATGAATGGGAGTCTATGATTGCCTGATTGTTGTTGAGAAATCTCAGATTTGACTGTAGTTTTTGCAAGTTCAACATGGATGAAAGTTGAATGTACGAGTACGTCTTTCCTTTTGATTTGTTACAGGTTGAGTCGTTGAGTCAGTGAAGGACTGATTATGATCAGAGATCCCGCTGGATGGCATCCGGAGACTGTGTGTGTGAATATTTCGGCGTGGTTTTTAAAACACTAGCAAACCAAAACTCTTTCTAGCACATGTATTGACAGGGAGAGCCTAGCCTGTCAGCTGTGTTGTCGATGACTCGAGAGAAAAAAGAAAGTAAAGCTTGCTGTAAAGTGGTACCTCTGGCCGTACAATGTGTATGATGTGTCATTTACACTTAAAAAAACTCTAAAGAAATCAAATAAAGAAAATCATATCCTGAAAGTGGATTTTGAGGAGTATAGCTCCATAGACCTCCATTCATTTGGCACCTGCCTGTGAGCGCCCTCATATGGAACCAGAGCGGAACTGCAACCAGTTCAGAAGCCGGAAGTTTCCCCGAGAGTGGAAGTGGAAGTTCTCGCCTTATTAGACGTTCTCTGGAATGACTGTACAGCACCATAGTTGTACTTTCTACCTAATGATAGTATAGCTGTGACATTACAACCTTAACTAAGTTTAAAAGCAGTTTCTGAATATGAGCTGTGTGTATTTCTTTGCTGATTGAGCATTTTTTAGACGTTCACAGTTTTTACATATAGCACCTCAAACTGCTTTATAATAAATAAATAAAAAACAAGACACAAATCTCACTTTTTACACTACCTTTTGCAGAACCTTTCATTTCATTTAGCTCATTGTTTTAGTCCTCCAGTTATGTCTTAAGGCTCTCATCAGCAATAAATTATATTAATTATGGACAGCTGGTCGTAGCACACAAGCACAAACAAGCTGAATGCACACTGTCTTGTTGGCAGCTGCAAACAGCCGAGCTGAAGTTACATAAGGCTGCTGGAGAAAGTGAAGCATCTGGCAGCTAAAGATCCAAACTCTTTTTTTTTCAATCATTTAGGAGTTGTTGAAGAACAAAACAAAGCTAAAAGAAAAGCTAAATTGTAATACATTCATCAGGTGAATGGAAACCCAACTCTAATTGGATGTTCGTGTTGCTCTTTGTTTACTGACGGGCAATTGTTCGCTAACGCCAGAAGAAACAAAGTACGGCCATTGAAAGAACATTAGGGTCCCCAAAGGAAGTAACCTAATGGTTTATTTCCAATGTGACCTCCATCAACTGCCAACTCTGCCTCTGAAAAATGCTTAACAGAAGGCATTCAGCTCCGTTACTCTTAATCCTGATCGGAGGGATCCAGGACTCTGCTAGGGCTGTCTCCTAACAGGTAGTTAATTGCATCTTTGTAGGGTATTAACACAGCAAGCAGTTAAGTGCCCCTGGAATCTCAAGTGTAACTCAAACTCTAATTTAAACATAAAATATAAAAAAACAGCAGGTCTGCAGTAATGATAGCTAGATTATAACAATATCCAAAGCAAAATGGAGTTGTGTGTTTAAAGGGAAGTCCCGTAGATCACAAAAGAACATGACAGAAGTCTTGCAAACTAGTGTCAGTCATGTTTGGGCACTGCTCTTTTATTTTTTTTTAGCAATTCATCATTTCTGAACCCAAACCATAGTTATACAACTGTCCCCAGATATTCTACTCTTTTGAAGTCACTTTTGAACGTAAGCGTTCCACCAAAACAAATTCTTCCCAAGGCTATTTTGCAGAGGCTTTGTGCAGAGCTTAGCGCCGCCCAAGGCGATTGTGATTGGTTTGAAGAATCGCCAATAAACCAGGGCATGTTTTTCTCCCATCCCGGAATGCTGTGTGGACCAGCCAGACCCACCTCCGCAGCGCTGTGGAGGAAGGTCTGGCAACGCAAGACTAGGTTTGTCAGACCTATGTCCACAGCGCTGTAGCAGGAGATCTGGCTACACCGCACATACAATCTAGGATAGGAGGGGGAAAAAAACACTTGGATTGTTCACATTTCTTCAACCCTTGTGTTGTCCTCGGGTCCAAGTTGACCCGTTTTCTTTTATTTTTAATATCAGGAACTTGGCTTTCTTTCAACCAAATTGCCTAAAAAAATAACATGGATGCTTTACAATGTTCTTCAGGTAAAAAGGAATGATTACTTTCACCGAATTTTGACTGTGTTATTGAATTTTGTGGCATTTTAAAAAGGTGACCAAAACCTTGGAAAAGAAATGACAAAAAGAGACAAAAAGGGCTGAAAAAACAACAACAGGAAATGCATTGTTTTTGTATAATATCGTGAATATTAGGCTACGAATTAAAAAAAAGGATAGAAAAAAAACGCCAAAAGTTGATGGTTGATGGGAAGACAACACAAGGGTTAAACCAATCTAAATCGTCTTGGGACGCTATGCTCTTGAAGCAGCAACGGTGGCTCGGCAAAACGGTCTCAGGAAGGGACATGTTTGGGTGGAACATTTGCAGCTCGCAAAAGAAAATGCCAAGTACAATATTAAATGAAGTAGAGTAACATAAGTTATTTAAATTAGCTAGATACATGGAGGTAATTAGTGTATCGTTGTCCGTACTTTGTCCATAGAAAATCCCACCCAATTGGTCCCAAAATGTCCCAGTTAGATAGTAAATGCCGTCAACATATTCTTTTTAAATATTTATAATCATACACCAAAAGAACCAAGCAGGTGTGCTTTGCTTGCTGGCTCAAAGTTTGTTGTTTCTCGTAGTAAGGGATTTTGAGAATGGCAACACACAGAGAGCACTAGCAGAGGGTCAGGCAATTATCCTGGAAATGTACTTCCGTTGATCCAGACTATGTCCGGGTTAGCCCGATCTAGTCCACCGTGACTATGGGCAGCAATAAGAGAGTATCAACAGTGGATTGATGGTTGGATACAGTATTTCCAACATTTGCCCAGCTCATAGCAGAGAGAAGTGTGGATAGTTGAAAGGTATGTGTTGGCATCCGCTCAGCTGCACGTATCGTATCGTGTCGCCAGTGATTTATAAATCCACACATTAACGTTAATCCCCAAAATAATTAATTGTGTAATTGACATTAAACCAAAATGTGATTGTTCTGTGAGGATCTCATTCCAAAACTATGGACATGAATCTGCTGCTTTAACCTTTCTTATGGGAAAGCCTAGTACCATGGAAAGCAGCCTCAATATTACACAAAATAATGTGGACAGGCTTGTTCAGATGCGTTTGGTCATATACTGTTCCTACTTTGTGGGCGTAGATGGGCTGAACAGCAGTGCTTTTTTATGTAACACTGAGATGTGATTTTTTTTCTGCTGTGCTGTTTCTCTGTAGATGTGTGTGGGATCGTGGTTGTGCGAGGATGTGTGACAGGATGTAGCCC
>NC_045740.1:16199053-16201116 GCF_008692095.1 Etheostoma spectabile
ACACACACACACACACACACAAACTTGTTTTTTTATTGATGTTATAATATATCATTAAAGAAAAGCTGAAAAGCTGAAGAATAAAAACTTATCTATTCAGTGCTTTCTTATGTGAGTGCATCTCTTGTCATTCCTCGCTGCACCCCCACCCGCCCCCTCACAAATAGCCCTTAAACTTCTCTCTCGATAAACCTAGACTCTTCGCTCAGATAAAGGCAGAGAATAAATGAAGAGCTTGCACTCTTTGAGCAGAACAAAAAAATGTTCTGCTGTGTTTGTATTGCTAAACTTGTCAGTATTGAGTCAAAGATTGTTTAAAAGTGAAGCAATTTCCATGAGAATCCTAAGCCTTCAGCTGAAAAATAAATGGTATCTCCACTGTGTTTGGGGCTTTTTAGTGTTGATTCCTGAGGGGCAGACGGAGGAGCTGAGGGGTTTAATGTGCACCGGGCCCCAACTGTGCAAGCATCAATAAGTGCCAGTGCAGTAAAGCCCTCCTGGGTGTGAGATTGGCTCTATTGATTAGTTTCTCTGAAGATAACATCCTCACTTGTGGAGCTGTCTCTTTAAAAAAAAAATCTTAAATTTATACAGTTGAATCTTTCGTTTTGTTCCCTAATCTTTCCTGTGAGAAAGATGCATGTAGAGAAACAATGACATCCTGGACACCACACTAAAAAGCATCTCTCTGCATGTCAGTGAAGTTAAATGTTTAATTTGCAGAGGAAGTAAAAAGCACTCCATAAATCTCATTGAAACAGCTTTTAGGGCAGATGTGTGTGTTCCAGAACCATGGTGGGCGAGTGTCTTAACGGAGGTGAAATATACTGCTGAGTATCGATCGGAGACCATGTGATTCAACTTCTCTCCCTGCGGACTCTGCTCCCTCGTCGTCTGTATCGATTGGCTGGTGCAGGCAGGCTGGACCTACAGAACAACACGGTCAACCAGTCTGCAGCAGAGAAGCCTTTCCACTTAGCTTTTAAAGCTAATTAATGCCTTTGAGTTTTTTTCTTGTCAGTCCTCAGTGTTTTGATTGGAAATCACTGAGGGCAGTATGCCACTTATCAAATGAGGTTTTGCAAGTGTTGCTGATATGAGTAGAATGAATGTCAGACTACATTTTTGCTCTGAAAAAAACTAAGAAAATAAAAAAGACCTATGAATGTGATCTAATAACTTGTTCTGTAGTGTCTAATGTGGGTTTCCAGTATGAAAACTACAAGCGTTCTACATTTGTCTACAAAGGCCCGTGACAATCTACGTTTTGTAGCTGTGTAATCGTCAGTGGCCATTAGCAATTCATCTGATGGCCATCCTGATCCTCGTTTAATTTGCTTCCCAGCTTTATCTAAAGCAGCAGAGACAATGCAAACATTTTCACTTTGTTAATTGAAATCCTGATTAATTAACAGACTGCCTCATGCAGTGTGATTTAAATGTATTTCTAAAGTTCATTTCAGGCAATTCCAATCTTACATTTAGCTGCATAAAGCAAATTCTGAAACCATATTGTCTTGCCTTTTCATCTTTCAAAACCTGACAGGCTTCACTGAAATACGGATTGTCTCGCTTTTTAAAGGTCCCATGACATCGCTCTTTGGACGCTTTTATATAGACCTTATTGGTCCCCTAATACAGTATCTGAAGTCTCTTTCCAAAAATTCAGCCTTGGTGCAGAATTACAGCCACAAGAGCCAGTCCCAGTCCCACAATGAGCTTTCATTAGTATGTGCCAGGAGGAGACGGGGGGGCGGCAAGGTGGAGGGGGGGGGTGTGGCCTTGACCGCCACTTTGCTCATTTAAAAGCCATGATGTCTCTCTCTCTCTCATGGTTGGGCCAAATTCTGAGGTAAAGCTCAGATGGGCCAATCTGGAATCTGCCAGATCGGCCCATCTGACCTTTAATTTTCTCAAAGGCAGAGCAGGATACCCGAACCTTGGTTTACACCTTTCGACATTTCTAGCCACAGGGGGGCTGGAGGGACACATATTAATGTCATCCACCCATCTTTGTCCGCTTATCCGGTGTCGGGTCGCGGGGGCAGCAGCTCCAGCAGGGG
>NC_045740.1:16201126-16207691 GCF_008692095.1 Etheostoma spectabile
ACTTCCCTTTCCCAAGCCACAACAACCAGCTCCGACTGGGGGATCCCCAGGCTTTCCCTGGCCAGGTTGGAGATGTAATCTCCCCTACTAGTCCTGGGTCTTCCCTGGGACCTCCTTCCATTTTTCCAGCAATTTCCCGTGGGACCTTTAAAATATTTGACTTGTTCTATGTTGAAACAGCTGTGAAAGTAAAAGAAACTAAAACAACAGATCTGTTGTATTTACACACCCGGAGGGAAAGGGGAAGCTTGTCTGACTAATGTTGTGTCTACACTACAGGGTCTCAGGCTCTCTGAGTCGGACTACCAACAAAGTTGGTTGCAGCAGGAAACTTTTTCATGTGTCATTATTTCCTTGGACCAGTGAAAATAAATGTGTACTTATTTCCTCCAAGATTGTAGAACCTCCTGGATGTTCCAGTTGGGAGGAACTGTCCACTTCATTTACTCCTTCCATTTGTTAAGGCTTTTATGGAAGTCCCGCACCATCTGCATGGTGAAAACACTGGAAACTTCTCTTAGGAGTCTCACTGTGTGACCTCTGTTGGGTTTTTCCTTGGTGCATGATGTTAAGTTGTGTTCTGGGTCAAATTGAAATGCATAAAGTACAGTACGTATGTAGGTTGGCACAACCTGCAGTTTCTTTCTTGAGTAATAGTACATTCAAAATCTACGGTCCAACTCTCAGTAAGGCATCAGCTGTCAGTACCAGAGGCCTTCATCCGCTCCCTCTGGACTTCATTTGTGCACTATTTTGTTTTTACACACAGAGAAACACACACACACACACACACACACACACACACACAAACACAAACGCACACATACATTTCTAAAAATATGAGCAACCTCTGAAGACAGATGTACCTAGTTATTCAAAAGATTGTCATCTTTTCAGAATATGCCCTGGGATTGCTGTCAAAGACTGAAAGTAATAAGAAATGAAAGGACAGAATCATGAATCAATTACCTGGGGTATTGGTGTTGGTGACAGGAAGTAGTGTTAAGTGAATCCAATTAAAAGGTGAGAGAACTTATTTATAATTTATGTTGAGTCACTTTAATATGTTGTTTGGCGTGATCACATGTGATCACATGATAATGACTTTAAGGTGTCTTGTGGAGTTTTACATTCAGTGTTACTCACCAAAACGAATTGAGTGTATTCTTGAAATCTAACAGATGTGCTGAATGTAATTCCTTCCTCATAGAACATTTGCAAAGTCTGGATTGTTTACAACTATGTTTAGCATTTAAAATAAATGCAGCAGAATCTCACATGCTGCATTTTCTGAACAAACTAACAGACTAACATGGGTTTTAACATGGGTTTAAATCAGGTTGTCTGAATATTCCACTTCATACGTTTTGGATTTTAAATCTTATTTTACACACATGGTAGGTGCAGTTGTCAGAAACACAACAACAAAGAAAACCTTTCATTGCAGGGGTGCAGGTGTATGGAGAATGGGGAAGGGTATTAAATACATTTGATAAACATGAAATATAATGCAGTGAAAATATAGTTTCACAGAATAATGAACTCTGCTTGAGTGTCAGTTGTATGTCAAAGGCAAAAAGCATTGACTTGCAGTTTAGTTTTGATGATGTGTTACTGACTGACGAAGAGTCTCAGGCATTTTAGTCTCTGACTCGTCACATATGAGACATCCCAGACAGAGTCACATGAAGGTGTGAATTGTTGTGAAGCAGCCAGGGTCCTGACATTCCTCTCTGGGCTGTTTCTAAGCAATTCACACTCCAATTCATATGATTCCAACATCAGGTGTCACACAATGTCCTGCGACCTCACAGGGGACATTAAGGCGTGACGCAAAGGTACTTCTATATCCCATGACTGCAAAGACTTAAAAAGTGCAGTATACCTTAAAACTCAGTGACTAAACCCACTTTGTTTTGTTTCTGCCAAAGAGGTTGTGACTTCTGTCCTTTTCTCTTTGTCTAGTAGTTAGTAGGATAACTGAAAATGTGAAGGTCTGCCATGAAAACGTCACCTACAAATTGTTATTCATTTCATGTGCTATTCCAGTCTTACAAAAGAGGATTAGGACCACGTGTGAAAAAAAATGTATTTACGTTCTTAGTTTCAAGTCAGAATACTGAGGGGAAAAAAGTCAGAAGTGTGAAACATAATATTTTTGTTTTACCTTATTCTCAGAATCCTGATTTTTAATTCAGAACGCAATAGATTTTTTTTTCACATTTGGCCCTAATCCTCTTCCGTACCGTCTCCTGTAATCTTTAAGCCAAATTCTTCTAGGTGTAGATCATTTGGCGTGACTGCAGTGAGCAGTTGCAACCTAGATGACAGGTGTAGCTTTTTACTCTGGAATGATGCTGCAAAACTGCCTGGTATTTTGCCTACAGATGTCTCTACAGCAATGCAATGAATTTAAAGGTCCACACCTCAGTGGGCCTCAAAATAAACATGGTTATCTACCAACATCAGGAATCTTAGTTAGATTCAGACTAAAAACATGCTTGTTTTTCTCATTTTGATTCCGCGTTATACCTTTTATGTGATTCATGTTTTTGTCTGTTGTTCTATGCACTCTGGGACCTCCTGACCTTTTCTGAAAGGAGACATCAGGTAGTCCTTGACATTATTCTTAAAGCCATTGCTAATACCTACAAAGGTAATAATATATTGTGACATGCCTGTGCCTTGACTTAACAGCAGGGCTCAGCGTTGAAACTAACAAAGCCTAGACTTAGTCAGAGTTGTCAACCTTTATCACGTCTCCTCCTACCGTACCATTACTCACGACGTCCTCCTCATATGTTATGCTTGGGCTCAGCAGAAACTCAGGTTTGTGATCTCTTGTTTGAGGCTGGGGGTCTCTCTGCAACGTTGCTGCAGAGCTGCCATGTTGCGTTGATGACACAGCGGGATGCAGGACGGCCTGAGAGGCACTACCACTGAGGAGAGAAAGGTGAAAGGTGAAATGAAAATCATGAGTTGACGAAAGAAGTCAGGGGTAATCACTGTTGTTTGGGAGCAAACAACCTGATCCCCACGCTGAGATGTGGAGGCTAAAATGTCACGAGTCATTCGTTGCGTCCCACTGTTATATATTGTTGGTCTACATTGATGTGGCAAATGGGATACAGTGAGTCCAGTAAATGGTTTGACAAGACTTTTGATTGGGAGATGCAGCGCTATGCTTTGCAGTTCGAGAAGGGCACAGGCCTGGTGTTCTAACAACAGATAGCACCCCCTTTCCCCACTAACTAACTATCAAATGATTAATCGTAAGAGCAAAAAAAAATTACAATGGTGCATCGAGTCCCATTAACCGAGGAGTGCCCCGTCATAACGAGTAATTAATGCAAACAGAAGCCAGCACTGATTGGCTGCCCACTAAGACTCCATGCATCATAGCGCATGACAGCAAACATTCAGAGGTAATGACTCAAACTCACCCGTCATAATGTGTTTTTTGACAGCCGCGGCAGATTGAGTGTAGTCCCCGTGTGCAATTTGATATGTGTCTGTGTACTGCGTGACAACGCAGTCTTTCACCCGTGCTGTTCCCAGTTGGGTTGATGGTATGGAAACACGCCATATTTCAACAACGAAGGATGATAATGCAAGCAGAGCAAAAAACAGCATACAAGCTAAATTGCTAATGGTGTGGAAAACAGTAAAGCTGAATTTTTGTTGTGTGTGTGTGTCTTTTGATAGTTAATGTAGTCACATTAATGTGTGCAGTAGTTTTCTTGTCTGTTTGTCTTTGGCCACAGGGATTACACAGAATACATGATTTTCTCACAACACAATAATCATCCTCATGTCCAGAATAATATTTTTCCAGCCCTGATGCATAAAAAAGCTGTTGGCTGTAGACACAACACCAACATATTATCCCAAGTACTACTGTACAATGACGCTACCTTATGAATGGGTTGTAAATGCTTTTTTATTGTATTCATTTGGTTGTAAACCATTTATAAAGCATTGATAAGATGGTATGACTCATTAAATGAAAACGGGCAGCTGCCACCTGCTGCTTGCCAAATAGCGAGCCCACATCTACCTGTACTGCCAAGATTCAGATTGGTTACTTAGCTTAGCATCTCACTTTTTATAACCATATATTTTTGAGTTTATCTATTTGACTTTTCTTTTTTTTAAGATTAGGTTTTTGGGGGCTTTTCCTTTTCTTTGATAGTGACAATGGATAGTGACAATAGATAGACGGGAAAAGTGGGAGAGAGACAGGGAATGACACACAGCAAAGTGCCACAGGCTGGACTCAAACCCGGGCCGCTGTAAAGGACTCAGCCTACATGGGGCTCACACTGTTACTGGGTGAGCCAGAGGTCGCCCCATTTGTCATATATTTTAACGGTCATTTTCAGGTTTAATTCTGAGGGTCTTTTGAAGTTATTACATGCTGTCTCAGATAGCGTTTAGCCAAATTGGCTGTTAGCTAAACCAACGTTGGAGGCTAACAGCAGACCGCTACAACTACGAGCGTGGAACAGATCGTGCAGTGTTGTAAATCCTCGAAACAAGACTATCATCTGGGCATGCGCTAACATCGTGCCATGCGCAGGACGATCATGCAGACAGCACAGATTGGGTCCCGCCAACTGGATGTGACACATGTAAGAGGAAGTTGGTGCTCTTATACTTTTGTCACATTACTTCCTGCTTTGTTCACATAATAATTGCACTAGGCGCCACTATCAACGTACAGATAGTCAACAAACAAAACGGGTACCCACTCGGGGACCCACTCGTAAAAAAACTCCCACATGAATACAAAATATTGATTGGTGCATTTAAAGACGACTGGGCCTCTCAACAAGACAGGGCCACAAGATTATTTAGCAATGCGTGACCCACCTAGTATTGCACTTGAGTGAATCAAATTCCCTTATCATCATCAAAACCAAATTATCAAAATATGCAAAAAGATTTTAAGTGGCACTTAGTCATACTTTAGATGTCAAACGTTACATCAATTGATTGCACACAAAAAAAGAAGAAGAAGAAGGAATGAAAACAGATTTTGGAGTTGTAAACTTTTAGGAAATGCACATTTTTTTGTGCTGCAATAAGGTAAACCTGAGTATCCTGCATTTGTTTTTGAGTGACAGAACATAATGACTCAACTATCAGAGCTCACACTTTATTCATACAGCACAAACAAAAACAAGCCCTAAGTGGCCTCGCCAGTGATGATCTGCTACATTCAACGCTTCATTCCTCGCAATCCCTCTGGAATCCATTATGTTGGCTTCTATTGTTCTGTCAAGTTTGTAGGTACAGAATTGAAAGGCTTCTTGCCCAGGCTAACAATAGAAAACACAGAAGAAGTCATTCATGTGCTGTTCTGTATGCAGGTGAAAAACTCTGACAGCTGTGCTGCGGAAAATATTGATTTGTTGTTGACAGGGTGCATTAATCGGGATATGTTTACCAATGACCACTAAGATTTAAAGTAGACCCAGAAATACACAGATACACACATACACACTTATTAGAATTGCTCAGATAAAATATACTGTACATGTCCCAGATTGTTTGAATAATAACACAGCCTAAAGTTCTGCAAAATTCCAATCAACAAACGCAATAACAAATCAGCACTTGCTTATCAGCCATCACCTAATCACGGCTAATCGCCAACGGGATTTCACTACCCTGATTCCCCCATGGCAGAGGGTGTGTCATTGTACCAGTTAAGCTAATCTCCCCTTCTATCAGAATCGTTTCATGCTGAATAGAGACAATTCATTTCCCTTGTTGTTGTAAGAGATTAATTGCACATTAGTCTCATTTGATTTGAATTAAAACACATCTTCCTGTGTCTCCACAGCAGACGGGTTCTGTTTGAGCAGTGAACTGGCCGCTGTCTGACAATATGGGCCGGATAACTGTTGGAGCAGAATAATACTCTTTGCATAAACAAACAAGGCAACAAACTAAACAGAAAAGCGATAAACAAAGAAGGGGGCACATTTGTTCAGACGTTGGAATAATCTGAGCGTCTGGTTCTGTGTGATATGTGGTGATCCAAGAGACTAGCATATTTGTTTGTGTTTGTCTTCTCATTTGCATGGAAATATGTTTTTTTTTGTTTTTTGTTTTTCCCTAAAGAACATCTGAGGACATCATTAAATGTTGAAAGGCAGAGGCATAAATTAAATATTACCGTTTCATGTTGCCTCAGTTTGTAAACTTTCGGCGAGATTTCTTATCATATCCGCACATCTTAATTACACCCATGTACAAGCCACTCGGGTATGTCTTTTCTCCGTGAGGACTGAACACAGAGAGGATGGAAGTGAAAGTCACACAAACGTTTGCCAAAATGTCATTTGATATTATTATGTGTGCACTGATAATAGAAAAAACCACGCAACTGAATGGAAAACATTCATCAAGCGGCCTGATGACTTATTTATTGCTGATGGTGAAAAAAAATCCTCCTTGAAGGCCTCTTCACTGCAAATTATGATGCTCACGCCACTCCAGGACATATTTTATGGGTAAGTGCTGTTGTATATATATATATATATACATATATATATAT
>NC_045740.1:16207701-16208501 GCF_008692095.1 Etheostoma spectabile
ATATATATATATATATATATATATACGTATATGTTTTTGTTCCGTCTTTTTGTCTTTAGTCACACCACTTTGCTCAGCGAGTTCACTGCATATCTCTTAATGGCTTTTAAAAACAACCTCCTTAGAGAGACGTGGTGAACCGAGGTAAATAGAAAGTTGTTTTTTCGTTTTCATCATTACATTGACATTTGTAATAATGCAAATAACTCCAAGTGCAACCTTGAAACACGACCTTAACCAAACATAACCTAACAGTATGTTGGCCGGTCATTGTTGCAAATTAGAACCCCGACAGGGTGATCTAGGACCCCAGCGTGAAGCCGAAGGGTTTTAAAATGTCAGGTATATCTCTCTCAGGGGGAGAGAACCGAACATGTAGCAATATTTTGGACATCAGCGATTACAGCTAAAACAGAAATTAAGTCACCATGACGTAAGTATCCGGGCTGCCTCCGCTGGTTTTTATGGTAACTGTTGTTAATTGTTGTTTAGCTTAACCGTTTGAGTCTTGGTTTAAAGAAATGCAATCAAACCAGAGCCCGTTTAATGCTGTGCGGACTAGCCGGACCCTCCTCCGCTCCGCAGAGTGTGGTTGGTCTGGCAAAGCAAGACTACCGGTATGGTAGTCTATATTGACGTTTCATTTCCGGGTTTGTTCAGGTGCCGCCGGAAATTCCGCCAGATGTCCCTCATTTCAGCCAGAAGTCTGTCACTTTCCGCTTTCTTTGTGCTGGCATTTTAAACTCAGGTGGATTCGTGAGGACTACGGCTCCTCAGGTCTCTGCAGGGTAAATCCAGAC
>NC_045740.1:16208511-16212765 GCF_008692095.1 Etheostoma spectabile
ACTATCTGTCCAATCTGAGTTTTCTGTTGCAATTGGCTATTGTACAGTGGCACTGTGGCTCCGTCCGAAGCTTAGCGCTGTGGAGGAGAGTCTAGCAGTGCGAGATCTTTATGGCAATCCAACCTGAGAAGTTCTGGTTATAAGATAATTGTTGCAAAAAATACTGTGTCCATGTGTATGGGTGGGCTCTAGGGACCTCCAGGGCTACTCAAGGCTGTTCCAGGAAATTCCAAGAATGGATCAATTTATTAGAAGAACCCCATGACAGGGAGAAAGTATAAAATGATAAATTCACAGCTGAAGTTCCTGTAGACAGATCATATTCATATTTGCAAAAAAAGTTCTGCTGTTGCCATTTGAATACATGGGAACCAGCGAGGTGGAACCAATTAGATATCCATCAAACTCACGGCTCTATTTATATCCATAATGTATACACTGTTGAAGGCCATATGCATTATCATGTGTGATCTTTCTGATTCTTATAGTGTAATGGTTGTTGATTTCATCATTGGTAGATTGAGTTCACATTGCCAGGAAATATAAAATTGTATTTTGCTCAGTGGATCATTCCTCATCCACTTCTGCCCCTTTGTTTACACCACTTTGAAGTTCAATGCTGAAAACACTTTCATCAGAAGGAGAGGGAAAAAAAATTGTCTTTCAAGTGTAAATTTGAAAAGTACCAGGTGGTAATTTGTTAGTTTAGAAAATCACAAACAAAAAGGGAAGGCGGGCTTCCACATAGACGGTGGAGTCAATGGTAATTTCTGCTTGTGCGCCGTTGTTGATGTACCTTTGTTCAGATGGCGCTGCAAAATGAGGAATCACCTCTAATCCACTTGTTGGAATATTAACATAAAAACTCCCTTGGGAGATGACATGGAATCCAATTTCTTGTGCATAGCTCATCTGAATATAAATCAAAGGAAGACATGTTGATGTCTCCCTTCTTACGCATCATCCATTGTGCCATGGCAGTTGTTCAACCAAAATCCAACAAATCAATTTATTTGCCTAATGAGAATAATATATGGTCGCAAACCCAATAAAGCGCAACCCAGAACTGCCACAATTTGTCAATCAAAGCATTTACAGAAACCCTCGAAAATGCAAACCAGATGCACCTCACTCACATTAACTATAATTTCCTTCCCGAAAATGTCAGGCTGGTTCATTGTCAGTTAAGGGCCAGTTATAGGGCTGAGGCACAGACAGAGTATGACACCACCTCTGCAGCTCACAGTGTTTTTTCCACAGAGCTGTCCTGCCTGTTAGCCGCATGTCTGCTGGAGTCCTGACGCTGTGAGGACTTGACAGGCCCGCTGCAGAACCTCAAATTAACCTAATTTGAGCTTGGATGTCAATCCTCCACAAAGCCGCCTCGGTCGTTGTTAGACCTAACCTCTGACGGCTTCTCTTGATGCCCGCCCAGTCTGGGAACACATAGCATTTCCCCGAGTCTGGGAGGACTGCCGGCTTTAATGAGGGGGTGGGATCGACCCGAGCAGTGGTTTTTTAATTAGCAGCAAGGCCAGTTTCCTGCTCAGCGGTCTCCTCTATTTCTATAGCAAGAAATTGTTTACGGATGCTTTTGCTCTCTAATGTTAGGCTGCCCATTACTGTCTGGATGGCTCAAATGATGAGGCATGGTAATTGGCATAGTGCAATATTAACACAGAGGTCTAGAGTAATGGTGTGTTTGAGTACCATTTTGTGCCGCTTCGGTCCATCCTTTTTTAACACAATTTGATAGATGAAAGAAGATATTTTACACAATGAGTGTATTCAGACTTAGGCTCTGTTTTTAATGTCAGCGGGGAGTAACCATTTTAAAGGCACAGCAAGAAAGAATACAAATCTTCATTTTGTTAATTTAAGGGAAAAAAAGGGACCCATGGGTATAGTGGCGCTTTGCATTCGTTGTGAAAGTTTTACCTGGCTAGCTTCATCTCATGGATTCTTCGTTTTTAAAATGAGTCCCACCGTGGGCTGATAGTATAAGACTTGTCTGTATGTTCCACTGCCGGCATCAAGGGGCGGACCACTTCAGTCCCTTAGCATCTACTGTATAGAAAGGGACATTCCATGTGTCCAAAAACATTTGTGAGCAGGAACCAATTACACACCGGAGCCAGGAGTCATTCCTTGACATTCACACAAAAACACATAGATCATGAACACTTAACAGAAAACTATAAAAAGTGGATTATCCCACCCTTTTTTTGCACACCGAGAACATTCTTGAGCTACAAAAAAGGCTTTAGCTTCAAGTGAACTTTTTTAAAATGTCAATCCAAAGGCAGTCTTTTATTGTGTCTGAGGGGTATACAGTATATCCTCAAGTCTAAACACACCAGGATCCTCACAGAGAGCGACCCCACCCTTGGGACTGGGTTTCTTTGAACATTTTCACATAATGGAGCTCATATTGATTTTTGTTTTGAACTAGAGGGAAGAGTTTGAATAGGAAGTGCTAATATTTTAATCCTGCATTCCCAAGACGGGGAGACACTCAGCGAAGAGAAAAACACAAACAAACAGGATTTTTTTTTTCATAAGAAAAAAAACTGCGGAAAAGTTTTTCAAACAAAATAGCATATATATTACCACAGAGAAAACGTGTTCATCCGCAATGCAAGAAGTGGAGTGGAGTGATTATCTTGCACTTTATCCTGGTAATGCACTCTAGCTATATTTTATTTATATTATATAATTATTAATAGGTTGTTCTTGACTCTGACACGTCGTCAATTGTTCCACTCAGAGAAGTTTATGGAAAAGTCTGCCAAACAAATCACCATCTTGCGACGAACCAGAAATTGAATAGAAGTTTGCAAACATGGACTCATATTGACTTTAACATGAAGAGGGAATTTTTTTTCTCTCGCATCTCGTGTAGCGTCCGAAATTTGATATGAAGTCATTTTCTTTCTGCATTCTAATTCATACAAGCAGCCAGGAACCCGTTTCTCATATGGAGAGCGATACCCTTTACCACGGGCCACTCAAACAGTAATGTATTCTTTTAGATTAGCCTGTCAGGTACAATGTAATTGACTGGGGAGATTAAAAAGAAGATATCACAGTGCATTATTGATTTGCATGTGAAGAGGGTCACATGTACCACAGTTTATCAGCGACTCGGCAGACAGCCTGGGAATGGGAGACTTTTTTTATTATTTTTTATTAAACCCTCTGGGGACAAGGGGGACGGATTAAAGGGTTGCACGCAGTCAATTGTTTTCAAGTTTGCGACTTTGGCCTATAGCCATTCTCATACCTGATCCTGTTCGGGGAAAAAAAGGATGTCTAACATAATACATCAGGCACTTCTCGACATAAATTACAGCGGGGAGAAGATGCACGTGGCGGTGGCCTCAAATTTCCATAAGAGGGTTTGTGGGTGAAAGGTTTCCAGCTCAAATGCCGAAACTATCTATTATGATTTTATTCAGCAAGGCACTCAGACAAAAAATACTCTACTACAGCCTTGCTAGCAGCTCTGATGGACTATTGAGGCACAGAAGTGCTTTGAGCCTTAATGATGTTAGCATATGCTCACAATGACATTACTAACACAGGAGAACAGAAGAACCGGCAGCGTCAGATGGCGTTGGATGGCCACCCACCAAGAGACAGGGTCTGTCCAAGTGTCTGTTCTGCCTGTTAAAAGGAAGTTTATTCTCGCCTCTGTCACACCAAATGCTTGCTCTTGGGGGGGGGGAATTGTTGGGTCTCTGTCAATGATGGATTGATGGAGACCTGCTCTACCTGTGAATGTCCTGATGTAAATTAAGCTTAGTGTTAGTTCATGCAGCACAAGGAAGTCACAATCCTGCTGATTGATTTATCATTACTATGAGACACACACCAATCACAGCCATTCTCACATCAAGGCGGCCCTTTTAACCCTATTTTGTTCTATGTGTCATGTGTTTGACTATGTAAAGTTGTACAGTATGTTCATATCTATTTCTGTAGCCTCTTGGCCAGGTCATGTCACTGTTTGAGAATTGGTTCTCAAACAGTTTACCTGGATAAATCAGGTTAAATAAATAAATAAAAAACCCTTGTGTCGTCCTCGGGTCAAATTGACCCATTTTCCTATATCAATGTTCTTTGTAATTATCCAATGATGGGTAATTTTGGGGTGTCTTATTCAACTTTTGTAGCATTTCGAAAAAAAACTGAAGTAGTTTTGAAATAGTATTGATTAAAAGTTGATATATTCCAGTCTGTGATTATCCATCA
>NC_045740.1:16212775-16213506 GCF_008692095.1 Etheostoma spectabile
ACATTCCTTTAATTTTAGCCTAAATAATTCCTAATTTCTGCTTTGCTAACTCAAACGTTAGGCATCATTTCCTTATTTAATTAGTTGACCATAAATTCCAAAACTAACTGTGGTGAAAGTGACAAACATTGAAAAAAAAAAAGCGTCAAAAGTGTTGATTTTGTGCAAAAACGTAAGAAAAAGTTAGAAACATCCATAAAAGCATCAACAAACATGCTAAATGTGTTAAATGTGACTCCCTCCTCACTGGTCCCTGCTACGCTGCTTCACCCACTGCTGCTGCTATTGGCAACGCTTTGCCTCCACCACCCCAGCCTCCACCTTCCTGGTTCAGAGTCCTGACATGACTCAAGGTTCAAAGCCATAGAGCATAGTTTCTGTACATTACCAGTATCTGTTTTGGTACGTTGAAATGATTTAGTGTGGATTTTTTTTCCTGCTGATCCTGGTGCCCATTGGCTGACAGTAAATGTAAATGGGTTTTTTTTATAGTGCTTTTCTAGTCTTAACCCTCATGTTGTCTTCGGGTCAAATTGACCCTTTTCCTATATCAATGTTCTTTTTAACTATTGTAACTACCCAAAATAACGAGATTGATTCCACACAACGCTACAACTCTCTACTTTCGTTAATTTTCGAGTGTCTTATTCAATTTTATAGCATTTGAAAAAAATGTTGAAGTGGTTTTGAAATAGTATTGAGTGACAGTTGACATATTCCAGTCTGTGATA
>NC_045740.1:16213516-16213738 GCF_008692095.1 Etheostoma spectabile
ATCCATTCCTTTAATTTTAGTCAAAATAATTCCTAATTTCTGCTTTTATAACTCAAATATTTAATTTCCTATTAATCAGTTTTATTGACCATAAATTCCAAAAAATAACTACTAACTTTGTATACTAAAGTTAATAAGTTAGTGTTACCTAGTGTTGAAAACGTCAAGAAAAAGTGACAAACATTGGAAAAAAAAACGTCAAAAGTGTTGAAAAATGGGACA
>NC_045740.1:16213748-16213864 GCF_008692095.1 Etheostoma spectabile
AAAAAGTTAAAAACATCAATAAAAAATGTTAGTGGCAACTCGGGGTTCAGTGTCAAGGACACTTTGACATGTGACTGCAGGGCCAGGGTTCAAACCACCAACCTTCCAATTGGCAG
>NC_045740.1:16213874-16226878 GCF_008692095.1 Etheostoma spectabile
CAACCGCTCTACCACTGAGCCACAGCCGGCCCTGCTGCACCAGTCATCTCTCAGGTGTGAATTTTGTATAAACGCAGAGCTTGTGGAGCTGGGGGAAAAAAAAAACAGTGGGCAGCAAGCTAAGAGAAGCCTTCCACGGATAAATAGAGGCTGTGAAATGTGTGAGAAAGGTCACACACATCTCAGGGGAGAGCAAAGGAGTGGTTCATTCAAATTTTCTATGTTCTCTGAAGGTTATGGATGAATGCACATAGGAGCGGGTTAAAGGTGAACTTGGTGTAAATAGCCGGTGTGGGAAGGTGCAAAGCACGACCATGTCAAGATTTGTATGCTACTAAAAATAATTGAACTGCTCTGACCCAGGTCCAGATATTGGCAATTTTGCTAAAATGTTATGATAACCATCACTAATACATGGTCAATTGATAGTTAATTGAACTTAAGTTATAGTTAAATAGTTAGTTTAACTGTAAACTAACAACAAATTATAATTAATAATTATTATTATTATTGCTAATTATTAGTATTGCTACAATTGATTTTATTTTAACAGTTTATTGTTGCTCACATCTTGCCATTCTATATATTATACAAGGATGTGGTAATGATTGAATCCATCCACGACGTTCCACTTCCAGGTTTGCTCTAATGCCGACAGAAATTCCGCCGGATGTCCCTCATTTAGGATTATGATTATTTTAAAGAAATGCCAATAAACCAGAGCAGAGTTTTTCTCCCATCCCAGAATGCTGTGTGGACCAGGCAGACCTTCCTCCACGGCGCTGTGGAGGAAGGTCCGGCAATGTGAGACTAATAAGCCGTCAACAAACATTATTTGGATGGCTATTGTAAAAGTTGCATCTGAGGAATGCAATATCTTGTCAATAGTAATTTTAGACTTTGTAAAGCATCTATAAACGTTACTTAGATATCTATTATCAGTGTACAGATAGTCAAATGATCATCTCTTTTATAGATTGCCAAAATAAAGATGTAATGGGGCTAAATGAATGTTACTTGATGCTTCATAAACCACTTCTTAATAAGTGATAAGCATTAGTTGTAACTTAATAATAGCCATCCAAAGAATGTTCATGGTTTACGAATAATGATTAACCATTGAAGTAGTAACTGTCTAGCTACATTTGAAGTTATTACATAAAAGAACACACATTACACTATTACTAATAATCAGTAAACATTAAAAATCCTTTAATTGTTAACAGTAAAATAACTATTAACTAAAGTTGAATAAACTATCAGTTAAAGATTTGTTAAGGCGGATTATTGTAAAGTGTTATTTAAGTGTTTACCCCATTTTATCAGATGATTCCCAGTGTTCAATGGGTTTCATTTCAGAAGATGTTTTGGTATACAGCAACAAGAAATGATCAAGGAATTACAACAAAATTCATAAAAACTACAATGAAAGATGATTGCATTTCACTCTGCTCTCTTTAAAACTGTCTGACATTTCTCATCCCTCATCCACCTTTGCGGCGCAGACAGACCTGGTTTCCAACAAAAAACGGCAGCAATAAAAACTCATGTGGCTGTCACTGAGCGATAAATGCGTCTTTGGAAAAGGTCACGCTGTTTTTTTTCTTTTTTTTAAGCCTCAGCCCCCCCTCGCAAGTCTTTGACAGTACCTGGATCTTTCAAAGCCTCCTTTTAAAACGCATAAAAAACGGAGTTTGACGCTTAAGGTATGTGGCAGCTTTAGTCAGCGTTCAGACTGAAGAGATAACCCCATTTGTCTGCTTTTGCTTCTTAATCATTCGCCTTTATTTGTGGCAGCAGTAACCTTTCTATAATGGCAGCAAATGTTTTTTAAGTAGAAAGTATAAAAGACTGATTGCTGCCATGCCTGTGCATAATGCCTTAGCATAGAGTGGAAAGATTACCATCTGGGGGGAAAAATCATACAGTACAAGGGCAGAAAGTTGTTGTCGTGTTTTCAATTAATTTATCCATGAGGTCAGTATCCCCATTCCGTGTAGAGAAGTGGTTCTTCAATTTCTGGGGGTCGGCAGATGGTTGTGGAGAGAAAATTTAAATAACATATTTTAGATTGGGGAATGGTTTTGACATTACTGTGTGAGTTTGGTCTTTTGTTATATTAAGAGCATAATTTGTACATCAGGAGATCGGAACACAGAAAAGGGTCTGGTCTACAAACGCAGCAGAAATCTACAGAGCCTGGTGCACACTGGACAATGCTAGGGGCTAGCTGCTAAAACTAAACTGAACTAAACTAAACTGTTATGTTTTAATCAGAGAATTCAGAATCATCACTCAAAATCAGCAGGGAGAGGCGTGTAGAAACAACCCCGGGGGGGTGGTCCACCGATCGCCAGGGCCAACTTCATTAGTCTGGGAGGTCCCGACTCAAAAAGGTTGAAAACCACTGGTATAGAGCACCTACGTGACCTCAAAACAGTGCTTAAGCTCATTATCTTTTTCTCCCTCCTTTTGGTTTTCCATCCATGTGAAAACTCAAAAAATACTTCCCAGTTGAGACAGGTTTGGACCGGACATTAAATGAACTTCACCCCGCCAGCTCCCCTAAAGTTTGTGTAACGTTCGATTGAGCCCAAGTGCAAATAGAGCAGCTCATTGTCCCGAGAATTCACAGTGGGCGAGTGAGGCGTATTAATGATGTTTTATCATGTGGCTGGCTCAAAACAGGAAGAAAACAAAAATATCAGGGTGAAGAAGAAGGGCCATTTAGACAAAGACGCCAACAGAAGTGTCCAACTGGCGAAAGGACGAGATTATATATGGTTAGGGCTGACGGGCAAGGGCAAGAGACTCGTGTATGACCAAGTTAAGAAACGGCTACATGACCGCAATTTAATCCACGCCATGCCCTGACTCGTGCATGCTGTGCCCAGGCTCCACCCTTCTCCTAAACCAAACAGAGTATATCCACTAGGTGAGAATGTGTCCAACACCGACAATCTCTTGTTAATGAAGTCTTAGAGCAGCAACGTAGGACTTACTGCTCACCCTGGTTAACACGTGTCATTTAACATTTTACATACAGTACAAACACAGACATGCACACCTGGACTTAAATTCACACCTGGTCAATTTATCACTTTAACAATGGACTCAACACTGACACTCTAATAATAATTCATGGTCTTTTCTTTGTTTATTTGACGAATGTTCTTATTGTTGTTATTATTATCATTGTCATTTTGTTGTCTTTATAATGTCTTTTTTGTCTATTTTTTACTAATTTTTTCTGGCTAAAACTGCTGGTGGAATTTTCAATTTCCTCGTAGGAGTCATCCCAAAAGGATTAATAAAGAGAAGTCGAAGTCAAAGTCTTAAGACCGCAATTTCACTATTTTCTATTTATTCAGTTGTCTAACAATTGAAATAGAATATAATGTAAAAGCAAAGAACTAAATCAACAAGTTTAGCTATATTAAAATGCTGCATAGATACTGATGGGGGGAGGGGACAGAGAGGATAAAGAGCAGTGTTGTACTAAAGATCGGTCTTGTGGTTACTTTCTCAAGTTCTCAGTCTTTTCTTGAAATTGGCCACGTTTTTACTCTGTCTTGTCTCGGCTTCTGATAAAGAGGACACTGGATTTTATTTCAAGGCCAGTCAAGTCCACAACTGCAGGGATACAGTGATTCACAGGATTACAGTAACATCATTACTGCGATTGGATGTCGGCCAAAACGTCTGCAATAACACTGGCTACCCAAACCATGAGGAGTTTTTGGTTTTCTGTGGGTGTTTTAGGGGGAATGTGGCTCTTTCAGATCCATTTGAGGAGTGTCTATGGTCAGCATTTTCCAAATTTTGTCGTGTCACACATGCAAGACTCACGGTCTTGGTCTGGACTCAGTCTCAACCCCTCAAAGTCTTGTCTTGGTGTCTCGGACAAACTCTGGTGTCGGTGTTGACTTGGTCTCGGTTTTGGTTCGGTTTTTCAATTGAAGGGTGTTCCAGTGTGGACAGTGATTTTTATGATCTCCAAGTGTAGATGCAGTCTCAGATAACTTGAGCTCCACCATTGTTTCATTTCCCCTGCAAGTTATCATCCCAAAGCCGAGGCGTCTATCTCCAAACACCGCACACATATCAGTATGGATATAAAGGCAAGGTCTTCAGCTAATTAAATCTGTAATCACTTTGTACTGTGAAAACATAAAAGGGAGGGGGGTGGAGGCTGGTGCGAGGGGTTGGCTGGTGGTTTGATGAGGGCCAGTGGACTGTTATTTAATAAAGACAGCTAATTGGGTCTGAGATCTGTATCTTCATAAGGCAATAAGAAGGGTCACTGCAGACCTGCATGATCAAAGTTTTCCTGAAGGAAGTCTGAAGGACAACAAAGAAGAGAGAGACAAAAAGAGGTTACCACACACATGTTTTATTGTTATTTTTATTGTCAGCGGGGGTTTAAAGTCAGTGGTTATGATATGTAATAGCATTCAGGAGTGATCCGGTCTGAGAGCGCATCCTAATGAAGGACGGAGCAAGAGAAAAGCAGAAGTCTTCTGATGTCTTTCACCTCAACTGGAGGGCTCATCCTGCCCTCTAGTGGAAAAGTAAATTAACTTCTCATTTCTGTCTCACACAACATCCCTGTCCTGCTGTTTACTACTAGTACACACTAAGCAAATTATGATCTATTTTATCCATTTATCTTATGTAGAAATGAAGATATACTGTATAGGTATATGCACATGTTTACACGTGTGTGTGTGGGGGGGGGGGGCGTTCTGGTTTTTCTTGCATTGTGTACTTGTTTCAAGGGAAAAGGCCTAGGCACGTAGGGAAGCCGTGTGCATACCTGCATGTACAGTGGCTTGACAAAGTTCACACACCCGGGCTAAAGTTGGTGAAAAAGGAATAAAAAACATCTTTTGGAAATTGATCTTAATGCCTTAATATAAAAAAATTAGGAAAATCCAACCTCTTAAGAACACCAATTTTCTTTGTGAATGAATAATGTATTGTAAATAAATAAATATTTTTCCTTAAAACACAGAGGGCATAAGTATACTCCCCACTATGTTAAATTCTTATAGAGGCAAGCACATTTTATTTTTAAAGGCCAGTTATTTAATGGATCAGGATACTCTGCATCCCTTGGCCTTTGGAATTAAAACACCCCCCCACACACATCATCACATACCCTCCACCATACTTAGAGATTGTCATGGTGTTATTTCAGTTAGCCTAATGGCGGGTTTGATTTGCATTGAGAGATGATATTATGGAAAGTTCCCCATGCCTATCTCTATGTATGGTGAAGGGTATGTGATGATGGGGGCTTAGTCTAATTCCAACAGCTAAGGGAACTTTATCAGGATGCAAAGTATCCTGATCCATTAAATAACTGGCCTTTAAGTATAAAAATCTGCCTGCTTCTATGGGAATTTAACATAGGGGGGTGTATATTTGTGCCCTCTGTATTTTAAGGAACAACATTTATTTATTTACAGTACATGACTCATTTACAAAGAAAATTGGTGTCCTTAAAAAGTTAGATTTTCCTAATTTTTTTTCAATTAAGGCATTAAGATCAATTTCCAAAAGATGTTTTTTTATTCCTCTTTTTAATCAACTTATGTATCTTGTCACTGCCTATTGTGCATATTGTTTTTGCTGTTGTATATTGTTATATTGTTTGGTTGCCCCACTTGTCCACAGTCACAAGTCACCTTTCTTTCACTCGCGTTTTGCCATTACCTTCATCTCAGCAGATTTGTGTTTTTCTCTCTCCAGCCGCCCAGAACATAACTGGAGGGTTCCTTTCAAGCAAATGTTCCACCATCAGCTTATTTACACCAGCTTGTTTCACCTTGAACAAGAGCGGGGGGGAAATCAGCTGCTGTAGGTCTACTGTTAGTCAGAAGCAAAAACCTGCATACACTCTCACGCGTAGGTATAGTGGGGACTAAGAGACAGCTATAGATTAGTGCTTTTCAATTAAAGTAATATTTCATTTACATTTCGGCACAACACCACCCGCTGATTCAACTGATTCGTAGTGAAAGGAGCTGATGGCGCTTTTGGTATGCATATGAAATCCAGCCATTGTGTTTAATCAAATTTGCATTTAAATGGAATTTCCAACAACCTCACTGCAGTGCTACACGAGAAAAGTATCTTCAAGGATTTTACACTCAATGACAGATAATTAAATTTCCAAGCAATAAAAATAAAAAGTTTTTTTAACACTTTATTGCAATGTTCTTTCGGCCCTTCCAGACAATCATTAACACTTCTGAGTCAATTGCATATTTCCTTCTTGTACATACGTAATAAATAATAACTGCAAAACACCAAAACAAAACCAGAATAAAAATTAAACAAATACATAAATAAAAAAGAAGAATAGGGTATTGTAGGGTAGGGTATGGTAGGGTAGGAGAGTGGGTATTTGGGGAGTGCCTTATTACAAGTCTGGTGTTTTTTATCTTGCAGATTTTTTTCTTTGGGTTATATCTTATTCCATTTATATGTGTGAGCTCTGATTTTAAAGGTTCATTTTTCCATGTCTAAAGTTTGCTCTATCGTTGACGGCCATGAATTTAATTTTGGTATATTTTGTGTCCATGTACTTGTCACCTCATGGCAGTCAAACGTAGTATGTTAAAAAGATGCGGGTCTTCTGAAAAGTATAATTTCTAAATATTGGGAAGCTTTCATTTCATATGAATTGATTGAGTATTTTGTGAGTAGTAGTAATCTTAGACGTTATCAATTCTGTTTGGAGTCAAATCTGGGTCATGCACCATTTCTCTAATGCAGGGGTCTTCAACGTTTTCCAGGCCAAGGACCCCCAAACTGATGGCGAGATGGAGCGGGGACCCCCTAATTATATATGTTGTATAAAATTGTATTATATCAAACTGGTCCTATAGTGCCATGTGTGCATTGATGACTGAAAGACATCTTCTGCCTCCATTTATCTGTTTACTACAGTGTGTTGAATTCTTGTTAATGTGTATTTAAAGACATTTCAATTAGCGGAAAAAATTGCGGGGGGGGGGGAATATAAAAAAAAGTCTAATCAACCAAAACTTTCGCGACCCCCATGCAGTTTTTTCCATGTTGCTTTTCCTACAAATGGTAATGTCTCAATTATACATATATATATACATATTGTATTCCCTTCCATTTACTTCATTTGTGTGTGAATTTGTGTTGCATGAAAATAATTCTGTAGATTTAGAACACCTAACCCGCCCTCTTCTTTCGGTTGTTTTTAAATTTGATTCTCCCTTTTCTATATTTCAAAATAAAGTTAGAAATATTTTTTTGTTCCATATATTAATTTGCCATCCTGGTACTATTGGTAATGCTTGGAATAGGAAGAAAAATTATGAGGCGGCGAACATTTTTATTGTTTCTGCCCTGCTTAATAATACGTGAGGTATTATCCTCCATCTGTCCAGATCTTGTCTCATTTTATTTTCCAAGACACGGTAGTTATTCTAATATAATTCATCTAGATCCTTACTAATATTGATACCCGGATATTTGATTTTATTTGTATCCCATTGAAGTTTGTAGTCGTCTTTCAATGCTTGGCTAACTTGTTATTGTTGTTGTTATTTAATTTGTATCCTGAGACATTTCCATATTCTTCACTTGTTTTCATCAGTGTATGCACCGACTCAAAATTTAGAATTGTGTTCTGATGATTCAACAAAAAAACATTGGATTTCTTGCTTCTTGTCGTTTTGTGGGAGCGGATCTTTTCTTGGCAATAGTGGAGCAGGAAAGATGAGGATGTGGAGGGTTGATTGGCTGGAAGTGCGAGGGGGAGATTTGGGGTGCCTAGGGTGATGGAGGTCCCCAATTATTTCCCTGGCTGCATGGAGAAGAGGAGGTCATGACCCGTGCCCTCCTAGGCAGAATGAGTGATGTGCTGCACTTGCCCTTGGCCTAGATGGATGCAGCCCCAAACCTGGCAGTTGTGGATGAAATAAAAATGAAGGTCGTTATAACTGTCCAAGACAGGAGAGACTTTTCTTCATCGACCCAGAGGTGGACGAGCTCCTAAACAGAATGTCATGTGTTCAAGCTGCCGGATGACTGCTGCATCCATCAGAAGGAAGTTGAATGTGTGTACGTGATTAAAAAATAAATTGCAATGTGGCAACCCTGAAATATACTCTCTATCTTCACATGGTGTATGCCATTTATTGATTTCTTGGAAATAAACACGAATAACGTTTTGGCCAATGTTTAATTTATGTGAATTAAAATCTACACCAGGGGTGAGATTCTTTTCTATTTCCACGTTTCAAGACTTTTCACTAACATTTTTGTGATGCAGTAATCTGTTGTTGTTTTTTTACAACACTGACACTCATTTCCTGAAGATTCCTAAATGTGTGGTGAGCATCTGGTGTTGTAAGGCTGCCGTGCATCACCCATCAATTATGAATTATTATTATTATTCATTTTTAATTAATTATTAAAAACAAGGGGGAATTTGGACCGGGAACAAGGAAAGATTTTAATACGTCATTGACAAAAAAAGGGAGGATTTTGCAGCATATTCTAATCTGCTTCCCTTTAACAGATGAAAATGCATAACTTGTCTTCTGGAAGGACACATGCAAATATGGTAGACATTATGTTACTCACACAGTCTTCTTGTGGTTAACTTACTGATTTTACCAATTAAAAGTCTATATAGTTTTCTATGAGTACCAATAGTTCCTGCTCTAGACAAATAAATATAATCTTGCCACCAAAGTTACTATGACCAACTCCAGTTAACTTTCTGAACTGATCCCTGACCGAGCATGAACCCAAACACCAACAGTGATGAGCAATAGATGGATTTTTACTTATGAACTTTGGACTATCCAAAAAAACGACATTTGACAGCTGGGTCAGAAGAGTCAGAGTGTGTTCTCCATACAGATGTGAATTGAGAGGTTTCGGTGCTATGACCAAATAAAGTATAAACTGTGAACAAACAGGACAGACTGTAATGATTATTGAAACCTTTTGTCTTCCATGGCTTAAGTGTGTGATACTATATCCTGTGAGTGGCTCCCCTGATTCTGCATAGCTGCCCACTGCTTCTAATACTTGAATGAATGAATGAATGAATTTCACTACTTTTACTGTCAATTTTATGTGATAAATAACAATAACAACATCCTAAAATGATGACAATCACATAATGTGATGCAAACAACTGCTAAAGACAAATGTAGTTAGTAAATGGTCTATAATGCTAGGTTTTATTGGCGACCCTTTCAATGCATTCATCTCCTATGATAAATATAAGCAGGAATGTTGTTCTACACATCCTCAATTCATTATTGATATCCATAGTTCACACTTCTTTATTTAAAATGTGTCAGTTATTTTTAATAATTTGAATAAATAAACGATACTGTACTTAGTAGTAATTTAATTACTTTATCTTCCCTAATTTGAGGAAATAACCAATATATTGTCTCGCCCTGCAGATTTTAAATTGCACGCTGTGTCAATCAAATAAAGGAAGCGGCCTCTTTTGTTTCTGAGAGAAACCAAAGAGGCTCTCATTGGATGAAATGTGTTACTGAAACGCCTTAAAAACATATCTTTCTTGTGATTGGCCAGGATTGACATGGCAACAAAAATACGTGACCAATGCAAATCGGGTACTCTTCTATCCCCATAAGGCAGCAGCAAGCTCTAGAGCTCCCCACCAGCCTGTAGCGGGTTGATGTGTGTGTTTGTGGGTCAGCTTTCTGCTTTTAGCTCCTCTGAAATCCGTTGTATACCCCGTTTGCCCTTAAAAATTGTATTGTTTCTTCTTTGGTAGTCCCACAACAATATAAAACTGAAGTTGCTTTTGTAAAGGTAAGGCAGATTTTTTTTCCCTTGCTAAACCTCAAAGCTCATCCAAAATGGCTTCTGCTAGCTAGAAGGCTAAGATACTAATGTCTAACCAGCGTCTTGTTCAAGCTAACCATAGAATATCAACGTTAGTTTACAAACCGGCAGATAGCCTAGCTTACCGATGGCTCAGCTGATTCAAGTAGAAAATGGCGTCGTCGCCTAGCTACTCGAACTAGTATTTACAGGAAAATAAACGTAGTAATGTATATTTTAAATGTCATGTAATAGGACGAGTGTCCCATTAACTAACACGGGAGTCGGTCCAGGATCACTTCTAAACTGGCCTTTCTCCATGTTAAGCCTCAGCCATGATGGAATGATGCAGTCGACTGGAAACATTAGCGGCTAACCACGCTGCCCTGCCCCAATTCACTGCATAATGGTGTAACGTTAGGTTTGCAGTCTATTCCTGTTTTCGATCTAAATAGCTAGACAACATGGGGCATCTCGGATTAGACCAAAACGACACGGGGCATCACGGATTATACAGTAACACCATCCCAATGTAACTGTAAACTATTCTCTTCATTTAAGGTTACACAACCGCCGAAAACATTTGCAAATTGCTTAAAAACAATTATAATCAAACGTGGTATTAAAAAAATAAATAAAAATCTGACCAATGTCGTAACGTAGGTTGTACCAAACCTAGCTAGCTAATTAGTTGTTAGCCAGTTAGCTGACGCACCTTTTGATATGTTGCAGCACAGCAAAAAAGAGCACCGAATTACAGAAATACGTTTTGTTTTTTTAGAAACGCGTTTTTAATTTAAGACAAAAAAACTGTGTATACATACACACGAAAGAGGCGATAAAACTATAGGCCTTGAAAATATACAAATGTAATGAACTCTCATGTAAATAAAGTGCTTTTTGGTGAACGTCATTTGCTGTCATTGTGCCAAGTACGCTCATCAATGCTCAACAACACTCATTTGTAGTGTGTGACGTATCTGCTTATAATTCACTTCAGTACGTGTGTTGCTTTGGTAATTAGTTTTGTCCTGAGTGGCAAGGCCTCTAACAAAGATCTGGCTACAGTTGGCAAAATGACATCATGTTGGACAACTCACCCTGCCCTATTTAGTAACGTAGCCTATGAATATGCGTGGTTTTCCCCCAAGCAATTACTAATTGCACTCCTTTTTTCTCTTCCTCAGCACCGTTTCCCCCATCCCCTCCTCTTATTATTATTCTTTTGAATATTCTTCATTGTCAAGCCGCCAAAGTGGAGAGTGCGATTGCAGAAGGGGGTGCTTCTCGTTTCAGGTAATAAACCAAAGCTTGAACAGAAAATAACAAGGACATCTTTTTCTTTTTCTTCATGCTTAGCTCTTTGCTAGCTCTGCCTGTTGGGCAGGAACTTCCGGCCTTTAGAACAAAACAGGATGTTGGAAAGCTCAAAATGGCTGTCAGACACTTCTCTTTGTGAGACTTGTTGGGCCGGCTAGACATAGTGTACATGGGAGAATTTCTGTCCTGTTGGTTAAATATTGGTGGTGGCAGCACACTCAACAGGATGTCTCACACCCTAGATTTAGTTTTGAAATGTCCAGATTGAAGCTTCAAATGATTTGGGATACTGGATGTTAAATGTGTACATCAGCGGGGGGAGATTTAAGGTCGCCATTTTATCGTGGACCTTCTAGTTTCACATGTTATGGCAGTTGTCAAATTGGTTGATAATTCAAATGTTTTAAAAATTCCTTGAATATAGGGTTGGGTGGTAATATGGTACACTGCAGGCTCTTAAAAAAAAGCAACGGTATCAGTTTCAATACCGTCATTAAATCAAATGTAGTGCACTTATATAGGAGACAAGGATTAAAAATGTATTAAATGTCTAAAAATGCTTTTGTGGTTGTCATCACATGACAGTGTGGTGGTGTGGGGGGGGGGGGGGGGGGGGGGGGGGGGTGACCTGGTCTTGCAGTCTGGCTGCATTTTGGGTTCCGACCTCATGAGAAGGGAGAGGTGTTTCAGAATAAGTGTTTGGTTTTCAGTTTCTGAACGGTGTAGACACAAGGCAACAGTTTGGTGACGCTGTCTGAGCCTTACGTCATCATTTCACGGTAATACCGTATACCACAGTAAAATAGGGAGGAACTTGACAATATCAAAATTTGGATACTGACCAACTCTACTTTATTACAATTTCACTAGGCTTGCAGACACCTTGAATATACAAATATTCAGTCCCAGTCACCAGCCGATATGCTTCATTGACTTGCAGTTCAACACACTGTCATGGAATCTTTGAGTATTAATAGTCCATGATGTCTATAAGCTAACCACAGCAGAGCAGTCAGTGTAAACAATGACCTGTTCTGCTTTTCAACTGCACCTGAAACCATGCATGTCAACATAGCTTTTGGGCATCACATAGTGTTATGGTCATTGAAGTGATGTTATGTTTCATCCAATCCATTATCTAAAATCATAATGAATCTAATGATTTTCAATACTGATCACTATTAGTTTATCTTCTGATAATTTAGGTTTACAGTGCATGCTTTCTGCTGATTGAAATTTACAATAGATTTGTAAGTATGAAATTGGCAACTCTCAAACTTGGGTTCATCAATGACACATTCTCCAAAAGAATCAAACGGAAGCCAGTTAAAAAATCCTACAGTCTTTGCAAAGCTGTGCCAACAACAAAAAATTATGAAGCAGAAAGGAGATTTGCTTGAACTCAAACATGAAAAAGGAAAACTGAAAATGCTGACCAAACTGCCCCACTGAAAGGTGGAAGTGGATAAACGTGTAAGGCGCGTAAAAGAAAACCAAATTAGTGCTAATCAAATAATGGATTCAAATATTGAAATTGCAGAACTATATGACAAATTCTTCTATATGTCAAAAGGCTCTTTCCAACCGGAGGTATTTTTGCAGTTCCCAGAACATAACGTTCCTAAAACCCTTTTTTTCTTGTTTCAACTGGACCAAATTGGCGACTATTAAATTCCCCTTGGCCACAGTTCCTGTACCTCTTTCAGCTCCTACTTCAGAGCAGGGTCTTTTCCCTTTTTGACATCGGAGCCCTCAGTGACCTAGCAACGTCTGAAACACAAACGGTACATATTCACTTCACTGTCTGTTGCAATTTGCCTACG
>NC_045740.1:16226888-16227846 GCF_008692095.1 Etheostoma spectabile
CATAAGACAAACATCACACATTCAACCAGCTAAATGTTAATGCTAGTTAAACTTACCCATTCTTTTGATTGCCTGGTGTACTCTGCTCGTCTATCTCCTTCCATCATATAACTTAAATGTATCATATTACGCAGGAGCCTTTGTCTTCTGTGTTTCTCTGTTAAGTTCTCCAGCCTGGTCTTTAAACACTGCCGTGGTTTTTGTTGTATGTGGCGCTAAAGTCTAGTGACGGCGCTATAAAGAGCGTTGCCATGCTTGCATCACTCCCGTACCCCTCCCACCAGTTCCTATGGCCACTTGGCCAGTGTGAATGCAAATGACAATCCCGGTTTTGGGGGAGAGTCGTTCAGACAGCCAGAGACTAAAGTGTCCCTGAGCAAGATGCTGAACCCCAAGTTTCTCCCTGGATGCTGTATAAATAGCTGTCCACTGCTCTTAAAAATAGTATGGTGTACAAATGTAGAAATTACATTTTATTGCAATACTTTCTGTATGTGACTATTAAGAATAGTTAGGTTTTTTTTTGGGGGGGGGGGGGGGGGGGGGTTAGTATACCTATGAAAGATACATTGGCCAAACCCAAGCTGCATGTAGAGACTCCTTGGCTTTGTTCCACTCTGTTGACTGACTCGTGCATTAATTCACACGCCATCACTTTAGATGGGCTGCATTTGTGACCGTAACGTGAAAAGGCATCATTCAATGTTTATTTATGAAGCTATTAGGCAGGCCAAGCGATTATTCCTACTTTTCAGTTTAAGTCAATGGTTTATTTGTTTTCTAACATCAGTTATAAAACCTAAACTATCTTCCTCAATACACGTGCAAGGATACACCCAGTTAATAGTTCAATCTACAGTGTGTGTGTGTATATATACCACGTTCGACAGAAATATCTTTATGGCTGATTTGTATTGTATTCTTACAGATGAGTTTTTTTAATTGTGCATTTGGGGCC
>NC_045740.1:16227856-16230628 GCF_008692095.1 Etheostoma spectabile
TGTGACTGTAAATTCAACCCATTTGTAAGCAGAGGCTGTTTCTACTGAGTTTTTATGGGTGTGAATAATGCCTAAATAAATGAATAAGAGGAACAATTCATCTTTGAGCTTGCGTAGTGTTGCATGCATGTAAAGTGTTCCCTTCCTTGTGTTTGCTTCTGCAGTGCTTCTTCGGGGGGAGGAGGTGGTAGGGGCGCACCTCAGCACTATCCCAAGACTGTCGGCAACAGGTTTGTCATTTGGAATTGTACTGGCGCACACTCGATGTATACAGATTTAATTATTACCCCGATGGCCCTAGTATGGTCCCCCACTGCAGAAAAAGGGGACTACACGACTTTGTTGATTTAAAGAATTCCAGGACACTTTGATTTGAATACACTGAAGGCAGTGTGGGCTTATTTTTACAACTAAGGGTAGAAAAGGAGGAAAGTGTTTTTTTAAAGGCCTTGCAACAGAGTACTCCCACTTATGTGAAGGGACAAATATTGTTTTGATGGTGCATTATTATCTTCATTCAGCTATTTCTGTCAGAACAAATACCCATAGTCGAATATAATTCAAATGGTATTTATTTTTTTATATAAATGGGTTGTCTGTTTCTGTCTGTTTGGGGGGGGGGAATGTTGATCTTGTTGTCATTAACTAGCTTGTTCTTGTTTCATGACTGCAACGTTAGCTAGCCCTTCAGCTCCCAGTCAATTTTGACTTCATATATTAACTTCTAATAGCTGTGTTCTCATTAACGTGACAAAATGCAAGAAACAGTTTGCAAATAAACGGCTAAAAAAACATTAAAGTAAAAAGTAGTCACAGAGCTGTTTGGCAAGATATCAATACCGTTAGCATGGTCGCTAGCTAAAAGTACATGTATGACATTTTGGCTGGGCTTTTGATTTTAAATCTATTTGATTTAAAAACAAATCACATTTAACTACATTACATGTAATGTAGTTACATTAAAAAATAAATTATGATTTCTATGAATCAATTTTGAATCTGTAGAGCTTGAATCGCGATATGAATGTTAATTGATTGATTTGTTTATTTTTTGTAAACAGTCTGGCATTGAGTAATGAAAGTCGGCCATCTCGAGGGGCGGCACCAATCGTCCATATGAAAATCTCACTGCACACATTGAATAACACATTGAATACAACAACACACAGGGTGATGTGTCCAGAGCTGCACACGCTTAGCTACCAGCGGAGCTAACTGGGAGATTAAACTGTTGTCCTCTGTTTAGCTCACCTCTGGCCCGCCTATATCAGATACACCGATGGGACGGGTGCAGCTCGCCTCTGGCCCGCCTATATCAGATACACCGATGTGATTGGTGATCGGCTACAAGGGCATAGTTAATGGGCAGCATTACTCGATGCCAGAGTAACTCGCTGAGCAAATTGAAATTGTGCTCTCGCGGATTTCCAGGGTACAGCGCCGTGTCGTATGGGCCCCTTTTTTGAGGCTAAAGTTGGAATGCCCTCTAGTGGATAGAACATTTAATAATAACAACCACATGCTGATGGTGTCACTGGCCTGAGTACTGCCATAAGATTAATAATAGCCTAAAGTTTAGCGATAAATATTATATATGACATTTTAATGGTAATAGTATAGAGGACGTTTTAAGTATTGTGGAGATGTGGTTCTTTCCTTATTGTGACCTTTCTGTGCAAGTTGGACACAAGTTGATAGTTTTTTTTAGTGCACCATTTGTAGTGTGAGTGTGCACTCACTTGTAAAATAACTAGTCAATACATTGTGATTTACATTTGTTTAAATTATTCTGTCATTCTTTCTTTTTCCCTCCTGCACTGATGGTCTCTACATACCTTTTCTGCACATGTATTCAGTCGTAATGGCCTCTTCCCGACCAAGTAGTTACAGGAACGAAGTTATAGGAACAGTCCACTTCTAAACATTTATTCTAACTACTCTCCCCCAAAACCGTTTTTTTCCATTTGCGTTCACACTGGCCAAATGACCATTGGAACTGACCTTTTGTTACCATAACACAGCCATCTAACCACCACTATGCTGAAAAGGGAAAAGACCCTGCCCTGAAGTAGGAGCTGAAAGGCCAAAGGAATTTAATTATCCCCAAACCGGTCCAGTCGGTACACAAGGAAAAAAAAGATTCTAGGAACGTTATGTTCTAAGAACTAGTTAAGGATGGGACAACGTTTAGAAAACTGAACCGAGGGGGTTTTTGGGTGTTGTTTTTAACAAAAACACCCCCCATTATTTGCCAGGAGCAGCAGCGATAAGGTTGGCGCTCCCATCCGCTGTGGAATTGATGCATTTGCATGATGGCTGTACAGCGCATTGAGACAATGAATGGAACATAGTAACTCATTTGCATGCCAACACTCACTCATATGCACTTTTAATCACTTAGAATCACACCAAGGTATGTAGGCCCACAATATTCATCCTTTCATATCTATAAAATTTCCAAAATGAAAGCAAAACTAGTCCCACTTTCTGTTTGACAAGTCCCGTGTTTGCACCATACGCTATAGTATCAGGAATGTCATTTTTGTGACTCATTTGACCAAAACACTAACGTTTCTAAATTGTATTATTTTTTTAGGTTGGTGTGGATGTGCGCGATCAGATGGCAAGTTGTGTGTTGACTGTTGAACTAAAAGACACACTGTCTAGGGAGAGATGACGGGACAAATATACTGTAAATGCTGAGGGGGGCTTATTGTCCTTTTTGTTTAACCAAATGTGATGTTATTATTTGCACCATAACTTTTTTTTTTT
>NC_045740.1:16230638-16245738 GCF_008692095.1 Etheostoma spectabile
TTTTTTTTTGTAACCATTTAGTTTGCTTACAAAAATAAAATGCCCTAATTAGAGCCTGCCCAATAAAGGATTTTTAAGGCCGATACGATAAAAATATTTGGTTATTTAAAAATCTGATATTCTAATATATTGGCCTATATATAAATAAATACATAAATTACAGACTTAAGATATGAAACTTAAAGTCCTTGAAGAAAAACACATTAACAAAAAAACATCTGTGTTGCCAACAGGGACGTTGTAGAGTGAAAATGGTTTTTATTTTTATTTTTTTAAATATTTATTTATCAGAATCATTTATCGACCATGATAAATGCCGACACCGTTAGTTCGGGAAATGCGTAATATCGGCCTGCCGATATATAAAAAACAAACTAAAACTGTCCAAAAAGAAAAAAAAAATGTTGTGTGTGTACACACATGATCTAATAAGACACGCATAAAATAACTAGGCAAAACCCATATATACCGATAGACTTCATCCATTTCGTCACATTACATCTGACAACCTCATGTTTCATGTTCTAAGAAGGTAATTCTCCACCTGTAAACATGAATGAGTCTGACATGGAAGATCACTGTGAGAGAAGGTGACTTTAACAAGTATGTTTAAGGCTTAAGCATGGAATGAATACACAATAAAAACCTCAGACAAAACATTTCATTAACACTTGCGCGTGCTTGTGCGTGTGTGTGTGTGACAAATACTGCATAAAGTATGTCAATCTCTAGTCAACTCAGATTTATAGAGATGACCCATCAGCTACAACGACAGGATACAGAAGCCCCTGGGCGTTGGACTTGGCGGTTATAGTATCCCCAAAAATCCAGGCAGTGCTAGAGTTAAAGGGTTTTGTGCTAGAGCAAGAACTGTATTTCAAGTGCAGTGTATTTTTATGTACCAGCCATGGTATCACCATATTCTGCATTTTTTTTTTTTCTTCTCTCTCTCCCCTCCCCCTCTCTCTCCCCCGTGTGTGTACAGCGAGTTCCTGGGGAAAACCCCAGGGCAAAGCGTTCAGAGATGGGTTCCTTCACGAAGCACTAGACGAGATGTCAACTCCAGTAATGAAAAAGAGCGACACGATGCAATCTTCAGGAAAGTGAGGGGGTAAGGTTCAATCAAGCTTGTGTGCATACTTGAAGAGTTGATGATCCTTCCTCACCGACCAAAAGCATATGTTTTTGCAACGTCCTCCATGACCTTTTATCAAGAATAACCCAGAAATGGTGTGGAAGAATTGCATTCACTTGTCTCTTAAAAATTGTTGGTACTAAAACCAGTTGAGTTGAGTCCAATTCCTGGTAAATTCACAAAACCCATCTGATTTAACAGTTTGTGTGGTTTTAATTCAGGATGGCCAGACGCATTTTTCTGAAGAAAAATGCCGATGAATGTTCAAAGAATAATCTTACACTTTTGAACAGTGTCTTGAACAAAGGTTACAGGGTTTAGGTCAGGTTGACCTAAAAAAAAATTCCTGTCTGGATATCAAATTTCAGCTTCCCCTAAGTGCTTTTTGCTATTCAGTCACAAAGTAAAGATCAGGAGGGGTCTCATTTATAAAACGGTGCGTACGCACATCTGTAAGCAATGTTCCCTTTTAAATAGTGTGTATATACATATAGAATTGAATAGATGTGCCCCATTGGTACCGATACCCTGATCCAGCTTGTAGTCAGTATCTGCCTGCTATCAGTATCTGTGCATCACTAGTCTGACATTAACTCACACTCTGCTCTCTGGAAAAAAAAACCAAGCAGAGATTGAGAGTGCCAATATGGATAATGAGATTTATCTAGAAATCTAGATCTTGCATACTCATACTGACTTCCTTATGTTGCTGCCTCTCCCTTGCCCTCTTGATTTCTTCTCTAGCATACTCAACAAACTCACGCCTGAGAAGTTTGACAAGCTATGCCTTGAGCTCCTGAATGTGGGCGTAGATTCAAAACTCGTCCTTAAAGGAATCATCTTGCTGGTAGGAAGACATTTTTATTCAACCCTTTGCTAAATGGAAACGTATTCATGACTTTTTTGGCCGCCCTGAGGGCAACTCCTACCCATACACCCTGACTGGTCCCTCTGACTTTCTCCCTTCTCTCCTCCCTCGCTGTGGTTTAGATTGTAGACAAAGCCCTAGAAGAGCCCAAGTATAGCTCGCTCTATGCTCAGCTATGTCTGCGCTTGGCAGAGGACGCACCAAACTTTGATGGCCCTTCATCTGAGATCCAAACATCCCAAAAGCAGAGCACAGTAAGTGTGGCTGTTCACCATTTGCTGCACAATTAAAGACATTTTTTTTAAGCCTTAAGTACATTTGTCCTCCGTCTTTTTTATTATATTACCGATGCCATTTCTGTTAAACTGAGCAGGCCGTAATAAATACCACTCTTCCCCTGATAAAAGCTATTGTGTTCACTTAATGATTATTTTGTTGTCATTTTTAATACTTCCCCTGCAACTCAGTTTTTCACATTTGTCATTCATATGTACAACATTTCAGCAGTGAAAGCAAAACTCTGCTGTCTCACTGTAAAATTTGTGTCCTGACACAATACGTGCTCCATACATGCTTCTGTTGACAAGCTTCGCCATGAGTTGCATCTAACGTATGGATGATGTTCTATTTTGCTATTCTAGACCTTCAGAAGACTACTGATTTCCAAACTTCAAGATGAATTTGAAAACCGCACCAGAAATGTTGAAAGTGAGTTCATGTCATTGTGTGAACAGTATCTTTGAGTCCATTTCATCATAGCCTGTCGACTGCTTATGTCTGTTTCTCCTCTCCCTTCAGTCTATGACAAACATGACAACCCTCTTACTTCTGAGGAGGAGGAGCAGCGTTCCATTGCCAAGAGCAAGATGCTTGGCAACATTAAATTCATCGGGGAACTTGGTAAACTCGACCTCATCCACGAATCTATCCTTCATAAGTGCATCAAAACAGTACGTGCACTCTTTTATCATTTTTATTTTGAAGTTCCCTCCCTTTTTTAAAGTCTGCACATCAAGAGTTGGAATCAAAACAAATGCTGCATACCTTCATGAAAACTAGAGTACCTTGTATGACCCCGCTGCCTTCTCTCTCCTCAATCTTTTTCTGAAGCTTCTGGAAAAGAAGAAGAGAGTCCAGCTCAAGGATATGGGGGAGGATCTGGAGTGCCTCTGTCAGATAATGAGAACCGTGGGGCCGAGACTCGACCATGAGAAAGCAAAGGTAACCGCGCCGGCCTTTCATGGCACCAGAACCGTCTGGAGAGGCTGTGAACAGCAGAACGGCCTCTCCAGATGAGAATAACTTTGTGGTCCTGGCATATGTGAAATTCAACAACAGAGACCACAAACTTGCAAAAACATTTTTCATAGCCTTTTTTATCATTGAGCGAGTTTCTTATGATTTTTGCATTGCAGAAGTAAAATCTTAAAGCGGCCATATTCTGCTCATTTTCAGGTTCATAATCATATTTTGAAGTTGTACCAGAATAGGTTTACATGGTTTCATTTTCAAAAAACACCACATTTTAACCACACGTTGCTGCAGATCCTCTTTTCACCCGGTGTGTTCCTCTGTTTTAGCTACAGAGTGAGACATCTCACTTGTTTTAGCTATGGAGTGAGACATCTCACTTCTTTACTATCTTTGTTGGTAGTTGCACATGCTCAGTACAAGGCAGGATTAGCTGGGAGACTTCTTCTAAACGAGGGCACGCTTGTGGAATACCTTCAGAACAGGGACATGGAAGTAGTACTTTTGGAGATTATGGTGAACTAGTCTGTGTTGTAGCTGTGTTTTGCCATTGAGAATGAGCTAGTATGCTTGCGCTAGCATGCTACGGTTAGCCACCTCGTCTCGGCTAGTTACGTAGAAAGCCGTGGAGATTTTGAACAGCTCACCCGGAGACTGAAGGCAGAGGACATTCAGAATTCTGCATCTCACTCAAAACCGCATGGATAGTTTTTTATTTGTATTTTTTTATTCCAAGTTTGTCTGCGTGTGGAAGCACCAGAGACGGCAAATAACAACCCAAATCCCAGAGTGTTTTTTTTCATAATATGGGCACTTTAAAGCTTCAGAAAAGTACATACAATTACTATAAAGTGATCAGGGCGCTAAGCGCAAACCGGACATTTAATGTTTTATTTGACTGGCTAGTTTTTTTTTGTTATACATCTGCTCTGGTGTCCTCTTTTCTTTTGTGCCTTTTGTGGTCCTGTCTGGGTCAAATGTCATGCCGGGGCCTTGCTAAGCTCACCGTCTGGCTGCACACAGCCTCACCTAAAGCTCCACTTGGCTCACAGCCAGTGCTAACCTGAATGCTGCTGCCATACTGTATGTACAAGGTCTGCCAGTCCTCACTCTCCTCTTTCCACCCTTTCTCCAGTCTTTAATGGATCAGTATTTTGGCCGTATGCGATCCTTAATGAACAACAAGGAGTTGCCTGCTAGGATCCGCTTCCTGCTGCAAGACACAGTGGAACTGCGCATAAACAACTGGGTCCCCCGCAAGGCCTTCATTGACAACGGACCAAAGACGATTCACCAGATCCGTCAGGAGGCAGTGAAAGTAAGTCCAGTGAAATGATGCCCCTTGTTCAGAATGCTCGCATTTTGGGATGATTAATAGTTCATGTCCAACATCCACAGCCAAGGTTGAGACATGCCTGTGTTAACGGGCCCCATAAATGAACCTGTAACATTAAAACCCTTTCTCCCTTACAGTTAAGCAGTTGCTGCACAGCAGCTCATTCTGATAAATGAACATTTAAAAACTAAAATGGACCGTCAACCATGTTATGAGCGTTAGCGTTGCGTAGTTTGTCCACCGGAGGGCGATTTACAACATCCTTGTTCGCAACACAGATTTTTTTTTTTTTTTTTTTTTAATTGTGTTTAATGTGAGACCTCATAAATAACTACAAATAACTAATGTTAGGGAAATCGGTTTGTTTTGTAATGCATTTCTGTATTTGTTTTTAAAATATATATCGGATTTTTAAATAAAATATTCATATCGGTATCAGCCTTAAAAATCCTTAATTGGTCGGGCTCTAGTTTAGTATTGAAGTAATACTTGAATGCCCTTGAATTAATGTTCTGGGTTGAAAAATGTATTGTTAATGGTATTGGACAATTTAATGACATTAGCTGTGTGTTGTGTGTTCCTGTAGGATTTGGGTGTTTTCATCCCAGCACCCATGTCTCAGGGGATGAGGATGGACTTCTTCCTGGAAAGCCCCTTCATGCCCAACAGAATGAAACTGGACAGGGAGACTCTCGGGGGATTGGCCGATATGTTTGGGCAGATGCCAGGTATAGGCTGTGGTCCTCTGTGTGTCTGCCTTTGAAGCTACATCTCGTCATGTTTTTTAATTCATTTTCATGTTGTTGATGTTACAACTGGACTGACTTTTATTCTTACAAGCATTATACGTCTGTTTATAATATTTAAGTTACCTCCAGAGTAATGCGTTTTGAAGTTCTTCTGGTACACAAAATGATGAGCTAAAAGTGATACAAAATAGTTTGTTGCCAAAGTAGTTTGAATTTTTATGATCACCTTTTTAGGGTGGTCATTTCATATAATAATCCCAATGTGTTTTCTGCTTGGACCCACTCTTCTGTGTAAAATCTCCACTGAAATTTAATTCAATTTTTAATTGTAGTATCAAATCATAAGTTATCTCAAAACACTTTATAAATTATAGTGTGGTCTAGACCTCCTCAGTCTGAAAAGTCACAACGATTCTAGTAATTTCCCCAAGAGCAAGCTACTTGTGCGACACTGGCGAGGAAAAACTTCCTTTTTAGGAAGAAACCTCGGCCAGACCCAGGCTCTTGGTTGGCGGTGTCTGATGAGCAGATATAAATCAACATACACACTAATCTTTCAACATTTTATAGTGAACACATACAAACGCTCACACACGTGTATAACATGGTGACATCATCTCTATACTTTATTTACTCAGGCAGTGGGATTGGAACTGGCCCGGGGGTCATTCAAGATAGGTACTCGCCCACTATGGGGCGCCATCGCACCAACCCACTCTTCAATGGCCACAGTGGCCACATCGTCCCTCAACCACAGTCACAGTTTGATGCAGGGCCAAAGTCTTTTGTTAAGTCCAACCAGGTAATCCTGCTAAAAGATTATTATTATTATTATTATTATAATTATTATTATTATTATTATTCATGCAGCAACAGTAATTGATGTTTCTCAAACAATTCAGTTGAGGTGAAAGTCTATGAAGGTTATCCACTATGCCCATGTGACCTTTGACAGGTTCAGAACCAGCATTTCCTCAACCAGAACCAGAACCACATGGCCCAGCAGCAGGTCCCGTCCAAGGACATGCCTCCACGATTCAGCAAGAAAGGACAGCTCAATGCAGATGAGGTAACTGGAACTACTTCGTAGCTGTGATGCAGGATATGGACAAAAGCATACATTTGTTTTGTCCTGAGGTGCACTAAACAATATGTAGTTAATTTTGATAAATTTGAAAGGCGCAGCAAAACAAATCTTATGTTGTTAAAGGGAAACTATGCAGTTTAATTTTAGCTTAATTTGCCTTAACTGAACCGCTTCGGAGTCATTGGCATGGTTATGATTTTTTTCCGAGTTGATTGGTGGTCGTCTCACTTCCCCCTAAAGCCTGTGAGCAGAAAATCAGGAACAGAGAAGGAAACGGCAGACTGACCGAGCGAGGAGTCAAACGCTAGTAAACATAGGAGCTGCCAAATAGGTATTCTAAAGCTCTATAGCAAGAACAAGGCAAAGAAATGGCCAAAACTGCATAGTGCCCTTTTAAAATACTGCTCAAGGTAAAACCTATGTATCATACTGTCCTGCCTGCAGGTTGAGTAAGTCTTCATGCCCAGTGATTATAAAAAGACGCGTTATTCTGAGGAACACAACCTGCTACCAGTCTTTCTTCTACCGTGTACTCTGTCTTTGATCTCTATCTTTCTTATCCTTCCTCCACTCCTTCTTCTCTTCAGACTGGCAGCAGGTCCACTGACTGCGATTATGAGATATGAGGGCATGGATATAGCTAATATGCAGATGTACCTATTTGTTTGTTTTAAGAGCAGAACCAGTACTAATTTATGTTTTGTGTTCATGTGTTTCTGGTCCCCCAGATCAGCCTCCGGCCTGCTCAGTCATTCCTCCTCAACAAGAACCAGGTACCCAAACTCCAGCCCCAGATCCCCACCATGATGCCTCCCAGCGCCCAGCCCCCACGTACTCAAACCCCCCCTCTGGGACAGGTAAAAGACATCCCCTTCTCACAGTTTGCCACCAGGTTATTTTCAACTGTCATAAACATTGAAAGTACAGTAGACACACAGTGAAAGTATACCCAAAAAAGTGTCAACAAACATGTTTTGAGATAAAACTGATCACAAACTTTTAATCTATGCACAGCTAGGACTCGTGTGTACACCATTTCAAACACCAGAACAGATTTTCACACCACTTATGCGCTAACCAGCACACACCGGGAAACACATTGTGCCATAATGAACAGTGTAGAGGGGAAATAATATGTTAGCAAAAACAATGAAAGGAAAAAAGAATCCTGGCCAAACCCAATCCCCATCAAATGTTATGGTTTCTTGGTGGAACTATATCTGTAATAACAGCATGACCTTTTTCCCCAGCCTCCACAGCTTGGCCTGAAGACCAACCCTCCGCCCATCCAAGAGAAACCTCAGAAGATCAACAAGAAACCACCTCCTGCCAAGGAGGAACTGCTTAAAATGACGGTAGGCAAAAACAAAATTTTGTATCTTTCAGGAACTCCTGCAATATATAAATAATGGAATCTTCTAGAAAAGACTGCAAGGAGTGCCACAAGAGGAAGGCAGGCCTATTGCCACAACCTACATTTCCATACTGATGTCACCAGGTGGTTAGGGCTCCTGCACACTGCCTGCGTGGCAAGCACGTCTCAAAATGTGCCACGCATGTGCGTTGTAAGCGCTTCCAGGCAAAATAGAATATGTAAAGATGTTAATGTCATTTTGACACAAATACATAAAAAAAAAAACATTTTCTGTCGAACTCCTTTTAAAAAAAATTGTATTTCAATTGGATTCTGATCAAACAAAAACATGGCCTTTATTATCTCAGGAAATGGAATTGAAATAAAAAAATATATATATCAAAATATGTGCTAACAAATGTACAAAAACAAATATTGACAAAATAAAGTTGCAGAACACGCTATTTTGTCTACAGTCAAGGCTAGCAGCAGCTGTGCCTCGTCAGACACGTTTCTGGTGTACAAAGACAGAAAACGCCATGCTCATGCCACGCAGGAAGTGCGTAGGAGCCCTTGGACTTAAAAAAATGTTGAACAAACCTTCCCAAAACCATCTTCAAGAAGCTAGTATGTGCCCAAAAAGTTAAATAATATATCTTTTAAAATAAGATTTAATTTCAAGTCTTTCCTTTTTGTCTTTTCTGTAAAGACAACAGTTATTAAGATCATTAAGATAGAGACTTATTGGCTGCTTATCTTTTAGAAGTATCACTTTTCCAACTGGCCACAGCTCATCTCTATGCGCTCTAATCTCCACTTCAGGAGGCGATGGTGACTGAGTACTTGAACAGTAAGAACTTGACCGAGGCTGTGAGCGGCGTGAGGGAGATGAAGGCTCCCAAGCACTTCCTGCCGGAGATGCTGAGTAAGATCATCGTGTGTTCCCTGGACCGTCCCGATGAGGACAAGGAGCACGCTAGCACTCTGGTCCACACGCTCCGCACAGAGGGCCTCATCACTGGAGAGAACTTCATGCAGGTACAAACAGCCAACATTCCTTTTATATCGGATTCAAACTAGTCTCGCATTGCCAGACTTTCACCCACAGCGCTGCGGAGGAGGGTCTGGCTAGTCGACACAACATTCCAGGATAGGAGAAAAACATGCTCTGGTTTAATGGCATTCCTTTTAACCAGTCGTCTTGGGCGGTGCTAAGTGCCGGACTCAATGACTGTGCCTCTGATAAATAGTCTCGGGAAAGAAAACTTGTAAGATCTAAGGAGCAGTTAACCACAGTCCTCAGAAATCGACCAGAGTTTAGAAGGCCAACTCAAAGAAAGCGGAAGGTGACGGACATCCAGCCTGAAAAGAGGGACATCTGGCAGAATTTCCGGCGGCATTTGAATAATTGCGGAAATTAAATATCGTCGATATAGACTAGACTGACACATGCTCTAAGTTAACTATTTAAACTGTATAAATTACAAAGAGACTTAATTGTGCTTGGTTACAGTTAGGACTGGGCGATAGGGAATAAATCAGATATCACAATATTCTTGACCAAATACCTCGATATTGATATTGCTGCAATATTCTAGGTTTGACAGTTGGTGCTTTAACAAAATATCTTCACACTTAGATTTTAGATAAATAATCATCAGTAATGTGGACATAATGTCTAAGTGGGGAAAAGACAAAAAAATTGTCTGGTAAGTTCAGAAAAGTACATAACTTGTAGCTTGATTTTGAAGTTGGTAACATTATGATTAATTCTGTGGCATTTCTTCTCCTGCAGGCTTTCCTCAACGTCCTGGACCAGTGTCCCAAGATCGAGCTGGACGTGCCCCTGGTGAAGTCCTACCTGGCCCAGTTTGCGGCTCGGGCCATCATCGCAGAGCTGGTGAGCGTGGCGGAGCTGGCTCACCCCCTGGAGAACGGCACACACTTCCCCCTCTTCCTGCTTTGCCTGCAACAGACGGCCAAGCTGAAGGACCGCGAGTGGCTCACCGATCTCTTCCAGCAGAGCAAGGTCAACATGCAGAAGATGCTCCCAGGTACGTAATGCTCCTGCTAACATTGATTTACACATCCACAACTATTTGTGAGGGTGTCCAAGCACTTAACTGTTTGACCGCTAGCACCAGTATTTTTTAATGCACATCTTTTTTTGAAAAATATGAGTAAAAGCAATATTGATTTACACATCACACAACCATAGCTGTGTTGTGATTTGGCTGCTACCTTGGCCAGGTCTCTCTTGTAAAAGAGATTCTGAATCTCAATGGGACTTCCTGGTTAAATAAAGGATTAATAAAATAATAAAAAGTTAAAAATAGGGGCAAGGTTGCGCAACCCCCCCACAATTTTTTTTTTTTTTTTTTTACAGCACAAATCTTTTATTTTTATTCATTTATTTCATCTTCTGCTACCTGAGCCCAGTCTGTGTGTAACGTAGAGCTTTACCTGCGTGTCTGTGCGCTGTGTAACGTTAGGCAGCCAATCACAAGCATTGTTAGGTCTTGGTAGAAGCATGCTTATTGGCTCACTGACACTGATGGGATTTGCTCCTTAGGTATTGTGTATTGAGGACAAGGCATTTTTTAATGCTTGATACTGTGGAGGCAAATTGGTGCCTAAAACAGGGTTTCTGCTGGTTTCACCAAGTCAAATGTAAGACTTTTTAAGACCATTTTGAATGAAATTGAAGATATATCACAACATCAACGTCAAATGTCAGAGTCCGGAAATATTGACTGAAACAATTACCCCATTTCTTAGATATTTCCTAGTCTAGATTGGCTGCAATATTAGTTGCATGTTGGTTTCATTTGTACTCACGATACAGCAAATTATATTTGGACTAGCAACAGAATTACAACATCACAGAATTAAAAAAGAAATCATTCTAAAGCGCTGCAGTGGCATTTCAATGAGCATTACAGGTAGCGTTACACTGACATAGGAAAATTAAGACCTGTTTAAAATGATTTTAAGACACAATACTTCAGCAAATGTACAGTATTGAATTTGAAATTGTGGGTTTTTTAAGACCCTGTGGAAACCCTGAAACAGTATTGAATTTGGTACTTAGCCCTGCTTCTGAACAACTGACTTGTTCTTCCTGGCAGAAATCGATCAGAACAAGGACCGCATGCTGGAGATCCTGGAGGGGAAGGGCCTGAGCTTCCTGTTCCCGCTGCTGAAGCTGGAGAAGGAGCTGCTGAAACAGATAACGGCAGACCCCTCTCCACAGTCCATCTACAAGTGGATTAAAGACAACATCTCACCCAAGCTTCACACTGACAAAGGCTTTGTCAACATCCTCATGACCAGGTAAATGTACAGCAGATTGTAATCAAGTTCATTTTTATGCACATTGAGGCTCAGTTTTAGTTGGTCAATTAATAAATTTAACATTAAAGTGCAAGAACAGTGAAAGGGGTCTGTGTTTCAGGCTTTTTTTGACCAGTACATAATTTGCATTCCCGCTGCGGATGGATGTCCATTACCTTCCGCTTCTAAACTCCGGTGGATTTATGAGGACCATGGTTAACTGCTGCTCAGATCTTTGCAGGGTAAATCCAGACAGCTAGCTAGACCATCTGTCCAATCTGAGTTTTCTGTTGTCACGATTAAAACAACTTTTGAACGTGCATGTCCCACCAAAACAAGTTCCTTCTCGAGGCTAATTTTCAGCGATTGGTTTAACAAATTGCTGATAAACCAGAGCACATTTTTCTTCCATCCTGGAATGCTTTGTGGACTATATAGACCCTCCTCCGCAGCACGGTAAAGGAAGGTCTGGCAATGCAAGACTAGCTTTAAAGCGATGTGCCTCTGTCTTCTGCTCTTGTCCCAGTTTCCTCCAGTACATCTCCCAGGAGCTGTGCATGGGCGAGGCCGACGAGCAGCTGGCCGCCCCATCCAAAGAGCAACTGGAGCAGGAGAAACAGCTGCTGCTGGCCTTCAAACCCGTCATGCAGAAGTTCTTGCACGACCACACAGAGCTGCAGGTCAGCGCTCTCTACGCCTTGCAGGTGCACTGCAACAGCAGCGCCTTCCCTAAAGGTACAGTACTCTCAAGTCTTGGCCAATCCACTAAAACTAGACCCATATAGCCGCTAGCTTTGAGTCTGTGCTACATAGTTTGTCCACCAGATAGCGCTGACAACCGGGAATTGTCATGTTCTGTAATTAAGTTGGTCATAATTTTCGGTCAAATTTGTATTCATGGGGGCACCTTGATAGCTCACCTGGTAGAGCGTGCACCCCATGTACGAAGGTTCAGTCTTAACCGCAGCAACCAAGGGTTTGGTTCCGATTTGCGGCCCTTTGCTGCTCATGTCATTTCCCTTCCCTCTTCTATGTCACATCTCAAGTTCTCCTGCCTAATGAAGTCCTAAAAATGACCAAAAACAAATGTATTCCTTAGGACTGTAAATCAGTAAAATGATTTAATCACACAATTATCTTAGTTGACTCGTGATTAATCATATTCATTTAATTGCACTTTAAAAAAGGGAGAAAAAAAAAACGTTGACGTTCAAAGTATTCCCAAGCAAAACGAAGGCTTGCTCGCCCCTCCCACAGAGCCACCTGAATGGCCGTGTTTTTTTTTTTTTTTTTACAGGGGTGTTTTCAGGGGTCAGGTAGTTCGCAGATAGGGAGGTGATGTTTGCTGTATTTGATAACAAATGTTGTAGCCCAAAAAAACATGTGACATCACTTAGAGCACCTTTTAATTGCCTTTCTTTTTCTTTCCACTAAGGCATGCTGCTGCGCTACTTTGTCAACTTCTACGACATGGAGATCATTGAAGAAGAAGCCTTCCTTGCATGGAAAGAAGACATTAGCCAGGAATTCCCTGGAAAAGGAAAATCTTTATTCCAGGTACAGTAATGCCATCACAGTGGGATTTAATTGTTCTTCTCAAACATTTGCAGTAACAGGACCAAGGCCTGAAGTTAACCTGCCACAGTCACTTTTTACCAGACTGCGTGCTTACATGTCCGTGTCCGAAAATACAATGGGGGCCCCGGCTCTCAATCAATGTTTTCCATTGATGTGGTCTTATTGGTCCGGGCCCATAAGCAACTGCTTACCCTGCCAAAAGTTACGTTTCTGAATCCCTCAATTCCCATTGGCTACCTGCCAATGTGGCAGGTAGATTGACACTGTTACCCAGCAATTGCAAAACTGACCCGCATTTGGCAGGTAGTCGGGGGTTAATTTCCGGTCCTGAACGGAACTTCTCTCGTGGCAATAAATTACTGCTTCATTTTTGTGACTGAATATCCTCTGTTATGTATACACATCATGTACCAACCTTTTTTGTACAAGACTGACAGATATACTGTATATGTGATGGAATTTTCTTTTCTTTTCACTTTTTCCCTCCATCAGGTCAACCAGTGGCTCACCTGGCTGGAGACAGCCGAGGAGGAGGAGTCAGAGGAGGAGGCAGATTGAGAAACCAAGAAGAAGCATTGTGGTGTAGATCGACCTTATCTTATTAGTACACTCGCCTTTGTTCACTTTATTTAACTCCATTCTTAATTTAACCACTTCCACGTGGCACTTAGCTGCTTCTGTTAGGCAAATATAAACGGAAAGCTTGTACCTGTAGGGCCTCATGTGTTACCACCCGCACACCGTGACGATGGGCTGAGAAGCATTTGATCTGTTGCCTAATGGATGTTTGATTTTGGATCTTGTGTCCTGATCAGCTTCATGAAAGTCTGGAGTGGCTCAACCATCTGTTTTTTTGTTTTTTTTTGTCTTTTTTTCTTTTTGTCTTTTTTTCTTTTTAAAGTTTGTATCTTTTTTTTTTTTTTCACTTGATGTTTTTTTCCATTTCTACTTAATTTTACTGATCGGAACTTCCCAAGTAGGAAACGGCTATATAAGAACATGTAGGATTTCTCCCTAAATAAATTGAATGAGTGGTCATCTTTGCTAATGTTAGTTTAAAGACCATTACCAAAAGGTCTTGTCATGGATTCCCTTCCATCGCACTCATGATATCCTTCAAAACATAAAGGGAGATTACAAATCACCAGACAGGCTGCAGAGGGATCTATTTAGTCAAACAGACAATATGTGACCTTCAGCATTTTGTTTCAGAAAGTGAGAGCCAAGCATAAGCTGGCAAAGCATTTCAACATGAATTAATGTGTGTTTAGTCAACCTATGCTTACTAAAAAAAAAACACGTTTCCGCTTTTTAATTAAATAAAAGTGCTCTTGTAGTCGCTGATAATGAGCATCTTGCTTTCTTTGTGATTTCCCTTTTTCGTTATCTGTCCCTTTCTTGGATGAGTGGTTGCAATATTCAACGATCCTCATATTATAATATTTCAAGAAGTTGTAATCATTGGTGTACCGCAGTAACGTTTCAAAGTTGCCTGTATTTCTACCTCTTAGTAAGATGGGCTTTTTTTTGTTTATTGTGCTTGGATAATGAAATCTACTAAGAAGAACCTATTATAGCCCAAGCAAATGCTGAAGTTTTTGATTTAGTCCTGGCCTAATTGCACAATAAAGCAGACTTTTCCTAATACATTTCACAAAAGAAAAGCTTGTTTTTATTCATTCAACAGCTCAGTTTCCTCTTTAAAAACGACAAGATGGCCTTTCAGAGTTTCATCTCACTCAGAATTTGGAGTAACCGTGTGAAAGTGGCCCGTTTTATTTCGAATGCTCCAGTGTGCAAAATGGAAGAATTTAATTTTAAATGTTTGTCTTGAATTGGCAAAGTGAAAGAAAACCGTTAACATAGATTAACCCCCCCTCCACTAATCTTAAACTTAAATGTGTCCAACTGCTAAATAAGTTTGACAACTGTGCTGACAAGCCATGCTTATGTATAAGACAGTGGATTCGGATCATATTGTAAGGTATTCCAAATTATTGTGAACCTCCTATCGCTTTAATGTCAATAAAGTCCAGTACATGAGCACCAAAGCTAGTCTTCACTTTTATTTCCACTGCTTTTCTTCACATATTCGAACTCTGCATCAAAAGCCTTCACACTGTAACACACATTCACGTTTGAGATAACCACAACCTCTGCTTGTTACTCAACAGTACAGTGTCTGTCTGATCTATCTATCCGAGAAGATCTCAAAACATTTCTCATTTTTGTGTATTGCGTTTATTTAAATTGAATTGACCTTCTGTTCTTGACCACACACCCTGGTAAGTGAGAAACCAAGGTATGATTGGATGATACATTTTACAAGTGATGTACAAAGTGTTGAAAAAGGTACAAAAACATGCCTTTGGCATTACGTACGAGTCCTAGTGTGTTACCAAACCAAGC
>NC_045740.1:16245748-16246703 GCF_008692095.1 Etheostoma spectabile
TGACGGTGATTTAAAGTACTTAAATTTGATATTAGAAATCTAGTTACAGAGGTACACATATATATGTACACACTGTACCTTTTCATTTTAAGGTTTTAGTAAACTGATGAGAGGAATAGTAACATTTGTTTTGGGATGTTTACGGTCCACAAGTCTGGCTGTAGAGGCTCAGGGAGATTATATTATTATGGTGATAAATTGCAGGCTGGCATGTTGCCAGAGTGGGCCCGGGCCTGGAGGTTCAAGTCATCCTAGCATTTTCCCAGACAACAATCATTTCGCTTCTCTGTAACTCATGATGTGAAAAATCTCTGGCTGCAGTAATGACCAAACAAAGCAGCTTTGCTATGACATAAACATTAATTTTTGACTATTCTTGGTCTGTAGGGATCCAGAAGTATTCCACCACCTTCCTGCTTCGGCGTGGAGGGGCAGAGTCAGGCCGCTCTCCTCCAAAGGGGGGCAGCTCATCGAAGTGACTCGGGCCCAGATCCCTCCCCGTGTGTGGGGCAGAGACCCTGAACATGGTCCTTTGAGAAGAAAAAAAGAAAATGCTATAAATGGAGTGAGTTCTTGTACATATAAAATGCAACCAATCCCTTCTAGGGAGAGATTCTTTCAGTTTTGTTTGTCCACCAGTTTTGTTCCTATTTCTCAGTATTAGTATTTGGTATCAAAAAAGACAATGCCACATCTTAGAGTACCTCACATTTTGTCTTATGAAAACCTCATATTTCCAATTGTGGTGGGTTTCATGCTCTTAAATAGTTTGAAGGCTGATATTCCCTCATGAGTTGAGACCATTATTTACATCGCATATGCATTTAAAACCCTTTGGATAATAAGGCCCCCAGTGTTTTTTCATCCAACTAAAACCTTTTTCTGAAAAGTTGACATTTTGGAGATAAAAAGATGTCCACCAGAGAGCATTTAGTGAAGGTTGCTGTTTTTATGC
>NC_045740.1:16246713-16255891 GCF_008692095.1 Etheostoma spectabile
TGTGGCCACAGTGTTACCTGGATGGAATTCTTTCAGGCTCTTCAGGACTGGACTCAGGGGTGGAGATGTACACAGGGTCTCCCTCCTGAACAAAATCACATGCCATGACATGAGAACTGGTCGCTTTTACATTTTTTTCTTGTTTTAAGTTATTAAATAACGTCATGAACACAGCTGTAGAGTCATCTCACCGTAAAATGTCTTGGCATGCCGTCTTGATTTTTGAGAATTTTCACCCTCTGATCGCTTTCTGTCATGCAGAGGAAGTAACTCTTGACGTTGGCTTGACACTGTTCCAAAACAAACATAAAATGCACCTTCAATTTGTATTAACCACACAGGCAAAAAAAAAAAAGAATGGAAGAAATTTCCATTTCTACACACCACACTCCTAATCTCCTGTTGTTTAATGGAAAACATGTCATTTCTAACTTATGCTAGATGCTGACATGAAATCTATGGAAGCCAATTTCTGCCAATGTGATGAAAAAAGATCCTGTAAGTTATTATAGTTAGAAATTCCCAAAATAAGGACTTTGTATCTCACATAATGACTTAGTGTCCCAAAAGTATAAGAAACTTAAAAATGATGATTTAGTTTCCAAAAATAAACCTTTTGGAATAATGGCTTAACATCTCAAAAGAATGAATTAGTATCTTCAAATTAGTGACTTATTTTGAGTTACTAAGTCATTATTTTGAGAAAGATTCTCATTGTATTGACTTACAGAATCAAGTTTTCACCATATTTGTTCATTTACATGCAGAAATGGGCTTTCACATATATGTACCTATACTGTAAATACAGTATATCACCATGCAACAATGTCATTGTGGAATGACAGATTTTACTGTATATGAAACTACAATTTAACCCTTCTGCTGTCCTCGGGTCAACCCCCTTTTTAAAGTTACTATGTCTAAAATTTGGGTTTCTTTCAACCAAAGTGCCCAAAAATAACACGGATGGTTCCATACAACGCTGTTCGCAAGTACAATTAAAATGTTTAAATACAACAGAAACAACCACTTGGATAATGCGACTCTCGTCTCCTCCAGAGAACATGATCAGTGCTGAGGTGTGATGAACAAGAACGGCTGTCATGGGTGCTTTCTTACTGCTTTGTTCTGCCTCAGAGCCTTCAGGTCCTCCTGAGCTCTGAACCTTTCGGCTAACTCCTGGTGCTTCTCCCTCCAGCTGAGACACTCGGCCGTTCTCTCCTGCCGCTCCTTCTCAGCCAGACGCCTCTCGGCCTCGGCCTCCTGCTGAGCCTGGTTGGCCTTTTTGCCGTCCTCTTCCGACGCCATCGCTCTGCGCCTCCAATTCATCTCACTGTGAAAGCAAGACTAAAATGACATCCAAAAATACCTAAATTTAACCACCAGACTGCAGAGAAACTGATTTCCATTCCGTTTTCCACATTGTTTTACAAACTCGCTCTTATGCTTTGCTATTTGTGCCTTATTATACTCCTTTTCCTCATTTTTTCTCATTTTAGTTCACCTTTCTTCCAATCTTGTGACTTCTACTTTGTTAAGAACCTTAGTGCAATGTTGTGTTTTTAAAGTACTGTTTGCATCATGACTACATTTGCTTGTCTGAAAGGTCATTTAAACCTTGTATGCAGATACAAAAACATAACAAATATTAGCCAGTAAATCAAAGCAACAATCTGTTTTGACAATGTAAACCTCTTTACCAGTACAGTAGCCTGTGTGGATTAATCTAGAGTAGCTAAACACATCTGGATCATTTGTCTGTTCACTGACACTCCACAGAGGCCACCTGGACGTGTGTCCAAATGAAGGTGAAGAAATGTGTGATTTAGTGGGTTTCTACTTTTAAGGGAGTATTTGAAATCCTGCACATATCTTGGGAAACTTATCTTAGAATCAAACAGCCCTTCTCTTTTCTGACATTCATCTTTCTAAAAGATGATCAAAAAGAATAGTTTCTACTCTTTTGTCTTTTCCTTTGCTGCCCCCTTTAAATCCTTCTTTATTCTTCTTCACTTCCAACTTTCCTCATCTCTTTTCACCGTATCCATCCTCCAGTCGTGTTCTTATTGTTCTTCTGCATTCCCATGTAAAAAATAAAATATTTGACACTGAAAATGTTTTGCAAGCACTCTTAGACTGGCTGATCTCATCCTTGGGGGGACGCCTTCATCATTCAAATGAATGATTTTTTTTAAGTCTGAGTTTCAGTTATGTTTACAGTGTGTCTACAAACTAAGATTTATTCTGGACATTGTCTTGGGCATTGAGAGGTCAAACATACCCAAAAATGCTGTAAAAACATGGCAGGAAATCGCCATCAAACAAAGGCCAAGATCATAACTCTTTTACCAGCGTCATCTGCTTTGAGGCTTCCAGTTTTACACTCAGCAGGAGAATATATGTCCTTTCTGGTTTTTGAAAATGTAGATCTTAAATGGAGTTAAGTACTTATCCAGTTACTGTATGATGCAGCTCTGGGTGGTCCCAAAATTGTAAAAAAAAGCAAAGCAAAAGCAAAAGATGTATTTCAGCCAAATTGCCTGAAAAACTTCAAAACATAAGAAATCCATTTGAATAACATGATGCTGGTCACTCCTCTGACTAAAATCTCATCTTGTAAATGTAATTTCTTTTTATTGTGATTTCCCATACGGTTACATAGTTTGCTATTATGTGTGGATGTATTGCTTCCTATATGTGGAGTACATTCCCACTCTATTCTTTTTTAATAAGGGATAACAATAAGGTTTGACATTCAACCTGGCTGTTTATCATTTCTTACGAGACAATTACGGTCCACATTGTGACTGTGTGTCTGATTAGTTTGGCAAAGCAATTACTTAATCATTCAAAACATTTCTTTTTTTTACTTATCACATCCTTTGTATAGTAGTTACATACTGAAAAATAATCTTTTCTGTAGTCTTTTTGTGTCTAATTAATGAAACAGGTACGTAGAAGAGGGATAAGTAGGTTAACAGTTGCAAACAAACTAAGGTCTAGCACTGAAACGTTGCAAATAAATGTACATTGTGCGGGAGTTTATTTGCAACTTTTCTAACAAAGAGTATGAAATCCTACAATACATGTTCAGCTGAAATTTGGTGCACACCAGGGCTCTATCCTTGGTCCTATTTAGTTTTCCTTATACAGCACATGCTGACCGTTCTGAAGTGTAGTCACTTATCATTGTTATGCAGATAAATACAGTTGTATCTTTCTTTCGAACCTCAGCTACTAATATTGGTCTGCCCCCTCTTGATTCTTTTTTGTCATATTATAATTGCAGCTTTAAAAGTCCAATGTTTAAGAATTTCTCCCATCTAGCGTTGAGCTCATATATTGCAATCAACTCTCTCGCACCACACAGTTCAAAGTATGTATTACAGCTATAGTAGCCTTTACACTTTTAAAAAGCTGGTCTCTTACTTTTTTCAATATGCTTTTCTATTTCTGGGCAAAGAAGAAGACTTCTATGCCAAGTGATTGACCACTTCGTAGAGTCTGCACAGGTCTGATTGGTTGAAGGACTTTCCAATTACATACAGAGTCACATAGAGCAGAATCCCCGGACCAATGTTTAATCTCAAATCTATTGAGTTTTTCTTAGTCTAGCCAGACTAGAACAGCATATCAAGAAAACAAAATCTCTGCTAAAATCAAATCTGTTTTGATCTTTTTTACTCTGCAAACTAAACAATTATATAACACTTTCTGTATGTACTGTACTTTGGGTACACAGACAAGGTACCCATGAAATATACCTACCTCTGTTTAATTTGGATATTTTCCTCTGTAATCTGTCTCAGCTTGTGTCGGAGCTCCTCTCTGTCTCCCCCCAGGCTCCTGTTCTCCTGCAGCAGGGCCTGCTTCTCCCCTGACACCCGGTCCAGCTTCAGCTTGTTTTCAAAGTAACCCTTCTCTGCTTTTGCTAGTAAAAGCTGCAGATCAGTGTGCTACAGAAAAGAAAAGGCAGATGCCAAATGAATGTCATGGGTCATAATTGAGTCGATTCAGGCCCCTGATAATGTTATGTCCTGTTGATGCCCTGGCTGATTGAGAGATATTGACGCTGGTATCAGAGAAAGAGAACTTAACCAGAAAACTGCGCTAAAAATATTCCAAATCCAATCTGGTTTGGGAAATGTCATCTGAAGGTTCATTGTTTTGCTTATCAATACAACATGATCATGACCATAATTTGTTAAATGTTTCCTCTCACCCCATGATCTGGAGAAAGTAATGGGTTTCTCTCTGGCACCGTTCGATCGATTTTAAAATCTCACTAGTTGTATCAAAGGCAGATTTTGTAAGCCCTCTGGTCTCATCGAGGTCTTTGAAGTCCTCTGACCTAAAACTGTTGGCTGTTACACTTCTGATATGTTAAGGATTCCCCTTAGATTATGAACACTCTCCCACTTATTATGATAAATGCACACACAACCGGAAAATTTGTATTTATTTAGTATTTTAGCTTTAGGCACTTAACAATCAGTTATGGGTCTAAATCTCTGTTGCTTGTTCTTACACATTGTATCTGGTTTGAACATTTTAGCTTTATTGAACTTGTGTTGTTTTAAAGAATGAGGCTGGCAGTATTTTACATTTTTTTCATAGTCAATAAATCCCATGAAAAGACCAAAACCAACAATGTGGTAGAGACTTTCAACAATGGAGCTTGACACAGAGGACGATGTATCAGGCTGTGTACTCAGACGGTAGGATACTTGTTAGTGGGATATATTAAAGGTGCTCTAAGCGATGTTGGGTGACTTTACTTCTTGTTGACGTTCAAAGTACGAAACTAGCTCACCCCGCCCTCCTCCTTATCCCGTCCCCTCCCTTCTGTGCTTCCACGCGCTAACCCCCCACCCCCAAATCCTTCCCGTCGGTTATTGGCTGGAACACTGGAACACTGTTAGTGTATGCTTCGTGGTGCAGGTTGGCGCAGTTTATTTTTGTTGCTGTTCAAAGTCCCTGGGCTGTCTACAGAGAACATATTTTTTACAGTGTGTTCTGTGTTTAGGCAGCCCACGGATTGTGAGGAGATGTTTGCTGTATGTGATGACAAGTGTTGTTGCCTAAAACATCGCTTAGAGCACCTTTAATTGTTAACTTTGGTCTTTTTATTGGATTTGTTGACATTAAGAAGAATATAGATTATAACCAGCATCAACCTTTAAATGCACTTCCTCACAGTTGCAATAAATTGACTTGATTTTTTACTATATATTTCAACACATAATTGTCCTTGCAGTTGCTAGCCCCCCCGGGCCTCTGTTCTTCAACTACTGCATAATTTGGTTAAACAAAAATGCAACCTGCTGAAATTTGGAATGACTTGTTGTTGTTTTACATTCAGTGTAACATCCCACCCTGATGGAGTCATGATGTAGCACCCAAGGCGCAAACACATAACATGTTGCACTGTAGTTACATTAGTTGCTGCCTCCAATTTTTTCTGTTCTGTTGCTGACAAGTTGTGTTAAGGTGAGTGTGCAGACCACCTGATAATATCAGTGTATAACTGTGTACCTCTTTTTTAAGATGCTGCAGTTCCTCACTCATTCGGCTCCTGTCGGCCTCTGCTGTCTCCTTGTCCCGCTGATACCCGAGGGCCCGAGCCTCAGCTAGGGCCCTGCACTTCTCCGCCTCCGCTCTGGTCTCCTCCGCCTCGTCTGCCGCTCTAGAGCACAAAGTCGCCCTCTGCTGGCTCTGATACAGCTTCTGCTTCAGCTGATGTGGGTCACAGAGAAAGGTGGATGCATACTGTAATGACTTAGTCAGGAAACAGCAGAGGACTGCCTTTTGTTTTTAGATGTAATACGACTCCAAACACAGTGAGGTACTACGTGGCATGAATGAATATAGTTTCATGGTACTACATGAAACTCCTTCATACATTTATGTAAGGTCACTCACTACCATCAGAGACTATCGAACTCAAATGCTGCCTTCTTCTAGTATTAAATGGACACTTCCTCCACTTATTGTGGCAGGCATTTGCTACAGAGCCTGTGAAAGCAGTTGCACGTCTTCTCTGGCTGCTGAGGAGCTTTTTCAAATCAAAGAAAGTAGCCTAATCTGAGATCATCATCAGTGTGATCTTGAGCTACAACTTTATAAAAGATTCCTGTTTTACAAACTAGGATTGTGGAGTTGGAAATACATTGGCCAGGCATTGCAAAGAGGCTAGTGGTTGTAAATATAGAATCTAGTGTTTTTTGAGCTTGACTCATACGAACTGAAAGTCAGGATATCTCAGCCTCTTCTGCAGCGATTTCCCCCATTTAGTTCTAAATCTAATAATTAAGTATTATTAATACTAATTTAACACAATTCTTGGTGTTTTATGAAGACCTATGCCTTATTTTGATCAGTCCTCAGGAGAAGGCTGGCCTTTTCATCTCTTGAGTTATGCACTGTTTAAAACTCAGTGTTTGAGTGTGTACCTCTTTGACTTGAGTCTGCAGCTCCTGGTTCAGATTCCTGAGGTTCCTCATGGTCAGCTCATTCTCTGTGCGCATCATAATCCGCTCCATGTGGATCTCATTAGACAAGTACTTGTTTTCTTTTCTCAGATCCTCGCATTCCTGAGGAAAATGACTGAATTACTGACTGGTGCCAGTAAGAAATTCATCATTCTAACAAGACCACAAGTTCCTGGAAAGAGTCGGCTGAAAAAAGAGAAGTGCCCTACAAAGCCTTAAGCATACTTATTTATTTATTAAGGATTTTTATTACCAAATGGCAGAGTTGTCAAGTAATGAAGTACAAATATTTACCTTACTTATGTAGAAATTTTGGATATCTATACTTTACTGGAATAATTATTTACCGCAGACTTATTACTTCTAGACTATGTCTTACATTTTCACGCAATTATCAGTTCTTTCTATCAATCAATCAATCAAAATTTATTTATATAGCACTTTACAATTACCAGCAGGCATCCAAAGCGCTTTAACAAAATGAGTAAAATCACAACATACAACAGAAAGAGTAAACACAGAAAACAATAAAATCAGAAAAGGTTACAAAGAAACAAAAGGATGAAATTGTCACACCACTGCTACGTATTAAAAGCCAGACTGAACAGATATGTTTTGATTTTGGACCTGAAAAGAGTGACATCTGTAACAGTACGTATATCAGGGGGTAACTTGTTCCATAGTCTCGGGGCAGCAACTGCAAAAGCCTGATCACCCCACCGTTTATACCTGGACCTTGGGACTTCTAAAACCAACTGATTTGAAGACCGCAACGACCGGTTGTGTTCCCGCACAGTTAAAATTTCAGACAGATACTCTGGGGCGAGACCATTTAAAGCTTTAAAAACAAACAATAAAATCTTAAAATCTATTCTAAAACGCACCGGGAGCCAATGCAGGGTGTAGAGAACGGGAGTGATGTGGGCACGTCTGGGTGTATTTGTTAAAAAGCGAGCAGCAGCGTTTTGAACAAGTTGAAGACGTGAGATGGAGGTCTGAGTCAGACCAACATAGAGGGCATTGCAGTAGTCCAACCTTGAACTGATAAAAGCATGAACGGCCTTTTCTAGGTCATGCCTGTTCAGAAAGGGTTTAACTTTAGCCAGCAGGCGAAGCTGGAAAAAGCTCATTTTAACAACGTTACTGATCTGCTTGTCAAATTTCATGCTGCAGTCAAAAGTAACCCCCAAGTTTTTGACAATAGATCTCGTGCAAGATGCCAGAGCTCCCAAACTCACAGCTGGGCCATTCTGCATGCCTGGAGTACTAAAAATAATACACTCCGTTTTATTATCATTCAAATTAAGAAAATTGTCTGAAAGCCACAAATTAATATCAGCGATGCAGCTTAGCAGGGAATTAGTGCAACACTGTCATTTGCTTAATAGGCAAATAGATTTGCAAATCATCGCGTAGCAATGAAAGACAGGTTGTGTTCCCTATAATCGCCCCTAAAGGCAGTAATATAAAAAAACAGAATAGGGCCAAGGATGATCCCTGTGGTACCCCACAAGAGAGAGGAGCAACTGACGAGGAGAGGTCACCAATCATAACAGAAAAACTCCTATTTGACAGATAGGAGCGAACCATTAAGTGCCAACCTTTGATCCCTACACAATTCTCAAGGCGTGAGAGGAGGACTGCATGGTCCACTGTATCAAACGCCGCTTCTACTCCTTACATTTTAAAAATAGCCTCATAACTTCTACTTCCGTTTGACTTGTTTTCATTGTTCAAAAAAACACAAAAAAAAAAAACATCCAGTTAAATCACGCCATCCGGATAGAGTGAATTTGATTGTGGTTGGATAAGAAGTATGAACATATACTGTCCCATTCCGACACACTACTGGTTTGAACTCAATCCATCGCACCTGCAAATGACATCACACTCCAACAAGGAAATAGCAGACGTATGTAGTCTAGTACGAAGATGTCCGTGGCAGAGACTCAAGAGAACTCAAGCAAAATTCAACCAAAACAACTCCTTTCAAATGCGCTGCAAGCTCTGCGCACCCAAGTACCATGAGCTAATTGTTTCCAAAACTCGCCGTAGCATATTAATATTATTTTTTTCCCCTTACATTACTTTTACTTTAACACTTTAAGTAGTTTTAAAACCAGTTCTTTTACACTTTTACTCAAGTGAAAAGCTTGAGTTGATACTTCATATTCTACAGAAGTCTTTTTAAACCCCAGTATCTATGCTTCTACCTGAGTAATGAATGTCAGTACCTTTGACACCGCTGCCAAATGGAGTCTGTCCAGCTGTCATGAAATTGTAGGTTGAATCCTGCTGGCTATTGGCAAAAATTACAATCAGCGGTATCTAAACTTATCTGGAAAGCCAAACGGCCTCGACTCAAGATGTCTGCTCTACAGAGAAAAAAATAGGATGGTGGCCTCTCAGGTCCCAACTTCTATTTATGTTTTTTTAGTATTAAAGCCCCTCCTTACTTGGTTTAACCCACGATGTGTCTGTTTGTTGCCGTACCTTACAAAGCCCCATGACGTTCTTTTTGCCATTGTTTCTAACAAACGCTTTGACCCCTTCATCTCACGTCTCATCAAGACTTGGAGATTAGCTGAAACACCCTGCCACATAGCTTGTAACTGGCACACTTTCCCTTCTGTATTCAGTAATACAGAACTCCTGATTGGTGGGAGGCCGATAACAGCCCCACAATG
>NC_045740.1:16255901-16265883 GCF_008692095.1 Etheostoma spectabile
GGGCTTCATTGTCTAAAAGACATTTTTAGCAAGGTTGGCTTGTTACCTTCTTCTGACTTGTAGAACGCATTCAATCTACCAAGTTCCTCTTTCTTCTTTTACCTTCAATAAAGATCTGAAGTTAAGGCAGAGGCCTTTGCCCATGCATCCTATCCGGAAGTTATTTACTGTGCAGCCCAAAAACTGTGGTATGGTATCTAGGCTTTATCAGTTCTTTGTGTGAGACAGATTATATTACATGAGATTTATTGCAACGGGGACATTTCATCTGAAGAAAATGAAGAATGTAAAATGAGATTTATTTTGTGAATATTTAGTTAACAGATGACCTTTTTCAGGGTTACTGAAATAAGTCACATATTTCCATTAATTGTAGCTTCATAGTGTTTTCTGTTCCTTGAGTTATCAAGGGAGCTAGTTAACATGTTGAACCCTGCCTGCAATTCAGTAACAGTTAGGTTGGCGGAGGGATATGACGATGATGATGATGAAGCATGTTTTGTTTAAGAGTCTTGCATTGTCCTACGCTCAGATTGTTATTAAAAAATGGACCAAGTTATACAGTCGAAGCTGTCTCCGTGCTCCTACTCTATCCACACCCCAAAAGTACTTGTAGATAATAACAATGAGTTAATAGTTAACGCTAACAATACCTAACGTTACATTAGTGATATCTGGCCGCTCTGCCCTTCCTATTGAGAGGATCTGGGCACACGATGGCCCAGGCCTGAGTATCGATCTCGACTGGCATGATGTATGGTCTAACATCCCAGAAGTATCGTGCAATCCAGACCTTCAGCAGATTCACTACAATTTCATTCACGGGACATATCTCACCCCCGAAAATGCACCACATGAAAATAATTAACAGCCCTTTATGCACTTTCTGCCCAATAAAATTGCAAGATACTTAGTTCACATGTTCCGGGAGTGCCCCCCTGTTGGTCGGTTCTGGAACAAGATTGCATCAGAAATTTCCTCCTTGATTAATGTTACTGTACCTGTTACTGTCAGTGTTTTGATTCTGAATGATCTGTCAGCCTTTCAGCTCTCTAGATCCGAAAAAAATATTTGCTGGACTCACAGCTACAAAGAAAAAGATTGCAACTCGTTGGAAACCACCTCATGACCTTTCTATCCTTGCATGGACCCTTTCCCTCTTGGATGTAGTTTATATGGAACTTTCTACGGCACGCATCCATGGAGTGCCAGTAAGGACCCTGGACACTTGGCCCATCATCGCCAACTCACTGAGGTCTGGGCGGTAGCCTTGTGCTACAGCCTTGACCTCTACCTGGGCATGTGACTGGTCCCTTGCCTTGTGTCTGTCTGTGTGTGTGTCTGTTCATGTATGTTTGTGTGTGTCTGTTTCTGCATGTGTTGTTTTGTCTCCCCACCTCCCAGCTTTCCTCTTTGTTGAATTTATAACTTTTTTTTAAATTGATCACAAAAAAAAGAAATTGTAGGTTGAAATTTCTCTTTTTTCTCTCTCTACTTTAAGGACACTTAACTACGGTTCAATGAAAGTTGGGCAAACTCCATTTGGTAATGGGGATCATATGATTAAAAAGCCCCAGAATAAACTTTTGTTTTCTCAGTTTTGTAAATGACTTCATTATGTTTTTTTTTTTGTTGAAAAGCACCATCAAGAAGTAACTTGCAACTCACTCTGCATGTTCTCCACAAGAAGGAGCTGTTAGCTGTTGCGTAGCTTTTTCTCACATCCATCACAGCAGTGAGGACTGTCTATGACTGACTATGAATGAACCCCATACATTCAGGATAGGTTTTTTAACATGTGATTTTCATGAAAGGCTTCCATCACCTCATCTGTTGTACGTGCACAAAGCACAAGTTTAATGCAAGAGCGGTGCTTTGTGTTACTAACACTGTGGGCCAGATTTACTGGGGAACTAATGTGCAAAAATGCAGTGTGATGTTCATGGGAAAACATAAAGTATATGAAGTGATAAGACAAACCACATGGTTAACATATACACTGCATGTGTGGGACAGAATGTCAAATCTATGCCTGGAGCAAGCTAGCAGTCATTTGACAATCTGCGTTGGTGCACATAATCTATTGGACATTTATTGTTTATTTCTGTTTCTACCAACAGTGGGGTTGAGTTATCTCCTCACTGTTCTATAAATTCTTTAGCACTCACTTAGTCTGTCACACCTGGTTGCGGCAATAATGAGTCATGTCAGAACTGTGTCCTGTGGTCAGAAACGAGGCCCTTATCTCTTTCTGTATAATTCCTAACTTTCCTTCTTTTTTCTTCCATGGGATCATTCTGTATCACACTTCTACACTTCCCGTTGACATTCCTCTAGCATTCCTAGAGGTAGAGTGGTTGTAATATTTGCGCAGTAGCCTACCCTTTTAAAATGATAAATACAATGATTTTCCTACATATCAGTGGTTAAATTAAAGGTATCTGTCAGGATGCTTGTACAGCCTGAGGACTAACCCCTCCCCCTCTCTACCTCCTTACCTTCCTCTTTCTGACCAGCTCTCCTTGCAGATGGTTGATCTGAAGGAAGGAGCCATTGTTGCTGATGGCGCTGACCGGCCTAACCACCCGTACGGGCCTCCTGGACGGTCTGGCGAGACCTTTGACCTCTTCCGCTGTCCCGTTCCCGAACCGGCTGCCTCTGTTAACGTTACTGCTGCTCATGGAGAAAGACTTGTACAAGCTGTCATCCAGCGAGGAACAGCCAGCCGCCTGCAGGTCGGTGTGGGATTTCGCTCTGAGTGACATTTTCAGAGCCAGATTAGCGCAGCTTTGTCAAAATGTCACTTCATCGTAAATGGGATGATGCTCTGACAGCAGATGATGCTCCCAGTTTGTGTTGAGAATGTCATGTGTGATGTGAATGAAGTTCTCAGTTTCACATCGAGCTCACTGGGTGGATCCTATCGCCAGCTGAGCATCATTTATTATTCATAGGGTAACACGATAGAACAAGCCTGCATGGGACAGAGGCACACAGTCTCTGTGTTTTGGTATGAGGGCACCTCACAAAGAAAAAAAGGCCACAGACCTGGACATCACAGCCGATCTTCAGATATACAGAGCAGTCAGGGCACAGAGGGCCGGGACAGGGCTAGTAGTGACTGAAACTCTGGAAGATGATGTGAAAGAAAATTTTGTGTGTTTATAACAAAATTGGCATCACTTTTCAGTCAGATAATAGCTTCAGGCAATGTGTAAGGGACATTTCCCATTATCGCTTTGCTTTTTGAAAAGTGCGGAAAGCAAAAGGTGTCATTATGTAGTTGTTTGACTTTGACAGGGGACCACTGTTCACATCCTGTTTCCCGTCAGGTTGCTTTCTTTTAACATTGACCCCAATATTTCCCAAACCTTAGCAGTTTCTGTGCCTAAGCCTGAACAAATCCTAGCCAAAGCGAAGAACAATATGAATCAAATGATCTTGTCCTGTTGATACGAGCACCAGACCAGCAATTAAAAAAACAGATTTTGTTAAAATAAGAGCAGTTTTCTAATGATCCCAAAAAAAGTCTATGATGCTATCATAATTATTGCATAATTATTGGAAATGACACACCGCTAAAACAAATCATTAAGTTAGCAAGGCAAAGGGCTGCAACTGAGCTGCTCAGAGACCAACAGAGACAACAGAGTGCTGAGTAGCCTTTAGGCATGAATGTAAGTATGGTTTAGTAGAGGCATTCCTAAAGAGCATTCCTCAATGGGTAGATTACAGTTACAAATAAACTTAAATTAACAGTACCAACAATAAACTTCATTAACTGAATACATATGTATATTTTTACAACGTGTTAAGACTAAGAGAAAAAATAGACATTTAGCAAAAGTATAATGGCTGACAGTTTGGGTAGGGAAAATGTCTGTAATTGGCTTTGGATCAGTGACCTCGAAAAAACCAGTTTCAATTACAGCCTCCTCTTGTCCTCGAGGACGACTTTCTGTAATTATGCTGCTTGAAAAAACTGTCACACTCTTATCACTGGATTATGCTTTTCTCCCCCCGCGGATGAATTGAGACTTACGCTCTTCCTGACCAGGGAAGTGTGACCAATTAGCTTCCCCTGCAGCTATCTGTGTTACAGCGCTGTATCCCTTACAGTCGACCATGCTGCAGCCTGGAGCAGAAAAGAAGCTCCATAATTCACGCGGTATTCACTGGGATGTGTTGAGCTCCCTGCACCGCGCTACAATAAAACATCCTCGCTGTCAGTGTGTGGCTGTAAATACATCGGCCCCAAGTGAGAAGATTACTTCTCTACTGTAATAAAGTGGTAACAGGCCTCTGTCACTCCCAGGCTCAGGTTACCTAATGTTGAGGGGTCCATAGGTTGGAGGAGCGTGCAGGCTTTTGATCCAAAGGTTTCAGGAATACAATGTAATAATAAGCATTGACTGAGCTGATGATGACATTTGATCTTTGGGGAATGCTGTTTAGTGTCAATGCAGCTGTTAACATTTCTTAATTTCAGCCAACAAAAGCTTCAAAAGTCCATCATTATACATACGAATAACACAAATTGCAAAAATTGTATAGATGCCCCTCCAACACAGTTTAAACAGATATGCTATGCCATGTTAATTGGTATGTTTTATGAATGCATACAGTATATAGCCTATCTACAATAAAAGGTAAAAGAGTAAAAACACAATATTTACTTAGCATGTACAACAAGAAATGTATGTTTATGCATAGATCATACAAGATGTAAAATATGAATTACTTCCTTATTTAGTGTAATACAAACATTTTGTGGTGATTTTGTCAACTTTTATCAAATGTTAAAGATCGTGGCAAAGATAAGGGCAATAACGTCCACACTTTTTCAAGTATTGGAGGTTTGAACTCAGCGGCAGTGCCATCGACTGTTTGTCATTTCTGGTTGTTTCTTTGACGTGTGCAAATGTACTGTACACAAAAGCCAGAGGATTGGACACTCATCCTTTACGCCTGAAAACAATGTGATGCAGCAGAAACATGACGGAATAATGCCACAGTTTAACGGACCACAGGAAAGATAGAAATGATAATAGAGGAAAAGTGAATAAAAAGAGAAACAGGGAAAGAAAACGCAGAGAAACAATGTAGAGGAAGTTCCCTCTCTGACTTTTCCTGTCAGAGTCCCAGCTCTGGAGGACAGATGCTGGCTAAGCGAAAACACTCTCAACCACATTAACTATTTTCAAGAATATTTCTATTTGGCACCAGTTTAAAAAAACAAACAACACAACGGATTAGCTCCTTGATGTTGTCTCCGGATTATTATTTCACTCAAACGCCAGTTAAAGCAAATGTTTTTCCGTCATCCTGCTTTAATCTTTCCTGGAAATCCTCAATTTGTTTTTATTTTGAACTAGTTTGGTGTCAATTATGCTGCATATGTCACATGATTTGATACCTAAACACGACCACGTTTTGGGATCAAACACACTGAGAGTCGAGGATGTGTGTGTTATCCCATAAGGGGGCATCAAGCAGATTTGCCCTCGGCTTCCTGTTTCCTGGCCTCATCCTCCTCACATTTTGTTCTGAGGCTTCGTTCCCCTGCGTTTGCTTTATTTGGTTCGTCACCTTCAACCGCTTCAGTTTTCTCAAATTGTACAGAAAACATGGCAAGATTTTGTTTTTTTACTCTTTTTCTTTTGTCTTTTGCAGCTTTTTTGCTGGCATCGAACTCCAGTTTAATTAAAGGTACGTTGTTTGTTTCTGATGTACAGTAGGTGGGGGACCACATTAACACCACACATACTGGACCATTCATGTATTTCATTTGGCTGGTGTGAAATAAATTTAAATACATGAATTTTTAACATGTACTCATTTCTTTTCTTTTTTTTGTTCTTTAATGCATGACCTTTTTATGGTGAAATGGATCTTGTCAGGACGCTTTGGCTTCAAACTTCTGCACTCTTCTTGGTTGCTTTTCATGTCACAATCAAAAATCTATTCTATGGTCACAGTCTGAAAAAAGCATCAAATAAACATGAAAAATCATCATGAATCAATCATGAAATATGACAAGTTAACTGTAAATCTTAATTACTATCTTTTGTTGTTTTTGTCCGCATAGTGCCTGAGGTCAATCTGAGGCCTATAATACCTACTGGACTACTTACTTCAGACTAGGGTACAGTATGTACTGTAGGTTAATGTGATCTAACTATGACAAGCGTGAACCCCATGTACAGAGGCTTATTCCTCGCCGCAGCGGCCACAGGTTCAGTTCAGGCCTGTGGCCCTTTGCTGGATGCCATCGCGCCCCCCCCCCCCCACACACACACTTCAAAAGATGTGATACTTTAAATTTACATGGGTAGAGATACAGTTTAGCCCCGAATTATTATTTTTAGTGACAGAACTCTTGATAAGCTGACAGTCTGACATGTTTATGATGCTGCATGCTTTCTGAATGTGTGGCTGCAGTCCCTCAAAGTCACAGAGCTGCTGGAGTCTTCATGCTTCTAGAAGGAGGAGGAAAATACACCTTCAACTTCACTGCTGCCAGAGCGGCCTGTTCGTTTCTGAACGTCACGTTAGCGACCAGAGCTCAGATGGAGCGAGCTGTACAGCGTGGACTGGAGACGTGCAAGTAGGCTGAACGCATGTGGCGACTGTTCTGGTGTGGTAGATTACCTTTAGGTATTGACTGATATGCAGTGTTTTCATAAATGTTATTGAACCAAGTGCATCATATCACACAGGTCCACCAATACCAGCTGAACTCTGATTTAGAAAAAAAGAAACAAAACAGAAAAGAAAAAAGTAAATTCTAATGTCCTAGACTTGGTTGTGTTGTTTCATTAGGCAGGCAGTGTTTTGAAATTAAAGGGTGGATTCACAGATTTTAAAAAGTCAGTCTTTTGTTTTGGGCAATCCATTTAACCTGTGATTTAAGATAAGCTAGCCGAGTTATTCTGAGGGGTTGGGGTTAGGGTTAGGGGGGTTAGGATAGGGGGTTTTAACCGGGGTGCACCCGGGTGCAGTTTTTGTTTGGCTTATAACTTTTGACAGGAATGTGCCAGAGGTATGTTAGTTAGAGCTACCCTCCCCAAAACCCCTAGCTGACTTTCCAGTGGTGCCAAGCACAAATCTATACGACCTTCCCATCTGGAGGGTTAGGGGGTTAGGGTTAGGGTGTTAGGGTTAGGGGGGGTTAGGATTAGGAATAAAGAAATTGGGGGTCAGAAGGAGAAAGGGATAAGGGTTAGGGGTTAGAGTTAGGTGTGTTTGGATCCCATTAGGGTTAGGGGGTTAGGGTTAGGGTTAGGGTTAGGGTTAGGGGTTGGGGTTGGGGTTGGGGTTAGGGTTAGGGTTAGGGTTAGGGTTAGGGGGTTAGGGTTAGGGGTTGGGGTTAGGGTTAGGGTAAGGTTAGGGTTAGGGTTAGGGGGTTAGGGTTAGGTTGGGTTAGGGGGTTAGGTTAGGGGGTTAGTGGGTAGGGTTAGGGTTAGGGTTGGGAGTGAGGGGGTTAGGGTTGGGGGTTAGGGTTAGGGTTAGGGTTGGGGGTTGGGTTAGGGGGTTAGGGTTAGGGGGTTAGGGGTTAGGGTTAGGGTTAGGGTTAGGGTTAGGGGTTGGGGGGTAGGGTTAGGGGGGTTAGGGTTAGGGTTAGGGGGGTTAGGGTTAGGGTTAGGGTTAGGGTTAGGGTTAGGTGTGTTCGGATCCCATTAGGGTTAGGGTTAGGCTAACCACAACCCTAACCCTAATTTTAATGAAAATCTTAGAAATGTGGGACCATTGGGCTTTGGGACCATTGGGTTGTGAGACCATAGGGCTGTGGGACCATTGGGCTTCGGGACCATTGGGTTGTGTGACCATAGTGCTATGGGAACATAGGGCTATGGGACCATTGGGTTGTGGGACCATTGGGCTGTGGGAACATAGGGCTGACCCACCGTAATGTCCAATACCTGTAAACAGACTTCCATGTGTAAAATCTGTGTTTTTTCCCTTAAGTACTCCACATACAAACCCTCGTTTTCACAAACCAAGCTAACTTTTTTCATCAATCCATTAATTTTATCATCTGCACTTTATGTATTAATTTAACAGATTTGGCTGGATAGCTGAACAGATTGCAGTTGTGCCACGACTCAGATCTGACTCAAACTGTGGAAAGGACAAAATTGGGGTGGTGACATGGTCCGCAAAGGCAGATAAAAAGTTTGGTGTCTTCTGCTTCAATGCCTCAGGTGCGTTTTATTCTCTGCACTGTGTACTGGGTATTCCCATGTGACTGAATGACTGACATTTAAATGTAAAACTTTTGTTCCTCACTACTTTAGAGGATTTAGAGGAAACTCCAAACAGAGCAACAGCCAGCCCACAAAGCTCCACGCTCCCCACCACGCTGACTGCACTGACCCAAACCCCAACACCTGCCCCAACTCGGCTCACATCAACAACCAAGTGTCCACCTTCAAGGAAGCCAATAACAACAAAAGCCTCTGAGCAGACACCTTTCACTTCAGCTTTCACTCTCCCGATCAAGACAACACGTTCAACTAGGATTTCCTCCACATTCAAAACTCTCAAGCCTTTCCCCACCCACATTCCTACTTCTCTTTCTCACCTTATCACCTCAAAACCCACCGACGATAGTTTTGACCTTTCTACTTTGGCTGATGCCCCCAGTGTCTCTGTTTCCTCTGAGTCAGTGATGCCATGGCCAACGAGATCTGCAAAATCTTCTCTGGGAGGTACTTCCTTGTCTTCTTTAATTTTTTTGAATTCACATTTTAGTTGTGACATTATCTTGTGAAAGTTTCCTCAAGACTTGGACAAATTCTCTGCTCAATTTTAGCTTATTTACTCCTTTTTGTTTCAATTCCAAGAACCAGTTCACAATTTAGATTGCAAAGCTTCTCAGAAAGGTTCTCAGAGTAAAAGATGTCCTTCCCATTTTACCATAATTAAAACCTATCCTCTACCTGAATGAAATGCCAACCTTAAAGCTGCATTAAGCTAATGTTGGCCACTAGGGGGCAGGACAAAACCTCAACATGCTGATAGCTGTGTAGCCTACCTTTAAAATCATTTAAATACTTGTGTAAAAAAAAAAATTGGACACAGGCCATTACTGAATAATGTCAAAAACACAAATTAGTAAATAATGTCAAAACCACAAATTATTTACTTCTGTCAAAAAGACAAATTATTAAATGATGTGAAAGTTTCATCCAAAATAAAACACAATATATGTATACATATATACTGTATATACAGAATATATAGATATATATATTCTGTATATAACACTATCCCGATATAGATTGATGGTTAAGATAAAATTAGATTGTTGTAGGTAGTGGAATTACCATGGTTTATCATGGTAATAGTAGAGCTGTGCTATTTCTACATTTTTTGTACTCATCCAAACATGAATTGATTAAATGGAGGATTAAAATATAGGATTATATGGGATGAAGTGTCTTCATGAATTGGATTTGAAGTGGTTCATGTAGATAAATAATATGAATCAGATAGAGTTCATGGTAATAACTCATAAACTAATTATTCATTTTCCAGATGTACCTACAGCACTCATCATTCTTGGCATCATCTCTCTGCTCCTGGCTGCAGCGGGCGTCGTGTGGTACTACAAACTGTGAGTCGCGTAGTCAGATGTCCCGCGATACTTAAAACCCTGTCTGAAACATGTATACGACGACGATTTGGAAACAGAAAGAGCTACTTGAAGAAATAAAGCAAAATGATTGTTTCGTTTTCATCCTGGAGAAAAGAAATAGTATGAAACCATGGCTTTACTGACACTGTGGAGCTTTATTGTCATCAATATCGACAGGCAACTATTATATACTATATACCATATTTGTACTATGTACTATATTTGTATTCTTTACACTTTGTAGCATGAGGCAGTTAAACAAAATGCTACCAGAGATGAACATTTTCTTATTACTTCTCTATGCTTTTATTAATCCATGTATGTTATGTTTCTATGCTCCCC
>NC_045740.1:16265893-16268482 GCF_008692095.1 Etheostoma spectabile
CCCTTCCTTTTGGAAAAAAGGAATATTTTCACCTATTGGTCTCAGAGGCAGCAGAAGGACGACATAGAGACAGAGATGTGGAAGCACACCGACAGTGAGATGGACCTGCACAGTCTACATGAAGAAGGAGAAGAAGAAGAAGAAGAAGAATCAGACAGGAAGTACTCCAGTGATATCACGCTGTGTGTGCATCCAGACATCAAAAGTTTCTAGCTTCATGATATTTCATATTGAGTTACAGCCACGGTGTTACCTGATAAATGTCAGTAAACGTTTCCAAAGACATGTCTATAAATATTTTATGCGTTGATTGGTTAGCTGTACTTTTCAATATATTGTGCTATGTGTGTGTGTGTGTGTGTGTGTGCGTGTGTGTGTCTGTTATCCAGTGGCAAATTATCAGTGGTGGAAAGTAAGCAAAGTACATCTACTCAAGTACTGTGCTTGAGTACATTTCAGAGCCAAATATTAAACTTTCTACTTGACTATATTTATTTGACACAATTAGTTACAACTTAGTTTACATCTTTAGGTAGTTAATATATATTATCAACATATAAAATGTGATACATTATTACAGATTAAGCCACACAGCAGTATATCAAGTTTAATTAGCCCCAGCTTTAACATTAAAGTGACGTACACATTAATGAGTCAATTATAATCCAATAATATAATCTATATTATTCTTATATGTGCAATCCTGCATAATAAGTACTTTCAGTAGGCTATGCTTTTGCATGTTTACTTAAGTAAAAATGCAATGCTTGACTTTGACTTTTAACATGTTTACTAGGGTATCTCTACTTGTACTTAATCAGAATAACACTGTACTACAGAATAGTAAAGTTAAAGTACTTCCTCCACTGCTGCTAGTTAGCTATTTGATTTAATTAGTCCATTTAGAAAATAGCTCAATAAAGCGTTAAATTAAATGACAAACGTTTTCATTAATGGGTCAGTACATGTTAAATAATTGAATGGAATTGATTAAAAAAATCCATTAATTCATTTTTTTGTTACTTAGGGAGAAAAAAATGAATAGACAGACTTGATTCATTTGAGCTTGCTGCAATAAAGAGAACCCAACACACAACCTTAACAAACAAGACAAATGTGACTGGAAAAGTGTGACTGTTGTGAGAAATAGACATCGTTAACATTTAATTCTTTATTATCCAAAATATAACTTTGTCCAAATGATTTTTTTTTAACCAGTTTAACAAAAACATAAAAAAGGGGACTACCAGTTTTTTTTTTTTTTTACCATAAAATTACATATATTCCCCAGAAATGATTGTGACCTAGAGATTAGGGTAAATAAAATCCTACTCTTGTTCTGTTCACGTTGATGCATAGAGAGATCCCCATCCACACAGCTAAGTGGCGCTAATGAGCCATGTCATTGTTTGCCAACCTATAAAAGCAACAGCGAAGAAGTCGCGCGTTGTCCATGACGCCACATTCATGCTAGCCTACATCCGTGATGCTAACACGCCGTGGGAATTTCTGCACTGCTCAGCGTTACACGTTAACGTTACCGGGAGGGCTTTAGGTGGATATTAGTCAATACAAAAACAACAACAACAACAATGCGGCGCCTGGGCTCTGTTCAGCAGAAGATACCGTGTGTTTTTCTGACGGAGGTGAAGGAAGAACACTCCAGAAAACGAGACTGTCAGGTGAGCGCGGCTGCAGACACGGCAGCATTTGATTTGTACACCGTGCGAAACCGCTGCGGATGCTAGCACGAACCAGGGTGGACCATAGACTGTACTGACAGTCCATAGGGTGGACGTTTAGCATGCAAGCTAAAGAAACAACACGTCCTTTTTATCCTATTGGACGCGGCGCTAATCTTTTAATTCCCTTGCTAATGGGTTTTAATGTTGACGCATTGGATTTTCCCCGTCGTCAGTAACGAAGCATAGGTGATGCCATCCTCCATCCTCCTTTGCTAGTGCTTCACCTGTCAGGCGGTGGTAGATGTAACGGAGATAAATAATATCCCAGTGGAGAAATACTCGCATGTTACATGAGAAGCCCAGCATTCAAGTTTGTACTCAAGGAAAAGTACAGAAGAATTGGCAACAATATCCTTAACGTATCAGAAGTAAAAGCACTCATTATGAAGAATGGCCCATTTCATTAATAATGTTTGTTATTGGATCATAATTATTGATACATTACTGTAATCTTGCAGCACATCCTTACATTAGAAAAGCTAGAAGCAGCTCATACTCTTGATTTGACTTATCAATCACAAGTTGTATCGCGATAGGATCTTTGGCCATCGATTCAATATTTTCTGATGTCCCAAAGTCTTTCACAATACAACTTCGATCCAATTCAGGGGTCTGCGATCTCAATATCGTGAGCCCATTTAACTGAATCAGTAAAATGTATATCAACTCAGAAAACGCAACTAAAATAGGATTTGTATTACTGAGCTTTTCCAGACATTTATCAAAAACAAATAAAGTGGGAATTTCAAAATAAAGGCACATCTTATAGTGAATATCTTTTGACAATTTCACTTTGTATGGCTGATATTGGATCGTTGATGATTGAGTTGATATATTCCCCCCC
>NC_045740.1:16268492-16269706 GCF_008692095.1 Etheostoma spectabile
CCCCCGCCGGGCATATAGTAAAAGTGATCTGGGTTGATCTATGTTTAATTGAACATGAATTATAGAAATAAAACTACTCTTGCAATGTATTGCAATAGTTATACTTTGTTCCCTGTAGTTGGTAGCATAGATTACAGCAGCGGCAGAGTGATTTAACTTAAAAAAACGGAGAAACTAGTCCCCCAAAATGTAATGCGATCATTGAGATGCCAGGGTAGTTTTAATTCCAACGTTAGTCTATCAACACGACATTTACATCAGTGGTCGGTGGACGTTATAATTTATTTGCCTCGGGTGTACGGTGGAGTGGGTGAGACTGTTTTTAGTGGCAGGCTAGCAGATACCATTGACTTGCGCTAGCCTAGCACCAGCAAACTCTCCAGCTGGAAGGACTGGGTGAAAAGGGTTAAATGGTCTCTCCACTGATAAAATAACACACGGGATAACTTGGAATTGAGGTCCTCTGTCCAAAATTCTGAACTAGCCCTTTAAACATCTGGGTCTCTCTTCAGCAATTTCAGGTTGTTGCTACAGAAAATGTGAACCCAGTTGCCCTGGAGGCCAACATTGATTGTGCATTCGCCACAGAAAAACTAGATGGAACTTGCTGTTATGTAACCGTTTATAAAGGTGAGTATGAAAGTGACATCTACAAGTCCTCTTTATCTGTTCGATTTGTTCATTTTCTTGCAGTGGAGATGATTCAGTCTGAATGATGGTTTATCTTTTTCCTGTAGGACAGCCTCACCTCTGGGCTCGACTCGACAGGAAACCCAACAAGCAGGCCGAGAAGAGGTTCAGAAAGTATCAGCACTCTCACCGGAGCTGTAAAGGTATTTTAGCGTCCGTTACCAGTGCTGTACTTGTAATGAATGTTCCATAGAGCTTTACCGGTTGTCCTATATTGGTTTTTACTTTTGAAGCTTTTCTTGAGGTTTTCAAATGAAGCTTTAAATGTCCATCATCATATTTCATGACATCACCCTGAAAAAAATGTAAAACCCTTGAACAAAATCCTAGATTTGGTTATTTAAATGCAATCTGTGGTGCTGCTAGATTACTGCTTGACTACCACAATGAAGCCAAATATAGGTGCGTGGCTCCCTTTGTGTGTAGCAATTTGGAAACCAAACATTTTTTTGACCCCAGTGAAAATGTTGTTTGAAAGGCTTAAAGGGTAACTACTGTTCTTTCAACCTGGACCCTATTTTCCT
>NC_045740.1:16269716-16269829 GCF_008692095.1 Etheostoma spectabile
GTCTAAGTGACTGATGGGAACAACAACAATCCTTGACATTGATCCAGTGTTCACGAGATCGCTGCAGTCAGCAGTGGTGAAACAAGAAACAATGTAAGTTAATAGGGCGATTG
>NC_045740.1:16269839-16272125 GCF_008692095.1 Etheostoma spectabile
AGCTTGTATTTACCTTCACAAAAGTGCTTGTTTTTCCGCTGACAGATTCAGATTATTATTCTACGTGTCTGACAACATTATGGAAAGGATCCCTTCAGAGATAGAGCTTTACAACCTCTTTGAGACTTTTCTGTTTAACCAGAAACGGCTCTGAAGTCGCTAGCACTAAACCCACCACATTACATTTTAAAAAGCAATACTTTTAGCGTGTCTCTAGAGCCAGCATATTTTCACATGTATGTAAATTGGAGAACTATGTGATGTTTGGAAAAGTGAAAAGATGTAAACCGGCTGAAGTAAAGTGTATTTTACGATGCTAAAATGACTGTTTATTTACATGGAGTCTGGTGGGTTTAGCCTACGCAATTTCACGGATGCTTTTATGTTTAACCAAAGGATCTTAGTCTTCAACAGAAAGGTCAACCTCCTTAGAAATCCTTTCAATAATGTGGTCAGACACTTGGAATATTAATCTGAGCCTGTCAGAGGTAAAATGAGGACTTTTGTGACAAGCTGGACAAATTCCCTGTTAACTTGCTTTGTAGCTTGTTTCACCACTGCTGACCGCAGCGATCTCGCTCAACACTGGACCAATGTCAAAGATTGTTGTTCCCATCAGCCACTTAGACACAAAAACATAGGAAGATAGGGTCCAGGTAAAATAAAACGGTAGTTACCCTTTAACGCCAACAAAGATGGATTGAAGCCGACTATCTCGTTAGATAGAAACATGATGTGAATTTTAGAAATGATTATATCTAAATTTTGTTCAAAATATTTTGACTTGGACTTTACAATGCTCTGATGTTGTTAGAAAAGTTTGAATCACACAGTCACCCCAAGAATTTATTTCTACAAATAATACTTATAATATTAATGTAGCCTAATTTTGATTTTCAACTTTGCAGTAATACCGGGTTTGAATGTCATTGTTATGAATAAAGCTTATGCATGAAGTATTTTGTACAGCTCTAATGTGGGTTAAAAAAACAAACATGTTTTGATCTCTAATAGATGTGCACCAAATCTTTAGTTTAATACTTTTGTACACTACCTCTTGGACATTTGCTTTATTTCAACAGGAAGTTTTTTTTTTTTCTTCAGGTTTCACGTGGAACGTCGATTGCGATTTTAAGACGGTGCCAGAGACGTGGCTCCCAGCCCACAGAGTCCGACATCACAGTGGCCGTCCAGTGCCTGATGAACATGGACACATTCCAGGTCCTGAAGTTCCACCGTTACTCATCACGTAAAATAAAGATCATCTTAAAAACACAGTGACCTCACCCTGCATCCCAGAGCAGTATGCGCTGGTACAGAAAATAGATGAATGAATGGACCATAATTGCGTCTGCTTAACTAGAATTTGGAATTTTAATAAAAAAAAAAAAATGTGTAAAGTTTATGACGAATTCTGGGTTAGCAGTGTGCTCAGAGTATCAACATAGTTACACTTCAGGGTGTTCATAACCATGTGTAGCTTATGCAGAAATACAGGGTGTACAGAAGGAAGTTCCTCCAGTAAAATCACCTTCATTTTTAGGATAGGCTTATATTGAATCTGGTATAAAATGATCAAATGTACACTACCGTTCAAAGGTTTGGGGCCCTTGGAAACTCACTTTTATTCATTAAGTGAGTTGCACAATGAATAGAAGTTATAGTCAATTTTAACACAATCAGCTAACACAATGTACCATTAGAATATGAGGGGGCCCATGTGGCTGGACATGGGCCTCTGTACACCTGTGTAGATATTCCAAAAAAATCAGCCGTTTCCATCTAGAGTTGTCTTTTATTAGTTTAGTTTTGTCATTGCTTTTCTTTCAAAAATTAGGACATTTCTAAGTGACCCCAAACTTTTGAACGGTAGTATACTCTGAAAGGTTTCTGTTTACATAGATGAGATGAAGAGATACAAGTTCCTGGAAGGAAAAGCAATATTATTTCTGACTTGGAACGTGGGGGACATTTTTTTTCCCCTGTCATTGTGGACGATGCTGCCTGCAGAAGTAGTGATTTGGTCCTTGTTAATTTGTTCAGGATGGGTTCCCGTGGAGAAGGACAACAAACAGTACTGCTGGCACTCGTCTGTGGTGGATGATGGAGTCGGGGCGGCTCTGGTTCTCAGGCCCAGCTCCGACGATGAAGACATGTTAGAAATTGCAGCGGTCCCGTTGGCTGACCTCCTGGAACAAACCCTGGAGCTCATTGGAACCAATGTCAATGGAAACCCTTATGGTAATGGGTTACTGTATTTTCGTGTGTGTGTGTGTGTGTGTGTGT
>NC_045740.1:16272135-16279713 GCF_008692095.1 Etheostoma spectabile
GTGTGTGGGTGTGTGTGTGTGTGTGGGTGTGGGTGTGGGTGTGGGTGTGTGTGTGGGTGGGGTTAAATCACATTATTTCCCCATTTACAATATCTCTTACTAAAAGGAAGATAATGGGTATTCTATGTATGTATGTTATTAAAAAAATCAGCAGCGCGTTACAGTTGTTAGGAATGCGTAGAGCGTCGCCCACTCATGTGAATCCTGGTGTCCATGCACAATGAAGACAAAATGGGGACCCACTTGTAGTAACATTTCTGCATACCAGTGGTAAAAAGTCTTTAATCCTATGGAAAACAGTAACAAAAGCACTGAATTATTTATTATTAATTTATTAATAATTAATTATTTGCGTTGTCCTAACAGGATTGGGGAGTAAGAAGCAGCCTGTCCACTGCCTGGTGTCCCATGGGAGCATTGGGATCAGAAACCCTCCACCAGTGGACTTCCAGCAGCTGTGCTCCTGGTTCCAGGAGAGTCCAGAGGGCCGAGTTGAGGGCATCGTCTGGCATTGCAACGACGGCACACTCATTAAGGTTAGAGAACTTTCAATACAGTGTCGATCACCATGACTCCTAACTCACCATATTCAAACTATTTTATAGGAGGGGAATTGGACTGATTAACAAACATTTTAAGTAGTTACAAAAGTGAGGTTTTAAATATTCACTATGTATTTTTGTATTTTATAATTCCAAAACTTTGATAACCACTGTCTGTTGTCTGTAGGTTCATCGTCATCACCTGGGACTGAGGTGGCCCGATGGGGACACCTGCCTTGGTGACAAGTCGGTGGTCATTCATGTTGACGAATACAACAGCAGCCAGGACTTGTTCACGTCCTTCTCCAGACTTAATGGACACCGTTTCAGTCGGCTGCCGGACATCAACTTTGACTTGTGAACACAGTCGGAGACATTGAAACTTTCCTTTTTCTTAAGCTTCTGCTGTGACCCTGAGGACATCCTGTTCTCAATAGCTGCCAGATATTTTTGCCAATGTAATTCCAGATGGGTAGGCACAGAGGAGCGTATTAAAGCCTGGAGATGTTTGACATTTGCAGAAATGTGTACAGCTTTAGTGTAAACATAACTGACCAACTGGACATTTTTGTTCAAAATGTTCCATTAATATACTGTAAATATTGTATGTACTGTACTCTTTCATTGCTAAATGAAGAATAAATGACAAGTAAACATTTGTATTTAACTGATTTTATTTTTTATTCAACTGATTATAAAAGCGGCTTTGTAGACAAGAACATAAAAAACTGTCAGAACTGTACAAATAGAGAAATAAATAGGTCACATATTAACAGAAAATAGCTGCCTTAAGGAGCTACATCACTTGACTTTTCTGAAACTATTTTTAGGCTGTTAGGATGAATAAGTAAAACGAGAACACAAATCGGATCAGTAGGGATGCACAATATATTGATGGCCCGTAAGTAAGAAATTTAATATTATTGTTCAGTTAACGTAAAATATGATCTGCTTTTTAGTAGCCAATACATGCTTGTCTAAAGGATATAGGGTCTAGTATTAATGAATCTACATAGAAAAACTAAGGTTATTACAGGAAGGTTTAATAAGTATTTATTTTTTTATACTAGGATGGGTGAAGGTTTTCTTAATGTTTTATAATAGAAACATATGTATTGTCCTCTTCACAGTTGTAAGATTATTGGCATTGCATCCCTACTAGTTTGGGCACCACCGGCTGGTGCCGGAGTGTTTTTGAAACAATGATACGAATTTCTTTGAGTCAAGACCAACATTGTGTTAAGGGTTGATACCCAGTCTGAGAGAGCTAAATTGAAAAAACCTAAAAGTACATTCCGGTGTAGTTTTAACAGTCCTAACGTCTTTAAAAAAAAAAAGGCACCGTAACCCTGAGTTACCCGATGGACACATTGGGCAGTTCAGGTTTTACACCAAACTGGTCGCACACCTTCTTCAGCTGTTCCTCCAGCAGAATGTTCTTCTTCACCTCTAAATTGTAGTTATATTTTAAATCTTCAATCTCTTCAAAAAATGTGGGGTCAAAGTTCTCCAGTTCTTTCTTCAGTTTTATGATCTCAGTTTGCAGTGCTGTTTTCTCCGTTTGGGCTGCCTGCAGAAGGTGTTTGAGCTTCCCGTAGTCTAAGAATACAACAAGAGGGACACCTGGTTGTCTTCAGAGCAATTACCAGCACACATATATTTTCTTTGTGAATGAATAGTGTATTGTAAATAAATAAATGTTCTTCCTTAAAATACAGAGGGCAATTTACAAAAGATGTTTTTTTTTATTCCTCTTTTTAATCAACTTTAGTCTGAGTGTGTAAACTTCCTCAAGCCACTGTAGAAGCATCCTTGCTCTTCAGTGTCAGGTTACAATCAGAAATATGTGGCATGTTTTTTTGTTGACAGCAACTCTCAACTGACTACTTTGCAAGCCTTTTTTATTTTTTTTATTTGTTGGGACTTTAGCTTATACACTGTATCCCCCGGAGTTAGAGTTAGTGACTGTACAAATCACAACGTGTAAATAGGAAAATGCTGGCGTTATTTTGTCACTTTTTTGGGAGCAGTAGGCTAGTTGGAGCCGGTTACCTGCAGCATCTGTGCTAAGCTAAGCTAGCGGTGGGTGTGTCAGACAGAGTACCGGCACGCAGAGATAAGAGGGGAATGTATGGAATTATCCAACTCGGGGGGGATACGGTGAAGAAGCTGAAGTTCCAATAAGTCGGTGTGTTCCTTTAGTGAACTCCAATTTTACACAGCTCCATTTGCAGGAAATGTAGTCTGGAAGTCTCACCTAGTTTAGAAGATGCTGCACCGTATCGCTCACTGTACTCGGTCAGCTGTTGCTTCAGTTCTTTGTTCTCCTTCTCCAGCTCCGTGTTGATCATTCTGAAGACAAGATCAACAACATTCAGATAACATACTATACTTAAATTTTTTTCCTGACATAAAATACTTTTTGATGTTTTTCAATGTTTTTTTGTGACATTCTATACTATGACTTTATTTCCAACATTCTATGATTTTTTTTTTTTGTCGTACTATACTATGACTTTTTCAAAAAAATTTCGAGATACTATACCATGACTTATTTGTGACTTTTAAAAAAAATTAACTTCTTTGAGATACTGCACTATGACTTTTTTCAGATTTCTTTCGACATACTGTACTATGCAACTGCAGTGGCAGCTGTGTCCGTAGGGAGTTAGGAGGGTCACAGGTTCAAGTCCCCATACGGAAGTATGGAGGTGGACCCATGTGTGTAATAACAACAGTGAGTAAATTGATCAATAAAGATTATAAATTAAATCAATTATTACATTTCCTTGACATAAATAAAAGACATTTTCATCATAAATTGGTGCTTAAAACGTATCAGAATGCCGGAAGTCTTTGGCGCTCAAATGTCCCTGGGGGAGGACCCCCAGCCCTTCACTTCATATGTGTCTCCCCAAAGACGCATTCTGAGCCAGGTAAAACCCCCGCTTGTACTCTTTAACAAACCTCATTGCCTGGAACTCTCTGGTGAGTCCTCCTCCTGTCTTTGCAGCAGTGGGGGAGCTTTTTAACATGTCAACCTAAGAAGTGACAAATCCATTAATTATACAGCACTTTTCAAAACATTGATAACTTTTTTGTCACAAACACAAGACATGCACATATGGTGTTTTCTTTAAAAGGAGAAATCCATGTCTACATGTAAACGTTTGTTTACTTGTCACAACTACTCAGCCTGTGAAAACAGTTGTATAATGTCTTCTGTGACTTCTTTTGTGAATCTTTCCAAAGTCTGAAAAAACCCTTTGTGATGTCAACAGGGGTGTCTCCACTTGGACTTGGATTTAAACAGAACACCTGTGTTATAAACGGGGGGTTTGGGGTTGGAAAGAAATGTGGTTAACCGGGCAGGGAGAGTCTAACTACAGACTATTGGATTGCATTATGGGAAGAGGAGGGGAGGAGCCAGGAAGCTTTGAACTAGATCAAACGGGGGCACCCATATCACCCTCTACTCTGCTCCCTTCACTGGCTTCCTGTAACCTACAGGATCCCATTCAAAATTCTCAGCATAGCCTATAGGGCTCTACGTGGTCAGGCCCCTTGTTATCTTGCCGACATAATTCACCTACACACCCCCTCCAGGTCTCTCAGGTCTACCAACCAAAATCTGCTATCCACGCCACGCACTCGTCTGAAGACATGTAGGGATAGAGCCTTTGTCGCTATGGCACCCAGACTCTGGAATGCTCTGCCAACCAGCATTAGTTCTGCTGAAAATGTGGACTGTTTTAAGGGACAAGTGAGGACTCACTTGTTCAGGCTAGCTTTTCGGTAACCTATGTATTTATTTATTGATAATTGTATCGATTGTATTTGTACGTTATTCTATTGTTAGACTATTTTGTTTTAACGTGTATGCACATTGTAAAGCTCTTTGTAACCCTGTCTGTGAAAAGCGCTGTTTGAATACATTTTACTTACTTAGCAGCTTGTTTTATAGGAACTAAAAGTCAGGATATCTGCTGCATCAAATTTGACCATTATTTGGTATTATTTTTTAATGAATCCATCTCTCAATGTCCCTCAACTTTAGGAAAGTGCAGCATTTAATGGCTGTAACACTTAAATTGCATATGTGACTGCAATATCTACTCTAGGCACTTTCTATACAAATGCGATACAAACAGACTGAACAAACTGATCAGGAAGGCTGGCTCCGTGATCGGCTGCAAACAGTACACTGTTGAAGCTGTGGTGGAGAGGAGGTCGATGAACAAACTGTTATCTATCATGGATAACCCTGACCACCCTCTCCACCCCACACTGGTCCAACAGAGGAGCAGCTTCTCAAAGAGCTCCGACAGTTTAAATGCCGCACGGACCGCTACGGAAATCATTCCTACCTCAGACATAAAACTCTTCAACACGTCATCCCTGGGGGGTAGATGAGACTCTGAGACCACACATACTACCACATACTACAATAAGGCAACCGGCACGACTGGGTTATATTACAAAGCTGCACATTTTTGTTTTGTTTTTCCCATCTTGTATTACTTAAATATTTGTTCTTACTTCTTATATTTTTATTCTTATATTTTTGTTATTATAATTATAATTATTTCATGATATTGTATGTATATATTTTTGTGTGCTGCTGTAACACTGTAATTCCCATTTTTTGGGATCATAAATATCCTACTATCTATCTATCTATCTTCTCTCTATCTATCTATCTATCTATCTATCTATCTATCTATCTATCTATAATACACCCTCTTCAGATGATACACAAGATTGAACAAAAGCAAAAACGCCATCCAGTCCAGACCAAATCAGTTTGTAACCCCCCTGAGCAACAAACTGAGCCATGACCTTTATGTAAAAAAAAAATTCATGGCAAACTGTAACAAGAATATTATAATAATTAAGACAACGGTCTACTAAAGAAAAGTACTACAATAATATTTGATTCCACAATTGAAAAAAGCCTACGGCCAAATCACAAATGCGAAAATGTGATCCAGTTTGTCAAGAGTTGAGATAGCAAACCAACAGCGGTTAGCCTGTACTTGAACCTCCTCATGAAATTAAGAGTGAGTTCACGTGTACCTGATCTTCAAGTTGCCGGATGTTTATCTGAGCTCTCTCCTCGCGCTCGTTCACCTCCTTCAGCTGGTGTTTGAGTTCAGACAGACTGGACGTCTTCTGGGAGAGCTCCTTCTCCAGCTCCTTCATCTTGTTCTCAAACATTCTGCCGATGGAAGAGAAACAACTGGCTCACGCTGTGTAAACTGCACTTGTAGCCTGGAGCTTCTACAAGTGGAGGACACGGGGTCGAGGTTTTGAATCCCTGAGCTTATCTGGATAAAGCCTGAGTAGGCAGGAGGTAACGGAGATTGGGTTCTTCTTTAATGCCTGTCACTACATAAGACTAATGGACTGGGTAATAAAGAAAAGAGGGCTTCTCTCTCTCCCTCTCTCTCTCTCTCTCAACCGACTTGAGTGGGAAAATGCTCACATTCGACGGCATCTAGCACATTTGAGAGGTGTTCTCTTCACGGACGAACCCTAAACATTACACCACTAACTGGCTTTCGAATATTTAAAATAAAATAAAAACGGACGGTCAACCATGTTATGAGCATTAAATAGTTTGTCCACCAGAGGGCACTCTACTACGTCAATGTTGGCAACACTGATTATGAATTTGTTATTGTGTTTTTGTTCGAAGGACTTTAGGTTTCATATTTTATAAGTATGTATTTTTATACATTTTATTTATCAGAACTGTAATATATTTTGATGTTAACTAATGTTAGGGAAATCTGTTAATGTTTTGTTAGGCGTTTCTGGATTAAAAAAAAAGTATATAAATATATATATATATATATATATATATATATATATATATATATATATATATATATACACTCACCGGCCACTTTATTAGGTACCCAAGCTAGTAACGGGTTGGACCCTTTTGCCTTCAGAACTGCTCAATTCTTCGTGGCATAGATTCAACAAGGTGCTGGAAGCATTCTCAGGGAGTTTGGTCCATATTGACATGATGGCATCACACAGTTGCCGCAGATTTGTCGGCTGCACATCCATGATGCGAATCTCCGTTCACATCAAAGATGCTCTATTGGATTGAGATCTGGTGACTGTGGAGGCCATTGAGACAGCGAACTCATTGTATGTTAAGAAACCAGTCTGTGATGATTCCAGCTTTATGACATGGGCGCTTATCTGCAAGTAGCCATCAGAAGTTGGGTACATTATGGTCATAAAGGGATGGACATGGTCAGCAAACATATAGGTAGGCTGTGGCGTTGAACGATGCTAATTGGTACCAAGGGGCCCAAGAGTGCAAGAAAATATTCCCACACCATGACAACACCACCACCAGCATGACCGTTGATACAAGGCAGGATGGATCCATGCTTTCATGTTGTAGACGCCAAATTCTGACCCTACCATCCGACTGTGCAGCAGAAAAGAGACTCATCAGACCAGGCAACGTTTTTCCAATTTCTATTGTCCAATTTCGATGAGCTTGTGCAAATTGTAGTCTCAGTTTCCTGTTCTTAGCTGAAGGAGTGCACCCGATGTGGTCTTCTGCTGCTGTAGCCCATCTGCCTCAAAGTTCGACGTACTGTGCGTTCGAGATGCTCTTCTGCCCACCTTGGATGTAAGGGTGGTTATTTGAGTCCATGTTGCCCTTCTATCAGCTCGAACCAGTGGCCATTCTCCTCTGACCTCTGGCATCAACAAGGCATTTCCGCCCACAGAACTGCCGCTCACTGGATGTTTTTTCTTTTTCGGACCATTCTCTGTAAACCCTAGAGATGGTTGTGCGTGAAAATCCAGTAGATTAGCAGTTTCTGAAATACTCAGACCAGCCTTCTGGCACCAACAATCATGCCACGTTCAAGTCACTCAAATCACCTTTTTCCCATACTGTCTGCCGGTTTGAACTGCAGGAGATTCTCTTGACCATGTCTACATGCCTAAATGCATGAGTTGCCGCCATGTGATTGGCTGCTTAGAAATTAAGTGTACGAGCAGT
>NC_045740.1:16279738-16299894 GCF_008692095.1 Etheostoma spectabile
TACCACTCACCGGCCACTTTATTAGGTACCCATGCTAGTAACGGTTGGACCCTTTTGCCTTCAGAACTGCCTCAATTCTTCGTGGCATAGATTAACAAGGGAGCAGTTGGACAGGTGTACCTAATAAAGTGGCCGGTGAGTGTATATACACACACACATATATATCGGAATATCGGAGCTCTGTGTGTATTTTTCTTTTTATTTCTTCTTTTTAGTGGAGTTGCTCAGGAACGCAAAATAAAATTTTAAAGTACTATAGTATCGCAAGTGTTAATCTTTTTAGTGGTGCCTTTATATCCAATTGAATGTTCCATATTTTCAATAAAAGAAACAATTTACCTTTATTTGATTTAAATTCAACAAGCGAGTTGCTGTATTTTAGCAGAACACAAAGCAGCACAGATGCAGAACTGAGTGCACTTTAATGTCTATTTATTAAAACGCAAGTAATATCATTATCGTGATATTCTACGTTATTACTCAACATATAGCATATTTTCCTCATATCATGCAGTAAAACAAACTGTTTGCTGACCTTGTTACCACAGACGCCTTCCAGGTTTTACTGTCCGCTCCCTCGGGGATGGCTTTGGATAGAGCTGCTCGCAGTCTTAGCTTGGTTTCTTCAAGCTCTGCCTCGAGCTTCTCATTGGTCGCCTCCAGAGTCGCCTTGGTCACTCTCAGCCTCTCTGTAGCTTCCATCTCCTGTATCAATGTGAAACATGCATACCCACGTAGCACAACAGAGATGAAAACACATATTCACGAGGTTTTCGTGTTCAAATCGCAATTCAAGCTCTCCCGACTCAAAATCGATTCATAGAATTACAAAAATCAGACTTTTTTATTGTATGTCTACTGCAATCACATGGTTGGTAGATAGATAGATAGATAGATAGATAGATAGATAGATAGATAGATAGATAGATATATAGATAGTATATATATACATACAGACAGACAGACAGACAAGACGACAGACAGACGACAGACAGACGACGACAGACAGACAGACAACAACAGACAGACAGACACACAGTAGTTCTATACACACATCTCCATGCAGGAAATGTGCGTTTTGGCCTCTTCTGAGCTTTTTATGATGTTTCAATCTAGTTTCTGTCATTTCAACAGTTTACATTAGTTTTTAACAGTAGCTGTTACACACCCAGATAGGTAGATACTTTATTGATCCCAAGGGGAAATTCAAGGTCCCAGTAGCTTACAGTCATCACACACACAACATACACATACATCATAATACATATTATTAGTATATATATATATATATATATATATATATATATATATATATATATATATATATATATATATATATATATAAAGTAACTACATTTACATACTGTGAACCGTTTTTATTAATCAAGAATCGATAATCTATATTGAATTGAATTGTATGCCTAAAAATCAGAATCTCATGGTGACATTTTCTGAATCGTACACCCCTAGTAAACAGGCTGTGAAAGACACTGGACATTTTGCAGAATTGTACTTTGCAAAAATAAGTTTAAAAAGTATTAGTGTTTTTTTTTTGTTTTTTTTGACTTTTTTGTCACAGTCACATTAACAATAAAAAACGTTTTGTGACCGACGAGTTTTCAGGACACAGGATCTGAATCCATTTTCTGAAGCTAGTGACCAAACACTAAGACACAAACTTTGAAATTGAAATTATTAAACATTTCTTCAGAAACCGCTTTGGAACATTTACATTTTATTGTAGAACTAACTAACTAACTAACTAAACATATACTGTATGTAGTCACCCTTTTGATCTCCTTGCGTAGACGTTCATTTTCCATGACTATTTTCTCCAGTCCTTTGGTTTTAGCTTCAAGTTTAGAGCTCAGCTCAGCTTCACTTTGAGTCTTTAGTTTTTCAAAGTCAACCTAGGAAAAAAACAAAAACAAACTATAGTTAACATGCGCTCTAGTAACAGAACAGATACATTTATAAACTTTTCCAACAGAACATATATGACATGTAAGACGTGGTGGTCAACGACCTTTAGTTTTTCGGTTTCTTGCTCCAAGGCTGCGACCTTGTCTTGATTTGCAGGTGCGCTGGATTTCTTTAGTGTCTCATTTTCCTTCTGCACCCTCTCCACCACCTTCTTCATCAACCCAATGGTCTTCTCAAGTTCAGGTATGGTTTTACCACTTTGACCGGACTGATGAGGAAAACATTGGAAATCACTTTTATGATCTACAACTGCTGCTATCCAATTTCTTCACCATTTGTTTCTTATTAAATTAGATTTTTGTTAAAGTTATTGTTTGTGTTGTGTTTTTTTCACTTCACAAACTGTATAGATAGGTATACTTTTATTTGTTGTTATTTCTGTGTTTTTTCATTTCTGGGAAAATACTTGTGTACAGAAACAACAGGTGACAACAGGTGACATACTCCACGTATATGGGTCAGCTTTTTGTCCACCTCTGCCTTTTCCTTTTTCAGCGCACTGCACATCTCCTTAAGGTCTGCAACTTGATTCTGTGAAACACAAACAAGAGAAAAACTAAACATAAAACACTCTTTTCCAAAAACACTTGCTCTTACACATTTTTGTTGAACTGTTTGGAAAGTTTTGACGCAATGAATGAAGTCACTTTTAAATCAAAATTAATTAAATCGGAATTGTATTATTTTTAAAGAAGAATTCAACCTAAGACAGATGGTCAAGTTGTAAATCAAGAGAAAAAACAGCTCTCACTGATGAGGATTGTTACCACTTTTGGACACAAGATTGGTATCATTCTTTGTATCTAACTCCTGGAACAGTAAATAAGCAGATATCCAAAAATATCAAACTGTTCCAATAACATGCCTCACACACTCAGCACCAATATCAAACAATGGCATAGCACAAAACAACTACCTCTCAATGAAGGTTATGCACACTGTACCTTGAGTCTTGGTAAGTCTTTGTTGGTTTGCTCCACCTGAAAGCGCAGCTCCAGGTTCTCAGAGGCCAGCTTGAGGTTTTCTTTTTGAAGGTCCTGATCTCTCTGTGAGGGAGTGCCAGTGCCTCGACCTGAAGTCTAAAGGAAGGGAAAGACACAAAATCATCCAGGTGAAATTAATGGAAAGTCATAATGGCCATAAACACTGCTGAGGAGAAATAGATAGAACCTTAAAATACTCAATCAAATACTTTAAGGGAGTAGAAGAACAGCTCTATTATTTCTTAGGGTCACGGAACTGTCACTACCAACACACAACCACAGAAACCTTTAGTCCGTAACAGACGAGGCAGAGAAATCACCAACGCGCTAACAAGCCACGCCCACTTACTGTACCTTACTTTTAATAAAGTTTTGCTTTGCCGCATCTACCACAAAGCTATCATGACACCAACACTTCAGCTGGGTGACTACAAAAGCCTGCTGTACCTTCAGATATCTAAGAGATCGTCTCTCTTGTTTTCGTACACGGTCATCCCTTTTTTTCCTGATGAAAAGTGAGTGGTTGCTCAGTTCGGAGTTGCCGTCCACATCTGGTTCTTCTGAGCAAGACGGTTCTGGATTATGTACCTCCGTTGTTTCCTTTTTCGTCACAACCTCTTTATCTTTCAGGTCAGCCTGTTCCTCAGCCTCCTCTGTCTTTTCTTCCCTAAGCCCCACATCATCATCATCATCATCATCATCATCATCTCGATCACAAACACCCTCGTTATTCAAGGCTTCAGTGCCTGTTGCCGCCACGGCTGGCTCAGAGGATGACAGAACAGCTCCTGGTCTTTCCGACGGATCCTCAGGATCCGGCTCACTTCCTTTAATGGTCCATGTTTCTTCAACTTCAGAACCACCTTGGATGTCTTGAGGATGATCTAAAGTATCTGCTTCTGTGTCATCTTCTACAACTAGACTGGCGTCTTCTTCTTTTCCGGTCACATCCGTGTTGTCTGCTGCTGTGTCTTCTGCGACATCAGGACTCAAGCGCTCCTGCTCTGTGCAAACATCCTCTGCTCCCACAACGCTGGTTTGGGTTTCTCTAGCTACCTGGCTTTGCTTTGGCTCTCTTTGTTGATCAGCAGGGTCTTCGACAGCTCCACGGCTAACAGAGCGACTGTAAGACTCAGACAGATGCTGCGCTGCATTCCCTTCACATGCCTCATCTGCAACGTCACAAGTGACTGAACAAATCCTTCTCAAAGCCCATGGGGAGGAGATTTTTGCCTTCACAGGCAATAAATCAGATTCAATCCAATGAAGAAGGAGATACAAAAAGAAAGAGAGTAAAGAATGATGAATAGATAGATTAAAGAAAAAAAACGTTTTGGCTCCTTAATAGAAAAGGAACACATACAGAGATGTAAAATGAGGTCTTGTACAGTACATGTAAGAATTTGTATTGTGGACTGACTACTGGACAACCTGCAACAAATGGGAGGTATTGTAATCCCTATAATGTGTAATTAGGGCTGAAAATAATTATGTTCATTATCAATTGACATAGATTCATTTTTAAATTAATCGATTCATGTTTTATTCTATAAAATGGTAAAAAAATAAAAATAAAATGGCCATCACAAGTTTTTAAGATTTAAGGGTGATGGCTTCAATGAATACCTAAAATAATATAAATCTCATTTAACAAATTCATCAAATACGGTACATTTTATTAATCATTCTAGCATCATACGTATTTGCATGTATTTATGTTTTCATGTGAATTATCAGGATGTTTCTGAGAAAATCCCGCACATGTTGATAAGCACTTACAGAGGGTCTTGATGAAGGCTCTTTGGAGATCTGGCTCTCTATGGAGTGGAGTCTCTCTTCCAGGTAGCGGTTCCTCAGGGTCAGATTCTCCATGGCGTCATCACGAGGTAAAGCCTGGTGCTGTCTGCGAGTTCACAAATAGTTTACCTGTACTGGCATGCATGTTGGCGTCAGCAAAAAACACTAGTGCATAATTGTATGAAATGTATTACATATATAAAATGTTCCCGTTATTATTATGTCAATTCAGCATGTTGTAAAAGTGGCTTCCTGTTCATCAATCTGTTTTTAAAAGTGCAAATAAAGGTTAGATATGAATTGGAAAATATTTTCTAAGTACCTGATTCACAAGTATACTAAACAATAGTGAACTAAAAAACGTGTAAGTAACTCTTCAAAATGCCTTCATTTTAGTGTCTTGCTTTGACTTAGTTATACGACTGCTAGATACTTTATGGTGAGGATTTGTGTCTCCAGGTCTGAGTTCTTCTTCTTTAGCTCTTCCATCTCCTTCTCCAGCTCAGTGGATCGCACTCCGACCACCTGATCAGCTGTCACACCTCGACCCTTCAGCTTTTTCTGCAGTGCACTCTTCTCTTGCTCCAGTCTGCATTCACAATAAAAACATAGAAATATTGGGCTAACAAAAATAGATGCACTCTGTTTTTGACATTTAACAGATTTGAAAGTGGTAGTAGTAGTCAGATTGAATTGTGTTGTTCTTGACAGAATAAAACAGTAAAGTACACTGATTTTATGTTAACAAACCTCCAAAATGGTCATCACTAGAACAAAGTGTATAATTTACAGCACTAAATGAGCAACCAGGCACTTTTTTAGTAGTAAGTTTGGGTGGGATACTAGAACATTTTACAGAAAACGTGTATAGCCACCCCCTTCACTTTGCCTCACCCTCTTATTGTTATGATTTCTTAAACAATTGTTTGTTTTAGACAAGCAGAAAAGACTTCTCAAATGTGTAAATTTCACTTTTCCTTTGTTTTTATATAATAGTAAAATATTATCTTATTTGGTTGGTCATTGATTGTGGGTCAGGCTATAAACAAGGAGTTGGGAGACTTATAATATAATACTTTAAATTACCTTTTTGAATAAAAAATGTATAGACAAAACCATTAAGAAAATTAATCAATAATGAAAATAGTCATTGCAGGCCTGATTATGATTTTTGTCATTACTTCAAGTTTGCAAACTTGAGTCCCCTCGTGCTGTCACGTGCTGAACCAAATGTTCCAAATTGCCTATTGCAGCTGGCGGTGCAACAAGGCGGGTTCCATGGGAGAGGACCCACTCCATGTAGATATAAAAGGCTCATTCTAAGCCAGCAAAAACACAATGAGTCTTAGATTCATGTGATTATACACTAAGGAAAACAATAATGAATATCATATTCCATATCTACCAATAGATCCCCCTAAATCCTACACACTGATCATTCTGTCATGTATACAAAGAGCGAGATCAAAGAATACCGTGTAATCGATACAGTACAATGCATACACTGACCTGCCATAGAGGTCTTTCAGAGTGGAGAGCTGTTTCGACAGTGATTCGTTTTCTCGTTCCTTCTCCTTTAGTAAATTCTTCACCTTTTCCATCTTGGCCTGCCACTTCTTACCCTCCTCCCAACGCCCAATTTCACCTTTGTTCTGTAAGACAAATGTGTCGCACATAAAATGAATGTACAAACAAATGACAGAGCATGAATTATGTTAATAAAACTAACCTTTCCATGATCATCCTTCATCTCTGCTTTTTTCTCCAAGTCACACTCAAGCTTCCTGATCTTCTTGTGCAGATTCTCAATGGTTGACCCCTTTCCATCTGGTTCTGGTTGACTCTTGTCAGCAACAGAGACAAAAAGTTCCATAGCACCTCTTTTTTCTTAATTAGTGTACAGTGGAGACGGACAGTGGCCCTAACCACCAAGCATTCTATATTATATATAAGGCATTACCACTGCAAAGGTTAAGGTCACAACTCATGGCTTCATGTAATGAGAGACAGACACAGAATATGAAGAATAGCTGAATAATTAAATTCAGATATCCACTGGAGGTTAAATCGTAGAAAAACGTGAGTATCCATTCTTGATGCATTCCTCAGTTTACATTTTACAGTTTTATTATATGTCATGGTTTGAATATCTTGCCATTTGTCCACACAATGTAATGATAATATTGTGTCAATTGGCTGTCGTTGAGTGTATCACTTCAAAGCGTATGTAACATCAGCAAAAATAAGCTCCAGCTTAAGGTCAAACAGAGCTGCACGCTTCCTTACAAATCAGTAGCATGGTGTGTTATCTCACACTCTTTAGAGAAACTAACCTGAAGGGCGCTGCTGAGCCTCTTGACTTGCTGCTTGTGATCCTGGATTTCCAGCTCTCTTTCGTCCTTTTCAGCCTGCAGGCGTCTCTGGGTTTTCAGACTCCTCTGGAGGTCCTGGTTTAGGCGGTCCACTTCCTCTTTCAGGGTGTTCTCCCGGCCTCTGGCTGCTCTGGCAAACTCCTTTGCAGCTTGAAGTTCTTCATTGAGTTCTTGCACCCGCACCTTTGTCAGAAGAGGGATTTTCTTTTGATATTCTATAGTTTTCTTATTGACAACAAATCCCAAAAGCCCAAAACCATGAATGGATTGATGCTACTAACAGGTATTGTCTGTGTATGTGCCATAGAGCTCTATTGTTTTCAAAAATCAAATCAATCAAACACAGTCAATGTAGTTTATATTGAGTCAATCTCACATGCACCAGTCCCGCTGCCATAAATACGCACTAGTGTGCCAGATGTATATTAGTCTGCAACTGGAAATAGTCCCCTACAAATGCACTAGATAAACCCTGTTTCAGTGACATTTGATAAAATGTAGTGTCCAGCTGTTTTAGAAAATAACCTTTTTCTTTAAACAAAACTTTGAAATTTGTAAATTTATAATAAATGACCACAATAGAAACAAAGGGGCATGCTGTGGAGTTCCACAGGTAAGCAGCAACATATTTAGGGACTAGCTAACACCATTGACTAACACCATTGTTGGTTTTGGTCTTTTAATGGAATTTGCTGGCAATTACAAACATAACAGAATATACCTAGACTTATCTCATTAGCTCGTTATAATAGTTAGTTATGTCCATGAAATGCAACAGGCTAATAGCATTATAGGTAAACCAGTGTCTCTAAATACAACAATCTGCCAAGTTATGCAACACAGATTAATCAGAAAGTTAATCAAAATCTTTCCAAACTGCTGACTTTCTTTATCCAAATGAGCCTCCAGTTAGCTGTATTGGTGATTAATGAAATGAATAGGGGTCAATTGGAGTCAGACACGCTGTCTATTTAAGGAGGCTGGCACATGCCATGTGTTCACCAACTTCACTTTATGGTTAGCTACAATTTAGGGACACTGAGGACTTATGGGCTTCGACTGCAAATTAAAATAGGCCAGTAGTGTCTACTTGGTTGCTGATGAGTATAAAAGGGGGGAGTACATTTTATTGCTGTTGCTTTATGGAATGTTACTAAGTTATGGAATCGTAATCTGAGTTAATTTACTCCTGAAGTTTTCTTTGTGTCAGTCAATTAGTTGAACAGCTTTTTATAATTGTCAATAATCATATAGATCATACATGAAAACTGTGGGTGTTATTATAATAAAGGGGTCCCACCTTAAGGTCTTTGGTGTGTCGGTCAACCAGCATCTGTACATTGAGACTCTCCTCTTTTTGTGCAGCGCTGGCTATGACTTGCTGCTCTGCAGCAGAAGTCATTTCTGCCCGCAGCTCCAACAGGGCTTTACTGAGAGCCTGAGAAAACAGGGATCAGAGAAACGTCAGAAATGATAAATATGATGAGTGTAGTGGTCATATTTCATTTTACATTTAATGCACCATTATCTCCTCTTCCTCTCTCCCTACGCATTCTTGGTATAAACTTGATAAACATTTTTTTCTTGTATAGTTTTGACATAGAATAGAATAATGTATGTGTCATTAAAAACGCTTGGGCACTTTAATTCATAGTGAAATTAGTATCCAAATAAACTGCTTTTGCTTGTTATACAGCTAAAAGGTTGAAGAGCAGATTTTATTCAAATGTTATTTCAGTACCAGCATAAATTCAGTGGAGTACAGTAGGAAAACATCAGGGTCAGGTTACCACTTCATCACACAGAATCTGGGTATTTTCGACAGACCAAAAAGTATAAGAAAACTTTTATAATAAAAAAACAACCTTAAGCTGTTTCTCTTTCTGGGTGAGCTGTGCTTTCAGTCGTTCAACCAGGTTTTTCATGGTGTTGCTGGGGGAGCGGACGTTGGCCTCCTTCTGGGCTGCCAGCTCAGTTTTGAGGTAGTTCATCTCCTTCTCCATCTGCGCCATCTTGGCCGTCTGATCCTCAGTCTCACCAGTCAGATTTTTCACCTGGGCAGCATGATCCCCCTCCAGCCTGCAACAAATCCTCTCTGTTAGATTGGTTTTATAAAATAGTCTGTTTTTTTACTGACCATGTGTTTCTTGCGTTGGTATGCAGGGGGTGTAAGTTGTGATTAGAGTAAATCAAAATCAAAAACACTTAAAGGGAACATACCTTAACTAACATAAACGTTAGCCTGAAGCAAACATAGAAAAATAAATTCATGTCCACTTTATCACTCATACAGAAGAAGAAGTACCACATTGCAGTCACAAGCCTCGGCCAACTGGTCAAGTTGCAGTTTGCATCCATGTCTGTCTTGACTTACATAATATACTGTATATAGTGAAGAACTTGAAGAAGTTTAATAAAGGGTTTTAAGTGTATTTTTGGCAAATCATGGATGCTTCACACACATCTTCAATATGGCAGGACAAAAGATCTATACAATCACCTTAGCTTCAAGATTAGTTTCACTAATTCTGACGCCCAACTGGAACATCCACCCATTGTCCTTGTACCTCATCAGCTGCATATGATGGAGCTTTCACACATTAGGTGTAATCTTGGATGAGTTGCCAATTAGCCAAGTGCTTACAGTTAAATTAATGGTGAACAACGTTAGGCATTTCACACTCACAACTTAAATGTGTTAACATTCCTCTGCTAATCTTGGGTTCATTTTATCAAAATATCCCAAAAAATACTGAGTTGAGATCAGTTGATTTCAGTGTTTCAAGGATGTTAACACTAATGTGATAAAAATAGATGTATGTCAGCCTATGTATAAAAAATGTAATTGTTAATTAAGTGGACCGCTAATAATATTTGCATCAATAATTCATGTAATAACTTAGCTAAATCACTACGATAAAAAACAAACGATGGATGCTTCAGAAAAAAAACAAAAACACTGGTTTAATAAAGGGATAATCACTTTGACATCTCGTCAGCGTGTTTCTTAGCCAGTATTTCCATGGCAGCCCTCTGTCGCTCCAGCTCAGCAGTGGCCAGCTTCAGCTTCTCTGTGACGGAGGCAAGTGAGATGTCCTGTTCAGCCACTGTCTGCTCCAACTCAGACAGATGCTCCAAATGCTTGGTGGTTGGCACACTGATAGTGGGCTTCTTCATTAATTCCTGGACAAAGGACGTAGGGTGCATTAAACACTTAGTGCAGCATTAAACAAAGCAGAACTCCAAATTTCAAATAGAGCTCAAAGCCACACTGAGGAACATCTAAATTACTCGCGGAACTTTTTTCTTTTTCCTCTGTCTCAAGTAAGGCATAACCTTACTTTTAATTATATCAAATAAAGATATTTCACCCCTCTTCCTAAAATGGTGATAAATGGATCCTATTGATCTACTTCATTATTTTATGAATGAAGCAGTACACGAGTTAAAGCAGCGTGGGCCTGCATACCTCCCTCCAAACGTTCCTGTACTTTCAGAAATTACTTCCCTACGATCAGGAACTTTTTAGGGGGTACAAAAGGCCCCCAGAAAATGTCCCCATGATTTCCCCTTAATTTAGACCCTAATCCCTGCAGACAAAATGTACTTTGTTCCTCAGAAGGTTCCGGGGGAAAGCAGCTTATCTCAAGCACTTTACTATTTTTCACTTGTGAAAAAGTCATATTTTGGTCCTGCTTTGGCACAGTCTTTGTTGCCAATGTTGTTGTGAGCCTTAACTCAGCTATTTGAGCAGAACAACAAAAATAGTTCACAAAGCAAGGCATGGATACATGCATACCATTGCTGTCTGTCTGAAGTGGTCCAGGGAGGTGTCAGTGTGCAAGTCCAACTTCTGATGCAACATCCTCAGCTCCTCCTGGTGTCTCTTTATCATCTCCTCCTGATCCTGGGATCAACAAGGTACTGGTTAATTGAAACCCAAATGCTTTGGTTATAGAAAAATGACCTTCTAAAAACATTATTAATTTTACTATAACTCCAAGCCAGGTATCCAAATTGAAGAGGTAATTTTAGTAGATAATTGCTATAATTTCTACTTTTCCACCCATTGGAGAGTCAAGACATTCATAAACCTTAACTCCAACATACACTGCAACTAATCCCTGATAAAATAGTACTTACAAAGTAGCTAATGCCTCTTAAAACGCACATAGAAATTAATATAAAAGAATTTTTGCATCCTTTTATCACTGTACCTGTCTGGCTTGAGCCAACTGCTTGTGGTATTTCTTTAGCACGTCCTCTTTTTTGTCAAGTCGACCCTGGAGGTCTTTGATGGTCTGGTGGGCCAGCTTAAGGGTAGGCTGGTTGTCTGACTGGCCCTCTTCATGTTTGGCAATGTCAGCTAGCAGGCGTTCTCTGTTGGCAGCAGCTGGGAGCCGAAGACGCAGCTCATTGATAACTCTATCCCTGGACAAAATGTTTTGTTCTGCCTTCCACAGAGCTGCTTCTTTCTCTTTCAACTTCTGCATAGGAAAGGAATTAGATTTCAAACACTATGCTATGCATTTGATTTATGAGAAATACTGAGTGCATGAACAGGGAATGAATACTATACCTCGTCCAACCTTTTGCAGGTGGCCTGTGTGTCCGACACAGTGCGGACATGCTCTCTGATTTTAGCCAAAGCAAACTCTAACTGATGAGCAAGAGGTAGACTCGGGTCTGGTAGGGATCCTGTACCATCCTCATACTGAAAACAACCACAAATATAGTAATACCCTGAATCGGCAACACCAGCCAGTTTCTGAATAATCATGTTTTACTTCCTGTTAAGAGGGACAAAGTTTACCTTTTCCGCACTGCTTAGAATTTCCTGCTGGTGCTTCTCGTACTGGTCCAGCTGGCGCTCTAGTTCCACCTCTCGCTGATCATATGCAAGCTGGCGTTCTTCTTGAAGCTTGACATGGCAAAAATAAGAGTTTTCTGCATTACTTTGAACACTAGAATACTACTGACACACTTTTGTACGTACAAGCTCCTTAACAAGTGAAGCAGTTAAAACTGTGAGGTGGTCATACTTACACTTTTCTCCACTCTTTGTGCTGAGGTAATTAAGTCACAACACAACAATGCTTTTGTATAACATTGATGCGTTTGTCAAGTGGTTGTTTATTAATTTTGAAGTAACAAATGTGTGTCAGCAAATTTGTGTGCATAGAGAGTTTTTCTGTTACCATGTTTTGCTGCACATTATCCTCCTCTAGCGCATGGATAGTTTGCTCTTGCTCCTCCATAAGGTTCTTCAGGTACCTGATCTCCTCCTTCTGGACCACCAGCTCCCTGCCTTTCCTCAGCTCCTGTAGACGAGCCTCTTCCATCTTCTTGTGCCACTCAGTTACCTGTTTTAAGTGTTACAGTGGAGTAATCTTCAGCAATTGCAGATTGGCTGTGGGCAATATGTGCCACAAACCAATAGGCTCTCAAAACCAACAGTGTGTTATTCTACTATTTAAAAAAGAAGAAGAAAAGATTTTAACATTTCTATCTGTCAATCAACCAGAATTACCTTTTGGGCCCCTTTCACATCCTTCAGTGTTGAGATGAGCTCCTCCAGGCATCGAAGTCTCAGTTCTAGTTCTTCAGCCCTGCCCTCTGCTTTCCTCCTCTCCTCCATGGCCTTCCTTTTCTCTTCCAGGGCTTTTGCTCTGTCCTCCTGGACGCTCACCATGGCCAAAGAGAACTTTTCCTGTTGGGGAAGAGGTAGTGCTCCGGCAAATTGCCTACGTAGCGACTGGATGGTCTGCCGTAGGTGCTTGGAGCGATTTCTGCCCTCCTGGCGGGCGAGGAACAAGGAGCGCTCACCGGCATCCAGTCGCTGTTCAGCACGCAGCTTATAGGCCTCCAGCTGTTGGATGTGAGAGGTGGCAGCCTCCAGCTTGGCCAAAGAAGCCGACTCACTGAGCTGCAGAGCCACAATGTGCTGGTGGAGCTTCGCAATGAGGGCCTTCTCATCGGACTGTGACTGAAGGAAAGAGATGACGCTGTGAAGACACGCTTAAATCCATTTCACCCAACTCAATGTACTCAAACTGTTGGCTACACAACCAGGGTCGTTTGTGTTTTCATTCATACATTTTCACGTACTTTACTTTTCCAATATTGAGAGGCAGAGCAATTATACAAATGTTTCAACTATGGATTTATTTTGACTTTCTTTCCATATTTTTGCCATTATAAAAAAAGGAAATGCCTTTAGATTTTTATTCATCTGTGTAAAATAAACAGCAATACAACAATAACTAATTGTCGCCTGTCAACTGATAACTGAAAGTTCAGTTCATTATCAGATATGCTGGGTTCTTACACTGCATCAAGTAGCTAAGATGCTGAGTTAAAATCCCATTTATTGTATTTGTAAATCAGAGGTTTACTGTTTATCAGGCAGTCAGCCTTATAAATGCTTCTGACTTGAAAAGCAAGAGTAAAATCTAATGTAATGAACAGGTACCACCCAATTACCTGGTAGTCCAGTATTTGTCTCCTCAAAGCTTCTACTTCCTTCTCTTTGGACTGTTGTCTGGCCTGTATAGCAGACACCTGCATCATGGCCACATCAGACACCTCTTGAAGCCTGTACAAAATAAAAAAAAAAAAAAAATACATTCATTAACTATATAGTTTTAATAGTATAAAAGGCCTAAATGCCTTTATTACCAACATTATAAGTAACAGTGCAACTAATTGAAATAAAAATTAATTGAAAAATGTTTTAAATAAAAACATAGGAATGGTCATGCTTAAGTATTTTTAGGAATGATACAACTGCTGAGGTTCCCTTGAGCAACGCACCAAACCCAACAAACTGCTTCAGGTGAGCCATATCATATGTTGTCCCTGCGCTAACCCCCTGAATTGCATGTGTGTGTGCTATTAAAGAAATATACATTTCAACAGCCAATTACCTTGTGTGGATAGACAAATAATAAAGTAAAGTAAGTAAATGACCAATCTCAGGCCTGCACATTGTCAAACGTACTTAGAAACCTCGATGCGCAGCTCAGCCTCGGCCTTCTCCAACTCTGCAATCCTGGCTCTGTCCGCATCGCTCACAGCTTTGCTGATGCTGTCTGCCAGCTCATCTCTCAGCTCCCGCTCCACCCTCTGGGCCTCTACATTCATCTTGGTCAACTTAAGAAAAACAGAAGATTTTTATTTTTTAAATAAGTCTATTTAAAAAAAAAAAGACTTTGGGGGGAAAAATGTCCTAAACTAGTGCGAATCTGGCACATATTGAGTTGTGTTGCAGTTTATAGGGGTCATAAACCAAGTTTTTGAGAAATATATACTGTATATTTTTTCTAAGCTATCTCTTTGTCTGCCGGGTGAACCAAATGGCCTTTTACACCTAGCACAATCTATTTAAAATCTATTACACAGACACCCTCAAAAACAACAAGACTCAAGTGTGTGACAGAAAACAACCCGTCTGCTGTTATCCTTGGCCTCATACCTCTGCAAACTTGGACTCCAGTTCTAAGTTACGGTCTTCCACCTGCTTGAGGGTGTTCCTCAGGTGTTCATACATTTTGTGCGCATGCTCAGCTCTCTGCCTCTCGTTCAGCTCCTTCATCTCTAGAGTGGTGATGCGCCTGGCGGAAGACACCATCTCTTTGTTGATCAAAGCTTTGTCCGCCTTATCCATTCCATTTGCATCTCCTGATATTGAAGGAAAAAACACAATTCGAATGAGAATACGATTTATGGGGGGAATCCACAAACTTACAAGTTAAGTTATGGTTAATTGTTTTGCAGCAAGTTATAAAACTGGGATCAAATTAAAATGGTTTCATACTCATTTACTAATATATATAATTAAAATGTAACTGTTTTAGTATGTAGCAGTGAGTGTTCCTTATTTGGTGTATTTTTGCCAGCAGGTTTAGACCAGGTTCTAACTATACCTATTTTTTAGGTTCCTTTTCAGATCCTTTTTTGCAAAAGAAGCAATCAAAATGAAGATAACACACCTAAGGTGTCTGTGGTAATCATCCACTGTATTGCAACACTGCATGTATCCAGGATAAAACAGTAAATCAAAGATGGCCATGTTGTGTTGATAAAAAAAAAATGATGGCAAGAACTTCTGCTTTAAAAGAATGAACTTTTCTTTACTTGGCACAGTCAATCTGTGCATGCTTTGTTTGTATAAGATTTGATCATAACAGATCCCTTCTTTCAGTGAGTCACAGACTGTTTTAGTTCCTTTGTAGCCTGGTTTTATGGGCCTTCTAACACATTTAAAAGATATCATAACATAGTGTACTGCCTGTTTATGGTGTTTTAGACATTTGTTTCTGAATAATGAAATAACTTACTGAATATAATCAAACGTATCCTTAGTTTTAGCTTACCAATTGCATTGATGTTGTCCCATGCTTGCTCTAAAGTATTCAGTTTCTCCTTTGTGATCTCCAGTTCTTTATTCATAGCTGAGATTTGCTCCCGCAAATACTCATTCTCGCTCTGAGAGACAGAAAAAGATGTAACAAAGATGGCATGGTCAGTTAACGGTTAGATGTTAAAATGATAAAAGGTGTTGGTAAACATGTAAAGAAGATACTAGGGCAGTAGGGCATTAGCTATGATACCTCCAAATGTTCGAGGTTGGTGGTTCTCTGCATCAGGTGGCTGTCCCTCTGTAGCATGTCTCTGTATTTGACCGTTAGCTCTGTATACTGTTTGTTAGCCCTCTCCAGGTCTGATGAGGGCACACTGTCATCCAAGGCCTTCTGCAGTGCTGTTATCTTATATGCAGCCATTTCCTAAGACAAATCAAAAAGACAGTGCTGTTAAATGGCCCTAGAACGGTGGAAATACTGGCAGACTCCAAATGCAACTTTTAAATTAGATTTTTATCACTTGCATTAGATCTATTGCAGAGTCTGTGGGTGGAATTGAAATTTTTTGTTTCTCTACCTTGTATCTCTGCAGGTAGCCAATCCTTTGGGTGACAGCGGCCTGCATGTGGCTGCTCTCATCCTTCAGCTTGCCGTTCTCCTTGCTGAGGTGCTGTTCTTGCTCCAGCAGGGTGATATAGCGCCGCGTCAGTTTCTTCTCATTAACCTTCAGCACAGTCAACGCGCGCGATGCTTCGCTCAACTGTCTCCTGATTAACTCTGGGTCCTTCTGAAGAGTGTCAAGCAGCTTCTGAGGGATGAAATGGTTAAGTGCTGTAATAAAACTGATTTTTGATGACACTTTGGGGAAAATTCAGTACAAGGTAGGTCAAGTATAATGAAGCACAGAGGATAATCCATAACAATTCCACCTTGGTATTCTTTTCCTCATATTTGGCAACTTATCCATTTTAATTTTCTGTACCCATTTTTGTGTGTGTGTGTGTGTGTGTGTGTGTGTGTGTGTGTGTGTGTGTGTTTTAAGTGTGTGTTTAAAGTACTTTAAGTAAAAGCGCTACAAAATGCAGTCATAATGCAACATTTAAGTACCAACCACGTAAACATTTATTTGACACTTACGTTGAATTCTTGGATTTTAACAGCATCAACCTGCTGTTGATCCTCCAGCTTGTTCTTCATCTCTGTAAATGTCTTTTTCTCCTGTTGCCAGTCGGCCTTCTCACTAAGCAAAAATTAAAAATAAAATACAAATTGTTTCAAATTTTGCACTGACGGTTACCAACCTGCGAAAATATTTCTTGTCAACCAACCTTAGGTATTCTTTATAGAGGAGTCCCTGTTGGTGGCTAATAACAGAAAACTTGTCTTTGTATTCCTCCAGAGTTCCTGCGAGTGTCTTGTTTTTTTCCTCCTTGTTTTTTAGCTCCTAATTAATACAAGTATTGGACGTGTTTAATTTATAAATGGGGCATATTGTTGATTTACAGCTTTTCCATTCAGGTCTTAAGAAGGCAGTGAAACTGACCTGAAGAAGTCGAACAGCGTACTCATTCAGAGAACTAATAACCTCAGTGCTGCTGGGCTCCAGGCCCTCGGGGAGGGTCAGAGGTCGGAAGACAAGTCCCCTGCTGCCCGACCTCCTTAACAGCTCCAATTCACCTTCCAGTTGGCTCACCTGACAAGCAAAACAAAAGCAATGCCTGGTAGTCAAACTATTATATTGATAATAATAGGGCTGCACATTTTTATTATTTAATCGTCTTCGCAATATCAACTTGCGCAATACACACATCACAAAATGCCACGTCATATTGTGAAAGACACTCAAAGATGTTTTTTGTGTTCGTTGAAAGAAAATAGCAGAAGAAAACTGCACATAAAACTATAACCTTTTTTTAAAGTTGCTTTTTTTCTTCAATGTTTAATTTGTTCGAAAAGGAGCGTGTTGGAAAATTATTTCCATCAATTTGTTTTTTATTCTACATTTCTTTGTATTTTAGCAGAATACAGAAAGCAGCAGTATTGCAGAACTGTGTATTTTATCTGTTTATTTATGGCAAATCACATTTTCCTTATATTGTGAAGCCCTAGATAATACCAACTTCTAAATATTTGTCTTTTGTCCATTAAAATAGTTCCCAAGTTCACTTCTAATATCAGAGGCTTACTCTTTGTTTTAACCATAGGACAGCATCAATCTAAACTGCTAAGCATGGGTTTCTTTCTTACAAGAACAAAAGGCATTTTAGGAAAATGATGATCAAGTGATTCACTTCATAACCAATGCCATTGAAAAAAAGAATGTGAAACATAGCGCACCAAAGTCAGACAAATTAATAAAGAGAAAAAGTAACATGTATAACAATAAATAATAAGAGCACAATGAACCAGACAATCAGTTAAAAAAGTAAGACACCTGAGATAGGATACATAAAAGAACAAAGTGGTGTTAATAAAACTGGAGAACTTATGGATGAGATACGATAACTGCCTTGGGGAAATACTTTGATATGAAACTAGGGTTTCTCATTTTAAGAACAAGGATCCAAGCAACACTTGTTTCTATTCAACTTTACATATCAGAGACTGGTTTAATTGAAACTGAATGGAAGCTGAAAAGTGAACACACAAGTTTGTTTACCTCCTTTCTCTTGTTATATGAAACAGAAGCAACACAAGTTGAATACAGAGAAGACTGATTGTTTGAAGAAATGTTCCAGTCATGCTAATTACTCCCAGAGATGAAGAGCATGCCAGGCATTGCCACTGTCTCTATAAATCTTCATTATATGAATGTGTAAATTTGTCTGTATAAGTACTTCCATGTAAGCCATTTATTCTGTTGATTTGAAAGAAAGAGTTGCGACACACAGCTGTAAACATCTGGAGTTAACATTGAATAAGCAAAGTTTTATAACTGCTTGACGTTGAATGACTTGACAAATCATGTTTGGATGTGTGCCAAGAAAAACCTGACAAGGTATACTATACTGCTTTGCTGCTCGCCAAAGGATTTGGGCAAAATAAGTGATTTAATAGAAAAGTTCAAGCGTCATGATTAAAAAATCAATTATCATGTTGTCTATCATTCAACAGCATCATCTCCTTATCTTGACATAAAACAATAAGGATGTACCTTTTCTTTGGCTCTGGCATGCTGACTGAAACTGCTCGTTGCTTCCTCCCGGGCCAATTTCAATTCCTGCCTTAGTTCTTCATTTCTCCCCACCAGCTGATGTATTTGGGACTTTAGGTGCAGGACTGGCTCAGACTGCCCGCTCATGTTGCCAATATCTGCAGCCTGTTACAAATGAGCATAGTTAAAATGCCATTAAAACAAACCAAATTAAACATTGGATGATGGATTATAGACCCAATCTGTGAAATAAAAACAGATCGTTTTAAGTATTGTCTGTCAGTCGGTGAACAGGTTTCATTTAACATTTCACATTTGCTAAAAATTCTTGTACATAAAACTTCATGTACTCCCCCCCCCAAAAGAAATTACACTGCTGACAGTAAAGATCACATTAACACCATTACTTATGGTTATGGTTTTTCAGTTTGAATGTGGATTGCACCTGGCCCTTCCTGTTACTTCTTCCTGTGATGGACATGTCTGATGCTGAGCCCAGCAGTGTGACGTCAAAGCCACGCAAGCATCCTCTTCAGCTGTCTCGAATTTGACTTGCCAATAAGACGTTATGCTAAACGATAGCACACCAGCACATTAACCAAAGTTTGACTCCTCTCAACTGTTTTTTTTGGTCATGCCGCATTTGTTGTTCATAAAGTTGCTATGTGACCAGCCCTCAGCTTTATCAACTGACAGAAACCATTACAATGCAAAGAATGGAAGTATGCCCATTGTTTTCAGCAGAGCACATCCAATTGTAAAAGCACTGTACACAGTGAATATTGAGGCCGTGAGAAACTATACATAAACAACCATGTGATGACAGATTGCAGAAGCATGATATAAAAAACATAAATAGCATTTAACATAAAACTTATTGCACTTAATTCCTTCAGTATTAAATGCAGTTAGGTTAAATGTTATGTTTCCTTTGTGGCATTTTATTATTAGTCGAGATTTTTCAAGGGACGACATAGATAAAGTACCAGGTATAGCTTATGAGAGATTTGCCAAAACTCATAAGATATTTCTATTTCTAGCATGCACGCACTTTCGGCGCGGCTTGAGTGTGAGACTAGCATGTCATGCAGGCAGTGTGTAAGCTTTAACCTGTTAACATGGAAGCTGAAGAAAGAAAAAAAACACGCCACGCAGCTGGCACTCTCACGCCACGCAGGCAGTACGTAGCCGACCTGAGTCTTCTTTAACCCTTGTATTGTCTTCACTTCCGGGACTGTCTCGTATCCCTCGGGTCAAATTGACCCGTGACTTATACAGGGTTTAAAAAAAAATGCTGAGATAAAAATTTTCTTCAAAATCTATTTACAAATATTGTCTATCTCAATTTCGAACAATTGAGATAACATATACTGTATGTTTAGGGAATGCAATCAGTCTCTACCAGCACACAATTAAAAATGCAAGTGTGATTCATTTTTTTGTCATAAGGTTATAATTCATGTTAAAAATCCACTATGTGATCGTTCTTATCTTGGAAAAAAAG
>NC_045740.1:16299904-16300634 GCF_008692095.1 Etheostoma spectabile
GTGGTCATATCCAGAATCATTTTCTGAATTGAGTCAGGAATACATGTTTATCACAGAAAATAAGGAAAGGCCATTGATTTTCCGGTGGACAAAATGTATATTTTTTTTCTTGTAAAAATTTGAAGTGGGTCAATTTGACCCGAATGCCATACAAGGGTTAAACATAAGTCAGTGATTAATGTCAGATTTGGTGCACGGGATACACTTACATTAGCCAACCTTTCAAGACGGGGAATGTTGATGGCAGAGTCAGATAGCGTGACCTGTTGATTAATCCTCATGACTTTCAGCGCATCCTCCAGGTCTCTTTTCACTTTTGACAGTTCATCCACTATGAGTACAGGAGGGATCGATTTCAGTGAAGCTGTGACCTCTGATGTACTGTATGACTGTACTGTATTGTAAAACCACAATACTAATCTAAACTACTATACTAAAAATACTAACTTTAAGTGTTATAGAATGGAACTGACTCAACTGTAAAAATGTCCATGTGAACTAGGGCTGCACGGTTACGGCCAAAATGATAATCACGATTATTTTGATCAATATTGAGATCACGATTAAGTATCATCATTATATTATTGTAGATTATTTGTTGATTTTAACCATAACAAATTGTATTGTATAAATAGCTATAAATAGTTATAGTTATAAATAGCCTATAGGCTGTTTAGCCTAAATAGCCTATAAGCTATTTATAACTGCTTTCACATCCATATTGTGCATC
>NC_045740.1:16300644-16300778 GCF_008692095.1 Etheostoma spectabile
TGCTAGAGATCTTTTACTAGTCCAGGACTAAAAATTCCATCTGTAATTTTTGGTCGAATGGCGATACACGATATATACCTCTATATATTTTTACAAAGTGGGCTAAAGTTCAGTTTAAGGTCAAAGCCACTTTT
>NC_045740.1:16300788-16301397 GCF_008692095.1 Etheostoma spectabile
TTTTATTAAAACAGATTGGGATTAAAATTAATTGCAAAAACAGGGTTTCCTTCCAAAATTGAAAATAAACATCTGCAATACATGTTTATAAGAAAATTATCTGAAATACATAGCCTAGGATATATTTAAAAAAATATATCTCTGGGAAAGCTCCTTCACTTGTTTTCAAAAACAGTAACAGACTAATTAAAAGAGAAAAGGAGCAATGCGGGGTGCATATGGGTACAAATGCTACTCATAGAGCGACAGCTGACTCGTTATGAATGGGTCCAGCACGGCTCAAATGGTGGGTCAGCAGAGTTACACACGTGTGTATGAAATGTCTGTATCGTCACCGCACTGCATTTTTATGAACCATGATATTCTTGGGTCCGGGTCACATCTCTCGCCCAGGTCCAGCCGGCTCCCGTAATATTACTCTAAGAACTGAAGTTAGTTGCATTCAATAACTTCTTCTTTGTTTTTTGCTGTGGCTGCCGTAATAGCAGAGTTACCAGCAGAAACACTGGTACAAATACAGGTCTGCCTCTCATACTTAACAACATACAGCTGTGGTAATAACAATTAAAACTGTTGGCCGCTGTCTCTCTCCATGTTGCTGGGAGCCGT
>NC_045740.1:16301407-16304330 GCF_008692095.1 Etheostoma spectabile
GAGTGAATGGGGGCGGGGCTTACTCTATCCTCTGTGACAGTCTACATCTAGAAACTAAGCTGCACGGTGCAGGGAACTACTCTGACTGGCATATGATCAGAAAGTGTTTTACGGAGCAGTAGATTGGCTTTGCAACAACAACAAAAAACGGAGCATTCTACGAACGGAATGAGGCATTTAAAATATTGCTCGATCACGCAAATATGATCGTGGGAAGCCAAAATCGTGATTATTCGATTACTTGTGCAGCCCTAATGTGAACTTTAAATGCAAATCGGATGGATACTTACATTTGATGTGAAACTGGGTTTTATGAAGTTCCAGCTCCCTCTCCTTATTGGTGAGTTCTTTTTCTAAGAACTCATTCTGCAAAGTTTGTAATGAAAAAGTTGACAATGAAAACCTTTCAGCTACAGGTGCAACATGTGTTAACTGTTCTGCAACCAAAGCAGAAACAGCTCCCCGGTACTTGAATAATAACTAATCATGCATTGATTAGGTTTGTTGCTTTACATACATTTTCCTTTTAACTAGATTTATTGTTTTATTGTTTTTTAAGTAACCCCTGAAAGTATTCACATAACACAGGATATCCTGCTTTCTTGACTTACATGACATCATTGGTTTCACTCCAAAAAATGTATCATACACCTTTAAAAACCTTTCAGCACTGGTTAAATCAAAAGGCGATGAGTTAATACAATGTTTATCTAATCTTTCTATTCTTTCCACTTGTTTCTCTTCTATCTTTTTTTCCCCAATTCTTTCATCATTGTGCATTTTAATGGGGTTTGCTTTCTTCTGTTTGGTGCATGACTCGTGTAACCACATCTAGAAGACGGAAATTCTCAATCTAAACCATTAAACCAGTAAAATCTGGAAAAATCGCTCTTCTTTGGTACACTGGGCCTTCAATGCAAGAAATGACGTTATTAGCCACAGGCTTACTTTGCGTTGGATCTCTTCATCTGCGTAAGTGCTGCTTCGTTTAGGTTGAAGCTGTACAGTTCTGCTGGGCCTGACCAGGGCCTGATCCTCCTCTTCCAGCAGCAAGCTTGACTGTGGGATTCCTATAGACACAGCTGATTGTTATTTCAGAAGCGGCAAAATGTGAACATTGAACTACTATAGATAGTTTTGCAGATAGTAAGGGGCCGAACAGCGAATCTGAGACCCCATTGTTTTGACAGTATTACTACTCTTCTTCTTCCAAAGAAATTCATGTTTCCATGCATGGAAACTCACTGAAATTTGCACACAAGTCCAGTCCTGTGCCAAACTTAATCAGTGCCATTTGTGTGCTAATTGTGCTGATGGTAGTGCTTCCGCAGCCATCTAAAATCCTAAACTTTAATAATTCATAAAAAATCAACTGTTTATGCTGCAATGTTACAACATATGTCAAACTCTTACTGCAAACACGTGTCAAAAACCTATTAATTAAGTGAGACCAAATTTGGCAAATGTCATCTCCAGACTGCGCTCCACAGACTTACTCTGCACCATTTAGATTTTTGATATATCAAAATCTGAGCCCAAAGAGCAATAACACATTTTACTGGATACAGTAGTGTAAACAAATTCTGCAATTTCTTGCAAACTAAATCTTTGATGTTCATGGAAAAACCTCCCAACATCAAAAGATCACTGTAGATTTAATGTGCAAAATATCTGAATTCTATCTCAAAAAGTGAATTTTTAAAACATGTTTGAATTTTGTCCTCATCTACACTATTGCAGTCAATGCAAAATAGAGCATCTTTAAACACCACTTTGTCATTTTGGGATTTTTGTGAAAACAAATTACTAGCGTCTCTATATTGTCTTAACCAAGTACACAAATTCTCATTGAATAGCTCCTTGAGATCAGCACCTGCCAACGGCAACAAAGGTTCTGAGTTTGAGCCCCTGGTGTTGCAAAACAATCATGCATATATCTAATCAGGCATTGTGTTGTGGACAACTGGTCTGCATATTTTAAATGTGTCTGATTCGGATTAACAATTAGTCTAGTTCCAGTTGTGAGTCAGCCAATGTGTTATCGTACATATTCCCTGCATATTTCAGAGATTTCTGAGCATCAACACACCAAAATGATCAGCTCATTAGTTTGTGTCCTAGGTTAACATGCCAATGTGTACTCTGGCATTATGCTTTTGGAGACCTAGATTTCTAAGAGGAGCTGTAGCTCTACAAGGTTGATACTGGTTTTCAGTGCGAGAGTTAGCAGTTCAAATCCCCTACACACCAATCACCTACCCTCATTTAAACAATAGGACCTGTTCCTTGGGCATACCAAATAGATGAGCAGAAATGTTTGGCACCTCTGCTGACAGAATCCTTGTTACTTTGCAATTTTTCTCCTCTTCTCCATCCACTGCCATTTTTTTTTCTGTTCAAAATGCTCGGCCCCGACCACTGCTGTGGAAAAGCTATAATTTTGAACAGGTTTTTTAGATATCTGCCCTCTAGCCCTTGAAATAAATGTCTGCCTTCTACCTCATACCATGAGAGGAAAACCTCACTCACTGTCAACAGCTTTTATAGGAACACTGTTTCTGGGGGGGGGGGGAATGTATTTCTGTTACTTTTTTCAAATCAATCATAATCGCATTACATTACCAGACCAATCAGTGCAGATGTTTAAATGATTGCACACAATGCAAACTGACTTCATCCCTTTAAGTTTAGACATAGACAATCAACTTTTATCCTGAGAGACTCTAGCGATTGTTGCATCCACACGTTTTTATCCGAATTAGGTGAAAATTGCCTTATGGAAACGATTTCATGAATATCAACTCAAAGGAAATACGTTCTAACTCATTGGATTTTATCTTTATCGATATATCGCTTATGCAATAAACGCTGATGGAAATGTAATTTGCCAAGTAAATGATGAATTGCAATTAAGTTTTAGGTC
>NC_045740.1:16304340-16306106 GCF_008692095.1 Etheostoma spectabile
TGCAACCCGCCACAAAACAAAGAAGTTTTAATTAATTTTTGCCCAGTATTTCCGCTTTGTTTGCACACATGGGGGGTGTCAACAAAGACAGATGTAAGTGAACGGACGAGGAGATGAGAGACGAGAGAAAGGGAGTTGTCTCGCAGCGGGCAAGGGAAAATAAAAGGCAAGATGCATCTGCATCATCATAGCAATGTGTTGATAGTGTTGTTGTTTTCTTATTTTAGGTTGGCGATCCAATTGTCTAGTAAAACTTTGTTCACAAATGTTGCTTGAATGTTGTGCGATTCAGAGCAAAAATGAATGAAAACACTTTTAAATGTCTCAAATCAATTCTATATACCAATTTGATCTCAAAACAGCATGTGCTGTCATTACGCACAGGCTTTTATTTGCTTTAAAGCCGTTGGATGGAAACACACTTTCACAAGCTTTATTCACAGGAGTTTTTTTACCAAACTTCAGATAATTTGATTGGAAACACCCTAAAGTAATGCTTTAAAAACATGACAACAATGTTAATACAATAATTGGTGTTGTTTAATGCCATGATTTTTGAGTCACCTTTTTCCTTCACAATGCATCTGATTTGTTTCTTTAGCTCCAGTCTTTCTTCTTCAAGCTGTTCAATCTAGAAAAAAATAAAGCAGTGAGGTGGGAGGTGCTCAGAAAACACACTTGTTATAAAAGCATTGTATAGTTATAACCTTTTTAATTCCACTTTACCTCTTTTGTGAGGACTTGGTTTTCCGCTTTATACTGGCGTTGTCTTAGATCTTTGGCTCGCCTGAACTCAGTCAGATCCACTTCCTGCTTTGGTTCTAGACCTTGTGAGTCAAGAAAATACCAAAAGAAACTAACTTACAATTAGAATTGCATTTCTCCAGGTCAGTCAGTTTCTAAATAGACTGAGATATGGGAATACTTTGATTTATTTATTTATTTCTTAAGAACTGACCTAGTTTTACTCGGAAATCCTCGTTTTCGTCCATGAGGTCATTGATTCTCAGCTCAAGCTGGTTGATCTCTTTGGTCATGGCCTCTGCCTCAAGATCTCTCACTCTAATCTGATTTTTACACTCTTTGATCTCTGCAATGGCTGCTTCCAGACCATAAGTGCCCTGTAACACAGTTACAGAGCAGTGATTAGTCGTCTATCAAAAAGCACGTCCTGTCCTTTCTCAACTTGTATGCTTTTTGGGAAATGAGGATGTAATTAGACATGGTGGAAGACAAACACTTAGCTTGTAGATCCAAAAAGCATTTTGATCACACCATAGTCACAGTAAGTCTATTAAAAGTGACGATAGTCAAGAAGAAAAAACAAACAAACATGTAAGCTTTGCTTCTTGGAAGCCTCAATTAATTTGATATGGATTTAAAAATGATTCGAACTAAGCCAAAAATGCAAAAAACAAAACAAAACAAACAACAAAGAGGAAAGACTTACAGACTCATACTGGCTCAAGCGGTTCGAAGCCTCAATGAGTGCTTTGTCTTTTTCTTCAGCATGAGCTTCCACAAGCTTCAGCGCCCGCACTGCTTCCTCTGCTCTGGTCTCTGCAGCTTCCAGCTTGGACTTCAGTTCTTCCATCTTTCTCTGCTGTATGGCCGATGGAATGCCTTGGACAAAAAAATTAAAATCATTTCTTTAAGTGCCCATATTATGTGTCTCTGGTGCTTACAGACGCATACACACTACGAAAAAAAACTATCCATGCTGTTTTGAGTGATATACAGGTTTCTGAATGTCCTCTGTCTTCAGT
>NC_045740.1:16306116-16306319 GCF_008692095.1 Etheostoma spectabile
GCTGTTCAAAATCTCCACGGCTTTCTATGTCACTAACTGAGATGGGGTGGCTAATCATAGCATATGTTAGCGCTCAGTAGCTAAGACAAGTGAGATGTCTCACTCTGTAACTAAAACAGATACCTAAAAACACAGGGTGAAAACAGGATCTGCAGCAATGTGTGGTTCAACAAAGATGTGGTGTTTTTTGAAAATGAAACTAT
>NC_045740.1:16306329-16311351 GCF_008692095.1 Etheostoma spectabile
TCTGGTACAACCTCAAAATACAATTATAAACCTGAAAAGTAGCATAATATGGGCACTTTAAACTGCAGACAAAAGTGACTATCTGGTGCAGAATATCAGAATACATTTGCCAGTCCCTCGAGCTCACCTCAAAACAAGCATAGGTAACTATACAGACTGGTACTTAACTTAAGTTCACCTGTATTTAACAGGCACAGAAACTGTTAAAAGACAGCCCAATAAAATAATATAGTTCATACTTTAATTTTGCTGAAGGCTAAGATTGAACTGACATAAAAGATACGTAAATAATGACTAAATTGGCATGTTGGGGTGATAATACTACTACTAACTTAGATCTAATGGTAAACTTGTACCTTTAACAAAACTCTGGCTCACCTTTAAATAACCGCTTAAAGAAGAAGGGAGCACAATGAGCCCCAGAATGTTTGGCATTTGCTTGCCAAGAATCATTTAAAAAGTTTGTCTATATTTTGTTCTCTCTTTGGAGAGTGACATTTTGAAATGTTTGAAATGCCCTCACAAATCGTATGAGTTAAATTCGTTTTTGTTAGTTAATATGATGTATTTCAGCTGTGAGAGCAAATTAACTCAACAGCATTTAGCTGGTGACTGGGGCTTAAGCTGACCTTAAGTTCATCACAGTTGTCTTAAGCAGTGAACCACCCACCTCTGTCTTTCTTTGTGGACGTCTTAAGCTCCTCGATAAGCAGGGTGTGCTTCTCCATTTCCCCTGTGTACTGCTCCACCTGCTCACTCAGTATCTTGATTTGATTATCTCTGTCTTGGACAGCCTTTAGAACATTCACAAACAATTTAAATGTATGAGAATGTATGTGTAAGCACAGCTTTAGCACACTAAATTATCAGCACTTTCGTCATTAAGTCGATTTATGAAGTTAAAAAGAGGAGGCTGAGGTTGAGAGGTACAGGTCAGATGAAACTTACACTGCAGAGCTCATATATGACCTGGACCAGAGCAGCGATAGAGATGGAAGGGAGGACAGGTTGATAAAGCATGTCAAGGCCAAGAGAGAAAGCAGAAAGCAGGAAACGTGACAGATGGGAGAGCATAAAATGACCATCTAAACCAAGTCTTCTGTTAGAAAGGACATAAATAAAAAGACATGCACACAACAATGACCTTCCACATCATTATTTTTATCTTGCATATCACTGCTTTACGGCTACTGCTTAAATCCTTATGGCCTGCAGCTTTAACTGTAATATATTAAAACATAACCACTTACTGTAGTTATGTTTTGTACTAAGTCAAATATTGCTTTTATTTCTGTCAGTACACTCCCTTTCGATAACACATGGCTGGAATAAATATCAAATTCCTGTCAAAAGTTATAGTACATTTCTTTCCATAACACATTTTTTTTTGTGGTGTAAGGTGCTCCAAAATCGGACAACATGAAAGAGGATGAATTCCTCCCCTGACAGACCTGCTGCAAGGCAATGATGTTGCTTTTGTCCAAGTCCAACTGGGCTGAACGCAGCTTTTCCCTCAGATCGCGGATCATCTGCTGGTACACCAAAATTTCATCGTCCTTCCCAGATAGTACTCTCTATGTGTGAGGAAAATAGCATATCAGCACAATGGAAGGCTTGTGATGGTCCTGTAGAACAGTTCAATAAACAGCCAAACTCAGTGTGGATGGTTACAAAGCATAATGATGTGCACATTTACATGGTTTTTAGTCAAGGCAGGCAGGAACTAATGAGCACCAGGAACTAAATCAAGAAAGCAACTCCCCTTGTACCCAATTTCTTTTTGTGATGTCACATGTTTTTTAGGCTACAAATTTTTTTGTCACATACAGCAAACATCTCTTTACTATCCGCTAGCTGCCTGTCCCCAGAACACACTGTAAGAAAACATGGTCTCTGTAGACAGCCCAGGGTCTACAAACGGCAACAAAAACAAACAGCGCCCACCAGCACCACGAAGCATACACAAACAGTGTTCCAGCATTCCAACCAATAACCGTCAAGAAGAATTTGGCAGTGGGGGGTTAGTGCGCGGAAGAGAGAGGGAGGAGGGAGGAGCTAGCTAGCTAGCTAGCCTTCGTTGTGTTTTACAGTACTTTGAACGTCAACAAGAAGTAACATCACCCAACCTTTAATTTGAAATTTAGGCAAATTAGTCCAATAGCATATTCAAAAACCTGTACTTGACCATTTTAAGAGTAGTTGGTAAAACAAGTACATAGTTCGATTTTTATTGTCAACAAAATTGAAATACATTTCTACTTGGTACTATTGGCCACCGATGCTTGCTTACACTGTAAAAGAAGTTGTACAGAAGTTGTGAGAGCCTTGAGGGATGTCTTTGATTAATCAGAGACACTTAGTACAGCAAACTTCACTCAAGATAGTTTCTGGGCCTTCAAAAGGTACTCCCCACGAACGGGGACTTGTTGTGCGGCAGGAACAAAATTAAACATTCAGTTCATAGCGGTCGAAAGGTTTAAAATTCTTCTCTCCTCCTTCATTACACATATCTTTTCACTGCATCTGGTTTATTAAAATAAAATTTGATTAACACTCACCTTCCACTCCTCCACTTTGGCATTGAGTGCTGCCATTACGGGGTCATCATCCTCAGTCATGCTACGAATCCTATCCGTCAACTCACTGATCTGCACATTAAAACACACAACCCATAAAAGCTTCAACAGTGAAGTATTTTGTGATAATAATCCATGTGTGTGATACCCTTGCAGTGAAATGGTCAATGGTGTGGTAACACTTCTCAGCAAAAAACCATATCTATCTATAAATTACAGGAAGGTGTGTCTGTCAGTGTTTGTGTCAGTGTGTGTGTGGGTGTGTGTGTGAGTGTGTGTGTGTGTGTTTGTAAGGTATGCGCATATCTCCCAAACCGTTAGTCCAATGGATTTCAAACTTGACAGGTGTCTTGCTACAGGCACGAGTAAGTGCAGTGCCAAGCTTGACGTTGTGTAGATTAGAAATGCAAAAGATATAGTTAAATATATAGGTAAAAGAAGCACACATTGGCTTTTGCTGTTCTAGCTGCAGGCCACTCCACCTCTCACCCTGTGGACTAGAGAAAGAAGTAGCGCAGCTTTGGCAGCTAAAATGTGACATACACCTCCAACCCACAAAAATGTGCAAAGTAGCATTACTTTGGACTGTCTTTGACTTTGAATAAACATACAAAAATTCCTGAATTTCAGAATCCCACACATGCAAAGCACAACCAGACAACAAGTGCAGACAAAGCGTGATGCCGCTTATAGGCAGGCTTTGCATCTTATAAAGAGAGACGTATCTGTATATACTGTGAAATGCAAGTGAGTCTCTCTCCCTCTCTGTGCTGATTAGCTCTCAAGTTAACGGGCTGGGTGGGTAGTGCATTGCCATGAGTCCATGAGGCTATGTCTGATTACTCCAAATTTTCACTGAGATATTTTGTGATTAGATTCTGAATCTGCAACGTTCTCTGACAGGTAAATAGGTAATAGTAGTACAATGTCTTCCTCTGATGTAAAAGTAGCCTACACTGTAAGTCAGTAGAAGGCTATACAGTGGAGTTGCATATTAAGCGGTTTGGGGTCCTTCTAAAAGTCATTTTGGGATACAATTTGGTTTTGATAAATTCTACAAGCAACAATACCGCAGACCAAGTAAGCGCCTGTTTAAAACAGGCACATTTTCAACGAGCACTGCACGCGTTATACAAACCACACACAGATTAAGGATGGGAACAGAAATACAGAAAAAACTGAGGAGGTTATTTACTTGCAGCTTTGCATGGTCCCTTTCTTTCCTGAGCTGGTCCATACTGGAGTCAGTCTGCTGTACAACAATCTTCATCTTGTTGTACTCATCTGTCATCTTCTCCATCTCCCTCACAGACTCCTCCAGACTTTTCTGCATTTGGTCGTTCTGTGTCCTCAGGTGTACATTTTCATCCTCTGCTCGCTAATGAACACCAAATAATACAATGACTAGAGCATGGTACTATCGACAAGCTTTCTGAATAAAAAGGTCTATTACCGTATTCACCGTATAGTAGACAAATAGACTTCCAAGTACCTGAAGGTCTTCCAAGCACTGGTAGAGCTGTCGGTTGGCCAAGTTGAGCTTCCTCTGGGCCTCTGCATTCTCGTCTCTGGATGGAAATGGGTCTTTCTGGTCCAGCTCTCCACGATAGAATTCCACATCCTGCTCGAGCTGCTCATTCTGTCAGGGTGAGGAAAGGACGGGATTTATCTCAGAAAAAGAACTGGATCCAGTGCCGTGTGATCCTAGACTATTTTAGAAACACTAACATTTGTTATTAAACAACTAGTCTGTCAAAATGAATAGGTAATGCAAATATTTAGATAATTTAATACTTCTTTCAATAATTTTTCATGCAAAGCTTATCTGGTTCCGTCTTCTGAAATGTTTGTCATACTGTAAATTATATCATGAATAGTATTAGAATATTGATGTAAATTGTAGTTAATTGAATATTTTTGGTGGCATGGAGGGAAGGGTGGTCCAATCATTTGCATGTAGGCCTACTGCCCGCTCTGCAGTCACACAGTTTTACTTTAAACAGTAGCTTGGGCCGGGCTTGGGCATGCGTTGCTGGTATGAGTGGTACCGGAGCAGAAATAGAGCTGTATAGAGCAAGAGATAAGACAACGCTGCAACTTATTATTTTTATTTCCTTTTAAACTCAGCTCCATCTAAAATCCTCCTGCTCCGCTCACACGCTCTGGTCCCTACTGGACACCTTACACTCTCTTATACTTCTGTAAAAAGCTGTGGCGAAATAACACAACAAGCAGTAAAACATGTGCAATAAGTGACAATTTGTAGAGATTTTTCAAAATATGTACTCCATATATTTGCTCACTTGTACCTTTAAACTAGCCTGGAACTCCAGACCCAAATCCGAAAGATTAAGAGTCTGGCATCGAGTAATGAAAGTTGCCCATCTTGAGGGACGGAACCAAGCGTGCATTTGAAAATCTCACTGCACGCAATTGGATAACACTA
>NC_045740.1:16311361-16323494 GCF_008692095.1 Etheostoma spectabile
CAACAACACACAGGGTGACGTATCCAGAGCCCCATACGCTTAGCTACCAGCGGCGCTAACTGGTAGATTAAACTGTCGTCATCTGTTTAGCTCACCTCTGGCCCGCCTATATCAGATACACTGATGTGATTGGTGCAGCTCGACTACAAGGGTATAGTCAATGAGCGGTATTACTCAATGCCAGAGTACCTCGCTGAGCAAATTCAAATTGTGCTCTCGCGAGATCTCTGGATTTTCAGGGTGCCTTTAAACTAAACTACAAACACTATCAAACTGATACCTAATTTGAAAAACTAAAACCTAACTTTCCATCACTAGCTATGTTTCTTACCTTCTTCTTAAGCTTTTTTATCTTTGCCATTGGATAAGAAAGAGATGAAAAGAGATGATGGATTTTTAGAAAGCGTTCATGTGAGCAAATGATGGCAGAGCACATGAGACTAAACAAGTGTGAAACTACGTAAGACGAGATGGTGGACTGGCTGAGGATGAAGTGATTAGTGAACAAATCTTCATGATCCGTATCATGTAGTGCCAGATGTCAAATACCTCTCTTTTCAGCTTCTTGACCTCATTCTCAGCCTCCTCTGCTCGCACAACCAACTAGGAGAAGAAAACAGAATCAACGCAGAAACACAGTGCATATTTAACGACACTAGATGAACAACAAACTTGTGTAACATTGCACTTGGCGATACTCTTTTTCCAGTATAATAACCTGTGTTAATCAATGGAATGGGACTAGAAACTCTGATGAATAAGATTAGTGCAACTAAGGTTTATGACTCAAAGAATTTAAATATGTCACTTGTAGTAAACCACTAAATTTCAAATGTTAGTTAAAATATAAAGCTATGCAATAAACCCACTGGCACTCTCTTTCCATGAATAACATCAAGGGACAAAAATAATGTTTTAACATTAGTTAGACATTGTATCAAGCAGCCAAGGACTGAGTACTGAATCCATAGTCATATGCCATGTGTGGGAATCATGGGCAACATGTCCATACCTCCTCATTGGTTCTCTTTTCCTTGCCCATTTCTTTCTTTAAATGGGTCAACTCCTTCTTCTGCTGCTCCAGCTGGGTCTCGAGCTGCCGAATCTCATCTCTCAGAAAGTGGCTGTCTGGCCCTGTGCCGGAGTGCTGAGCCGTGTGGACCGGAAACAAGACAAACAAACAAACACCCAAACAACCCCCACCGAGAAACCTCTTAGTCTTGCATCACCTCCATCTGTTCACAATACATGCATACACTTTCACTTACAATTTCAAAAATAAGGATTACCTTTTTCTTTGCATAACAAACTTCGGAAGAGCAACTTTAGATTACATACTAATCTTAAACAATGACAGAAAAATATCTAGTTAAAACTATAAGTAATGGTTATCAGCAAGCAAGGAATTAGTTGTAATCTTCTTAGGTGCTGTCCTTCAGTGGCCACCACAACCAATCCCTTTATAGCTAGTGTTGCACTCTTTGATTGGCTAAAAGATTTGGCTAGTAAAAAAAAAAAAAAAGAAAGAAAAAAACACAAGAGGGAGTTTTTTTTTTTTTTTTTTCCTGATAACATATCATTCACAATGCATTGATTCATCCTCTGCATCAGAAAATTGCAGACATTCTGTGGGACAAATACAGACAGATGCTGAAAAGTATTACCTTATGCTCTTGTTCCAGCCTCAACACCTTGGCTTGGAGTTCCTTTTCTACAGTGCAGAAGACATGATCAACAATGTAAAACGGTGCTCTTTGCTAACAAAACTTAAAGATATGAAACATTTTGACTACCAATCCTTGCACTAACCGGTTTTAGCATGCTTCACACCAATGTCCTCAAGAAAGTTGTAAGCAATATTAACTTCCCGATCCTTAATCTAACAGGAAGAGGGAGAGAAGACAATTACATCTAAAATATATTATTTTTATTGCAATATTTCAAGCAGCATATGCCCACAAAATTGCATCAATGCCAATAGCGTAACCTACAGTTAGTAATTGTAAACTAAATATTTTTGCTGATTGACAACACATGCTAATAGGCTTGTTGATAGAAGTGGTTGGGAAAGATCAGAATCATTGCAACAATTATAGTGAGCACCTTCAATAGAGTCTGAAACACTCTGAAGACTTGAATAATGTTCTCCGGAGATTTATCCTTCACCTCCCATTCCTCTGTCTGCATGGAAAGCATGGTTTAAAGTGAGAAACAGTAAATGCATAGTCATTTGAACTCATCATAACAATATACTGATAGAGCAAAAAAACCTGAAACAAAACAGTGATAGAGACGGAACCAAAAACAAAATTTAAAAAAGATATTCACTCCTTGGCGCGAACGAGGACCTTATGCAGGTATGTGGAATATCTAGGTCAACAGTGACCACAGTAGAGGGCAGTCATGACAATGATAAGTACATGTTGCTGACAAAGCCACTGAGCAAGAGCTGTAACACCCTGAAAAAGAATCTCAAGTGGGCAGGAGCACAGTAGTCTTGCTTTGTTAAGTAGCAATAGCTACACATACACAGCACCACTGTACTCAGCTTGTAATTTGAAACCAGAGAAGCGTTGGTGGACGGGCAATTGAGCAGAAATGTGAGATGTAACGCTAAATATTACTGGTGTGAAGTGTTGACAATTACCGAAACGAACATGTCGAAGACCTCGTCCACTTGGTCTTTTTCACATTCAAGGAGGCTCGCTGGGTTAATTCTGGTCACTTTATCCCACTTAAGAGCAGCAGGCATCTTGGCCATAGCGGGTTTGTAAATATTTAACAAAGAACTGAGAATACACCTAACTAGTTAGGTTAAGTGATAACTAGCTAGCTACACAATGTTAGTGTTCGCTTGCTCATTGTACTTAGGAAGCTATGGCTAAACATTTCCGTGCTCCCCAGAATTAGCCTTATTGGTCGCACATACGCTAGCTTACACTGAAATGCGTGTAGCTAGTTAGCTAACGTTACATTTGTGGTTACGTTTAGGCAACGTTACGATAACGTTACTCCAGAAACTAACGTTACAAGACATTCGGAGATCAAACAACTCCACCTGTGGTTATGTATTAGCTAGCTAAAGTTGAAGTTAGCTAGACGCTGTGATTTTTAAATTAAAAGTTTATACCAAATGTCTGTTATTTTACATCGCTCAGTAAGATGAGTTAAATGTGCCAGACAGAGAATATGGGCTAACATTTACGTTATGAGAGTTAAAATGGCAGTAAACCATAGACAGTGAAAGAAACAGTAAACAGCCATCCTGAGGTTTCCAAGATGTGACGCCTCGGCTGCTAGGTTACCACTGACAACACTGGCTAGCTAGCTAGCTAATTAAGCTAACGTAAACGTTAGTCCACAAGATAATACAACTAGTAAAAAGTGAAGAGAGGAGCCTTGTAAAGAACGTAACCAAAATATAGAGACACGACGAATATAGCGTTACCACAAAGTACTTAAAAGCCGCATTTTAAGAACTTGCTATTGGTCACCGAGTCTAGCTAGCTTTGTTAACATTTAACTTGCGCGGTCACCCCTGCACCGGAAGTGATATTTGTAATGAAGCGGAATGCCGCTTGCCATTGAATTGTTTAACATTACTCCGTATGTGTGACACTGTTAGCTAACCATTCCAAGTTATTGATATCACCTCTACAGTCACCGTCTGCCCCGTTACAGACACGGTAGGTAGGACATTTAAGAAATACTTCAAAAATACATCTGCATCCATCTTATTAGTCTTGAAGACTGGTGTCAACCTAGTTAGCATTAGCTAACGTTAGCTAAGTGTGCCTCATCTTTAGCTAACAGTAACGTTACGTTGCAGCAGCCAGTCAGTGCATGCTAACGTTATGTGTTTTTTTTACTTTTACATTAGCAATCGAACGATAGCAATGTGTATTATTTTAACCAACTCCTGCCTTTGGATAGCTAGCTAACGTTAGCTATTTAAAGAGGATAGTATTAGCTAGCTAGTTTTAGATTGCTGTTAAGGTCCACCCTCCTTGCAGGATACCATAACGGCGAAGAAGTAACGTAATCAGAATCAGCTTTAATGGCCAAGTAACGTAAAGTGAGAACAGTGCTTTTTCTTGCAATCATAGTAACGTTGCATTCAGAGACATAGACATACGGCTATAAACAAGGACAACAAGGTAAACATGAACATTTGACTGCTATGTAACGTTGTAGATGTAGTGTGTATATAAAAACGTATATTTATACATATACACATACGTACATACACACATGTAAACAAGCAGCTCTATGACTTCTGTAGTGACAAGGATGCAACTTAAGAAAGGTAAAAGAACTGTGAGACATGGTTGTTACTTACTGTCACGTACTTATAATGTGTGAGGTTGTTTAATAAACTTGCCCAACAAAATCATTTGGAGATTTGCATTGTTTATATGATTAAATGGTTGTTTTGGAAATTTTAATTCCAACCAGGAAATCAATCTACAATACAAGATACTTGCTTTACAGCCGTGTTGTCAGCTAATTGGAAGATATGTCAAACCTCTTTGTTTGTACAGTGATCAATGACAGCTTTGGTCAGCCATGGCTGCCATGTCATGGAAGGAGATTTTACTTTTGACTGGACTGGTGGTGGGATGTTACTGGAACAGTCTGTCGTGTGGCTTCGCGTTTGATGATGTCTCTGCGATCCTTGATAACAAGGACCTACGGCCCTCAACCTCTCTCCACAATCTATTCCGTAATGACTTCTGGGGAACACCCATGTCTGAGGTAAGTTATGTTCCATGACACACCTCTGTGGTTTATCAGTATGGGCTTAATTTTAGCATACGCTTTATTGATAAAAAGCTGAAGTGGCATGCCTAAAGCATTTACATTAAGTTAAAGGGGTGATTTATAATCAGTGTTATTTAGGTCAATGAAGTCCAGTTTAATTTTTAGTATTTTATTTGCAACCTCCTCAGATTAACTTGATTTTAAAGTAAATTCAAATAACAAAGGCTTTACTAAAACATTTGTTGTCTCTCTATTGGTCAGCTGAGGGATATATTTTGTATGTCCCCCTACAGGAGCGGAGCCATAAATCTTACCGACCCTTTACCGTACTCACCTTCCGTCTGAACTACCTCTTCAGTGAGCTGAGTGCAGCTTCCTACCATCTGCTCAATGTTGTTTTGCACGCTGTTGTATGTGTGCTTTTCCTGCGAGTGTGCCGATTGTTCCTGGATAAGACTTCCAGCTTGGTGGCAGCATTGCTGTTTGCTGTGCACCCCATCCACACTGAAGCTGTAAGTGTACATTTACTAGGTATAGGCTATGTATGGAATTTACAGTATGTTATATTTTCCGTGTCTGCAGACTTGTACTGGTCGCGCAGACACATTTTTCCATGTGGACACATACATCCGCTTTCTTGGAACCGCTTACGTGTCCGTGCGACCTACACAGGTCTGCAGCTAACTGTGAAGCGTACGTCCAAGTCTGTCTCCATTGCATCCACCTGCAAGATTGTTAGCTGTCTTTTTGCCTGGCGTACTCTGTGTAGTACGGCCAATTTAATCCACCAGTCCTTATCAATTAAGTGGCATGTGTCACGTAGCTCTCTGCTGTAAGCACCTTAGCTCTCAGTTGTGGGCGTCTACCAGCAGAGAGCCACACACTTAGCAGAAAAAGAGCTTAAAACCCAACTTACTAGTGCCAAATTTGCTCTATAATTACAGTGAATACAAGTAAAATAAAGACTTTGCTTATCCTGTGCAAATGCTTCTAAATCCCATGAGGTCCAAAGGTAATACTAGTTACTGGCAAATAGTGCTTAAGACTGTATGACCAAACAGAGGAATAACACTGTCAGATACATCACACTAAATAGAAGAGGCAATACATCAGGTCAGAACTTAGAAGTGCTCCTATTTACAGAAATGGCAAACAATATAGTTTTGATGTCCAAAATGTACACGTCTTCCTTAAACAGGGAATGGGGATTAGGAAACCACTCGTTGGTCACGTAACACTCATAACATCACCACCTCAACATTGCTCCAACATGCCCACCAGCTCGGATGGGGCATCTAAGTCAGACGCTGTTTCAGTTTTACCACTTCTGAACAAGTGGCCATATTTATGCCCTTATCTATCTGGTTGAGTTGTCCACAGGATGAGTATTTAAGATTTTCCACTCACAAAGAAGCCATGTCAAAATCAAATTGTCTTAAATATATTTAAAAAAGTCAGTCAACTTTTCAACTATATATGTAAGTATTTTATGTATATATATTTTTTTTTACTTAACGTGACTATATGTAACTTTTTAATTTTTCAGAAGCTTTGTCATTTTTCATACAATGATTTGAAATGATCAGTAACAGCAAATGAGACTAACGGTAAAAAGAGTGCCATTTTTATATAGTTTTTAGTAAGACCTTTGCCCGGGTTAGATCTTTCCCACGCAGAATGATCTGCGGCAGAATGACGGTGCTAGAGTAACACATTCTGATGGGTCACAGATTTCTGTGCAACACTGGAAAGCTTGTGTTGGCATATCCAGCCTTTTGAGCCAGGTAAAAGGAAGCAGGAGATTTCCTTATATAATCCAATTGTATTTTAATTTTATTTTACAAGTGATCGGCTGTAGTAATGGCTAATACTGGGGAAGGATCATCTCAGAAAAGAAGGAAATTAAACCAAGAACTAAAAGCTTTGGCTGGCTGCCAGGTGCTCTTGACCAAGGCATGTTTGTGTATATTTCAGGCCTGTGTGTAGTGATCACTAACAAAACAGAGTGTAAGTTGTAATTTCCCCAATGGGCTCAATAAACAGTATAAACTATTATTATTAAGTTACCACATGCAACACTTGAAATGCAACAATGCATCTGTAACTTATTCTATTATTGTAAATGAATAATTTTTGGTCAGAGCATTTTATTCATCGCAGCTGTATGCCCTCCCCATAACGCTAACTCGGTAAGACAGTGGGCAATACAGCACTGTAAAGAAAAGACCTTTACAACAGCAGGTGTGGTAAAAACTACCGCCTTTGTCCACGGTGGCGGCTAGAATCAATGCAAACTGATAGTTAGATAATGCGACTTTTAAAGGTCCCATGGCATAAAAATGTCACTTTATTTTTTTTTTATTTTTTTTTTTATTTAACCTTTATTTAACCAGGAAGTCCCTTGAGATTGAAATCTCTTTTTCGAGGGAGACCTGGCCAAGACGGCACACCAGTTACAATTTAAACAAATACAGCACAGACAAAATCTCACATAGAGGAAAGGACAGGTCACATAGGGCAGTTACATTTTTGAATTACATGACATTTTAACATGGCCTTAAACTCATTCAATGGGACTATATTATTTAAATGGATCAAGTTTTGCAAATTATTCCAAGACCAAGGAGCGGAGTAAGAGAAGGCTTTCTTCCCCAGCTCAGTAAAAACCCTTGGAACCTGGTAAGAGCGCCACCTGGTGGAACGGAGATGAAAATGGCTGGAATTTAGCTTGAGGAGATTACATAAATATGCCGGCAGTTTACCCAACATGGCCTTGTATAGAAAAATATAAAAATGAAGTTGTCTACGTAGACTTAGTGACGGCCAGCCTACCAGTTCATACAGCGTACAATGATGAGTACGTGCATAAGAGTTAGTTAAGAAGCGCAAAGCACTATGGTACACAGAGTCTAACAGGTGGAGAGTACTAGAGGCAGCATGCATGTAGACAACATCACCATAGTCCAAAACACTTAAAAAAGTAGCCTGAACAAGTGTTTTTCTGGCTGACATGTTAAAACAAGTTTTATTTCTAAAATAAAACCCCAGCCTTAGTTTCAGCTTTTTTACAAGTTTTTCGACATGAACTTTAAAAGAAAGTTTGTTGTCCAGCCAAAAACCTAAATACTTATATGATGAAACATTTTCAATTAAGTCTCGCTTAATGTGTTAATAGTATATTATCTGGGGATTGGGACGAGCCTTGAAAACGTCATAAATTTGGTTTTCTTAGTATTTAGCACTAACTTAAGGCCATGTAGAGAAACTTGAGAGGTTGAAAGGCCAACTGAAGGTCATGCATGGCTTGATTCAGTGAAGAGGCAACTGAATATATCACAGTATCATCGGCATAAAGGTGCAGTTTAGCAGTTTGCAGTCTTTTCCAATGTTATTTATGAATATAGAAAATAAATGGGGGCTAAAATCGAACCTTGAGGAACACCCATAGAAATTTCTAAAAAGTCTGATTAAGACCATCTATAGAAACACATGCGTCGCTCTGAAGATAGTTTTTGAACCAAGTATATGCTGTGTTTCCTATGCCAATGTTAATTATCTATCTAGTAATGCTTATGGTCAACTGAGTCAAATGCTTTGGACAGATCCACAAATAATACAGCGCAGGTGTTGCTTCTGGTCCAAGGCATTATGATGTCATTTAATAGTAGCAAAGTTGCTGTAACAGTGCTGTGTCCAGCCTAAAACCTGACTGGACATCAGTTAGATGTTGTGCTCTGCCAAGTAGTCTTTTAATTGACAGTTTACTTGAGCTTCCAAAATTTTTGCAAGAATAGAGAGTTTGGAAATTGGCCTATAATTGTGAAGATCTGAAGGGTCGCCACCCTTTACAAGGAAGCACATGGCTGCTTTCATATTTTAGAGAATTGAATTTGTCTGCCGATACCAATTAAAAATGTATGCTATAGGCTTAGCTATAATCAGCTGAACTTTTAATAAGAAGGTTTAGGTTGTCTGGTCCTGCTGTTTTTTTGGGTCAAATAGCTTTAAGAGCAATACACACATCCTTTTTAAAAATGGGTCTAAAAACAAAGGTTTTATGAGGTTTTTTAACATTAATATGTGTTCCCCCAGCCTGCCTATGGTTCCCCAGTGGCTAGAAATTTGGCCTGTGTCCACGTAAGCTCTTTCCTGCTGTAAGCACCTTAGCTCTCAGTTGTGGGCGTCTACCAGCAGAGAGCCACACACTTAGCAAAAAAGAGCTTAAAACCCAACTTACTATGCCAAATTTGCTCTATAATTACAGTGAATACAAGTAAAATAAAGACTTTGCTTATCCTGTGCAATGCTCTAATCCCATAGGTCCAAAGGTAATACTAGTTACTGGCAAATAGTGCTTAAGACTGTAGACCAAACAGAGGAATAACCCTGTCAGATACATCACACTAAATAGAGAGGCAATACATCAGGTCAGAACTTAGAAGTTCGCCTATTTACAGAAATGGCAAACAATAATTTTTGATGTCCAAAATGTACACGTCTTCCTTAACAGGGAAGGGATTAGGAAACCACTCGTTGGTCACGTAACACTCATACATCACCACCTCAACATTGCTCCAACATGCCCACCAGCTCGGATGGGGCATCTAAGTCAGACGCTGTTTCAGTTTTACCACTTCTGAACAAGTGGCCATATTTATGCCCTTATCTATCTGTTGAGTTGTCCACAGGATGATATTTAAGATTTTCCACTCACAAAGAAGCCATGTCAAAATCAAATTGCTTAAATATATTAAAAAAGTCAGTCAACTTTTCAACATATATGTAGTATTTTATGTAATATATTTTTTTTTACTTAACGTGACTATGTAACTTTTTAATTTTTCAGAAGCTTGTCATTTTTCATACAATTTTTGAAATGATCAGTAACAGCAAATGAGACTAACGGTAAAAAGAGTGCCATTTTTATAAGTTTTTAGTAAGACCTTTGCCCGGTTAGATCTTTCCCAGCAGAATGATCTGCGCAGAATGACGGTGCTAGAGTAACACATTCTGATGGGTCACAGATTTCTGTGCAACACTGGAAAGCTTGTGTTGGCATATCCAGCCTTTTGAGCCAGGTAAAAGGACCAGGAGATTTCCTTATTATCCAATTGTATTTTAATTTTATTTTACAAGTGATCGGCTGTAGTAATGGCTAATACTGGGGAAGGATCCTCAGAAAGAAGGAATTAAACCAAGAACTAAAAGCTTTGGCTGGCTGCCAGGTGCTCTTGACCAAGGCTGTTTGTGTATATTTCAGGCCTGTGTAGTGATCACTAACAAAACAGAGTGTAAGTTGTAATTTCCCCAATGGGCTCAATAAACAGTATAAACTATTATTATTAAGTTACCACATGCACACTTGAAATGCAAACATGCATCTGTACTTATTCTATTATTGTAAATGATAATTTTTGGTCAGAGCATTTTATTCATCGCAGCTGTAGCCCTCCCCATAACGCTAACTCGTAAGACAGTGGGCAATACAGCACTGTAAAGAAAAGACCTTTACAACAGCAGGTGTGTAAAACTACCGCCTTTGTCCACGGTGGCGGCTAGAATCAATGCAAACTGATAGTTAGATAATGCGACTTTTAAAGGTCCCATGGCATAAAGGTCATTATTTTTTTTTTATTTTTTTTTTATTTAACCTTTATTTAACCAAGTCCCTTGAGATTGAAATCTCTTTTTCGAGGGAGACCTGGCCAAGACGGCACACCAGTTACAATTTAAACAAATACAGCACAGACAAAACTCACATAGAGGAAAGGACAGGTCCATAGGGCAGTTACATTTTTGAATTACATGACATTTTAACATGGCCTTAAACTCATTCAATGGGACTATATTATTTAAATGGATCAAGTTTTGCAAATTATCCAAGACCAAGGAGCGGAGTAAGAGAAGGCTTTCTTCCCCAGCTCAGTAAAAACCGGGAACCTGTTAAGAGCCACCTGTGGAACGGAGATGAAAATGGCTGGAATTTAGCTTGAGGAGATTACATAATATGCCGGCAGTTTACCCAACATGGCTTATAAAAAATATAAAAATGATTTTGTCTACGTAGCATAGTGACGGCCAGCCTACCAGTTCATACAGCGTACATGATGAGTACGTGCATAAGAGTTAGTTAAGAAGCGCAAAGCACTATGGTACACAAGTCTAACGGTGGAGAGTACTAGAGGCAGCATGCATGTAGACAACACACCATAGTCCAAACACTTAAAAAGTAGCCTGAACAGTTTTTTCTGGCTGACATGTTAAAACAAGTTTTTTTCTAAAATAAAACCCAGCCTTAGTTTCAGCTTTTTTACAAGTTTTTTCGACATGAACTTTAAAAGAAATTTTGTTGTCCAGCCAAAAACCTAAATACTTATATGATGAACATTTTCAATTAAGTCCCGCTTAATGTGTTAATTTATATTATCTGGGGTTGGACGAGCCCTTGAAAACGTCATAAATTGGTTTTCTTAGTATTTACCACTAACTTAAGGCCATGTAGAGAAACTTGAAGCTGTTGAAAGGCCAACGAAGGTCACTGGCTTGATTCAGTGAAGAGGCAACTGAATATATCACAGTATCATCGGCAAAGGTGCAGTTAGTTTGCACGTCTTTTCAATGTTATTTATGAATATGAAAATAAAATGGGGGCTAAAATCGAACCTTGAGGAACACCATAAAATTTCTAAAAAGTCTGATTTAAGACCATCTATAGAAACACATTGCGTTCGCTCTGTAAGATAGTTTTTGAACCAAGTAATAGCTGTGTTTCCTATGCCAATGTTAATTATCTATCTAGTAATAGCTTATGTCAACTGAGTCAAATGCTTTGGACGATCCACAAATAATACAGCGCAGTGTTGCTTCTGGTCCAAGCATTTATGATGTCATTTAATAGTAGCAAAGTTGCTGAACTGCTGTGTCCAGCTCTAAAACCTGACGGGACATCAGTTAAATGTTGTGCTCTGCCAGTAGTCTTTTAATTGACGTTTACTTGAGCTTCCAAATTTTTGCAAGAATGAAGTTTGGAAATTGGCCTATTGTGAAGATCTGAAGGGTCGCCACCCTTTAACAAAGGAAGCACAGGCTGCTTTCCATATTTAGGAATTGAATTTGTCTGCAGACTACAATTAAATGTATGCTATAGCTTAGACTATAATTCATGCAACTTTTAATAAGAAAGTTTCTGTTTGCTGTTCCTGCTGATTTTTTTGGGCCATAGCTTTAAGACAATACACACATCCTTTTAAAATGGTCTAAAAACAAAGGTTTATGAGGTTTTTTAACATTAATATGTGTTCCCCCAGCCTGCCTATGGTTCCCCAGTGGCTAGAAATGGCGATAGGTGTAAACCGAGCCCTGGGTATCCATG
>NC_045740.1:16323519-16323826 GCF_008692095.1 Etheostoma spectabile
CTCTGCCTTTGAGAAAATGAAAGCTCAGATGGGCCGATCTGGAATCTTGGCCCTTATGTTACCTCCCCTTTCTCTGCTTTGAGAATTAGACATCATGGCTTTAAAACGAGCAAAGTGACAGTTGGTCAAGGCCACACCCCCAACCGCTACCTTGCCCCTCTCCTTTTCAAAAGCTACAGACTCAGAAATGGCATGTCCTAATTAAAGCTCATTGTGGGACAGGTTCTAGTGGCTGGAATTCTGCACCAAGGCTGAATTTTGGGAAAGAGACTTCGGCTAGGTATTAGGGGACCACTAAGGTGTATGT
>NC_045740.1:16323836-16326403 GCF_008692095.1 Etheostoma spectabile
AAAGAGCACCATGTCATGGGACCTTTAAGCTTATTTTTTAAATTGAAAAGTTAGTTGTTAACTATTATCATGAATGTTATTGGGACCACAAAGTTTATTGGACTTGGAATCATGATCAGAAACCAAAAACCTTTTTCTTATTGCTTATCATTTGAACTTGATCTCATTCTCTTCTATAGAGCCTGCCCAATTAGGACTTGTAATTCATCCTATTCAACATAGCTGAACTGATGATCAGACAGGCCCTGAACAGAGTAGAAAAACAAAGAAAACATTCTGCTTCTTGGGACGGAGTGCTTCTGTTACACAGCATGCACCACTGCGCCAATCTTCCTCATGGTGTTTTCTAATCCATGCAGTCTCTCAGACTTCTTGAATGGAAACAATTTGCCTCACAAATGAGCCCTTAGAGTTAGTCCAGCAAATGCCCTTCATGTTATCGCCGTCTGGAATCTCTCTCTGAACGGATCATTTGTTTTTTAGTTATGCTCCACTGAAGCACTGAAGGTCCCTTCATGATAAGTGCGTACAAAGACTCCTGTGTGTCCCCATGTCTTTCTCAGTGTCTGTCTTTTTGAATGGAGACTTTTTTTGTATCTCCAAGTATCTTCAAATACAGATTATTTAGTGTACTCCACAACAGTATATTAAGGCTCCAAAATGGTTTTAATGGAAAAGCACTCAATGAATAGCTCTGCCCCAACGCTGTACAGACAGACACACACAGAAAATTGGACTTGTAGTCTGAGTAAATCAGCCAAATTAACAACCAAATCTGTGGTCAGCCTTTCTACCATTCTGTTGAATTAGCTTTGATTGACTGACAAGACTGAAGAAGCGCTGCATCCTTAGATTTCCTTGTTACTTGGGAATCTTTCTTCCCCGGACTTACTAGTAAATATGTGAGCAAATCACAGTATCAACTTATTTGGTGATGGCATAAAGTAGCTCTATATTTATTTAGATAATGCCATTAATGTTTATTAACAGCAATCAGTGTAATCAAACTAAAACAGTGAATGTAGCATAGGTACATACATGTTTTCTTAGTAACCTTGTAGCAACATGGCTCCTGCATAAGTAGTTTGGCTTCCTTCACCAAGTGAGCTTATGCAGTAGTGTGGCTGCCTGATAAAGTAAGTGTAGGTAGGCGTTTTTTTTTTTTTTTAATTACAGGCCAAACGAGTCAAAGGACACATGGTTGCTGGTTTCAGCTAAATGGGCAGCAAGTGGATCAGAGAACAATCAGTCAGAGAACAATGCATGAGCAGCCTTTTTAAAATTTGGATGTTTACACCTATCTATAAAGTTGTAATCCTCTTGCAATGCTCAGTGTGCTCTTAAGGGATACGCACAAGACACAACAGACTCTTCTTTTGTAAAGGACTTTGTAAAACCTTTTGTGGGACCTATCTCTAAGAAACAATGCCTTTGGTTATGGTGGAAGTGAGAATGTTATTCTCAATCGTTAATCCCTCTCTTTCATTTCATTTCCTGGAATAAACTTGTCAGTGCTCTGAGACAAACAACGTGATGTCAATATTGTTACTAAATTAACAAAAATGTAAAATATCTATTGCATTTCTGTACTGCCATTTCTTGTTGCTTACTGGTCAAAAGATATGCATGTACCATTACATCTGTGATGAGCTAAAATTAGTGAGAATGTTATTTGTTCCACACGAGGGCAGTCATCATTTACACAAATGACAGACGTTAATGTCAGATAGGCTGCTTTACAAAGATCTTGTCATCCGCTGAATAGATTTGTCTGAACAGACCTGTTTTCACAGCTGGATGGAAGGGGTTACCACCAGTTACAGTATACATATGTAATGTTCTGAAAGAGATTAGAACATAGCCTTATTCTTTGTGTTTTTTTTTCCACTTGAGGTGTATGTATATGATTTATCTCTGGTGGTTATTGAACCCTGGGGTGAAATATTCATGTGGGAACTTCTGACCCTTTTTACACTTAAGAGACTGTTGTAAAATAAAGATTTAGGTTACTTTATCTCACTTTACGTTACAAGCAAACACATGATCGATAAAAACGTGCCGTTATCAAAGAATAGGAAACAGCTCAAAAGTTGTGTCTCTCTGTGTGTGCCCTGTCGTTGTAACCAACACTTCAGATTTAAAATGAATTGATGGATGTTACTTTTTATCATCAGGTCACAGGTGTGGTTGGCAGAGCTGAACTTCTCTCTTCAATCTTTCTCTTGGCTGCTTTCCTGGCCTACACGAAATCAACAGCTTCAGACCACTCCATTGGTAAGTTTGATGTACCTCACCGGTCTCTTACTTAATTATGTCTGATGTACAAGATGTGCTAGGTTCATGTTATGAAAGCTTTTTTTTCTTCTTTTTTTTTCTTCTTTTTTTTCATGTGCGCTTCTATTAAGACATTGCATACATTTCAGAGGCATGAAACCAAACCCCAAATTCCCATTTGTAACTGTATGACGCAGGTTAGTCACTGACACAGAAGGCCTCTGGCAAAATTACAGTTCTCATTTATAGTCTCTCATTTAACTGCGTGTGTGCGTGTGTGCGTGTGTGTGTGT
>NC_045740.1:16326413-16327729 GCF_008692095.1 Etheostoma spectabile
GTGTGTGTGTGTAAAAAATAGTCCACAGTCAAATGTTTGTGTGTGCGTGCGGATGGGGGAGGGGAGGGCGTGAGAACAAGGATGTTGGTGTCAACAGAAATGGTTGGGATAGGATCAAAGATCTGGCTTGGAGAAATACTGTCAGTGATTAGAAGCTCGAGGCCACAGTTTACTTTGCAGCAAGGTTAATTAAAATGGAATATCTATCATTAAGTTAAATATCTTATCATTAAATATCATTTAATAACATTGTTTCTTGACGTCTACTGCAATAACTTTACATTGTTACTGTGTTCATTGATTAATTTTCTAATGCAGGTGCCACCTGCGTTTGCTGTGTTTTGTTTGTGGTTAGTAATTTGTTGCTGGTTCTTCATTGACTCATGGTCACATAGTTAAAGGGTGGGGTTTGATATTAAATGCACCTGTATAGTTGTTTTTCTATAATTGCACCCTGAGGAAAATCTCTCTGTCGCAACCATTTTAATTTCTTAAACACTCAAAAACCATCTATAATAAAGGCCTTTAAACTTGTTATTGGATTCACATTGAATTGTTCTAGTTATGTTTCATTCTTCGGTTTACATTTGTAACGAACCAACAGTAACCACAACAGTAAGTTGTGGCAGTAACTTGTTTAGTTTTAACTAGAGCCCAATCAATACTGGATTTCCTAATGTGATATGTGAGAGTTTCATACATTTCATTTATTTATTCAAAAGGACAGCACACATTCAGTAACATTTCTATAAAGGTGCGAGTGTTAGCCAGCCAGCTAATTTTCAACTGTAGTCCTTTGGCCAGAATGTTATGAGAACCCTTATTTGACTTGGTCAGTTGTTCTCAGATGTTTAGTCAGCCATAAAAGTTTATAATCAGATAATGAATGGGCATCCGGGTGTCTAAAGGAATGGGTGGGCGATCATGAGCCGTGTCAGGGGACCATTGTTGCATATTGAATTCAATTTCCATTTCATTTATAGTGTCAAATCATAACAGGAGCTATCTCAGGACACTTAACAGATGGAGCAGGTCTAGACCACACTCTATAATTTACAAAGACCCAACAATTTCCCAAACTATAGGATTGTTCCCCATCTCTCTTTCATTTAATTTCCTGGAATAAACTTGTCAGTGCTCTGTTACAAACAACGGTATGTCAATATTGTTACTAAATTAACAAAAACGTAAAATATCTATAGCATTTCTGTACTGCCATTTCTTGTTGCTTACTGGTCAAAAGGTATGCATGTACCATTACATCTGTGATGAGCTAAAATTGGCCGATTAGATTCAACTTTATTGTCATTACACAT
>NC_045740.1:16327739-16328449 GCF_008692095.1 Etheostoma spectabile
ACAGGTACAAGGCAACGAAATGCAATATTAGCCATGCTGACAAATTGGTCTAGATTCAACCTTTGTTGATTCTTTGGCATGGCTTGTGTTTGTGCAGGTTGTTGTGTTGGAACTGCCTGCCCGTCAACACTGTCTCCCCAGGCACCTGGCAGCTCTTCTAAGCTGTGTCCCAGTTCAGAGGCTAAATCCTAAAAGGATGAAACTGCTCTTCCTTCCTTAATGAGAACAAAACTCATTCATTCAGGCAGTTCAGATTAAGTCACAGAGTTGAATATTTAAAAGTTCATGACCAATATGTTGCCTTTAATTGGTCAATAGAGAATAAATAACAATGGGAATCGGGGGACGGTTCTACAGTAATACACTTCCATTATTGTTTGCCCAGGCCAGTGGTTTTGCAAAGTCCAAGTGGTATTTCCCCAGTGATTGATGAAGTGCAAAGGCTTGACTGTGATATTTCCTGACTTTTCCCTACGCATTGAAGAGGATTGTCTGAACTAGGGATAGACCGATGGCGGGTGTTTTTTTTTTGGCACTTTGCAGATTATCTGTAACAGCGTTTTATTTGGCTGATAGCCGATAATTAAAGGTCCCATGGCATGAAAATTACACTTCATTAAACATTAATATGCGTTCCCCCTGCCTGCCTATGGTCCTCCAGTGGCTAGAAATGGCGATTGATGTAAACCGAGCCCTGGGTATCCTGCTCT
>NC_045740.1:16328459-16328734 GCF_008692095.1 Etheostoma spectabile
TTGATAAAATGAAAGCTCAGATGGGCCGATCTGGAATCTTGCCCCTTATGACCTCATTAGGTTACCTCCCCTTTCTCTGCTTTGCCCGTCCGTAGAATTGGGCCCACCCATGAGAGACAGAGACCGCATGCCTTTCCAACCATCAAAGTGGCAGAGGCCCCCCCCTCCTCCTCAAAAGCTAAAGACTGAGAAATGGTCACGGGAAAGCTCATTGTGGGACTAGCTCTAGTCGCTGTAACTCTGCACCAAGGCTGAATTTTGGGAAAGAGACTTCA
>NC_045740.1:16328744-16329868 GCF_008692095.1 Etheostoma spectabile
GGTATTAAGGGACCACTAAGGTCTATATAAAGGCATCCAAAGAGCACTATGTCATGGGATCTTTAAAAAAAATGCTACCTTGGCTCTGCTACAGCTATGTCAGTCCCTCTGCTTTGGTTTCACTCACCACTGAGTCTGACTTAATGTTCCGACCACTATCTGACTATCTTTTACTCTGTATTATGTTGACAAGGTTCTAATTAATTAAATAATTGCTTAAAGCATTAAGATGAAGTTTTGTGTTGGAGTTTGTAACATTCCAAAATCTTAATTTTGATTTAAAGATTAAAATTTTCTCTGTATATGCATATTGGTTTCAAATATTAGTTATCGGTTTTATTATCTACTAATAATCGGTATCGGCCTTGAAAAACCAGAATCGGTCGGACGCTCCCTTAAACAAATGATAAATTGTGTCCTCAAGGAAAGAGGTGGGAGGGCTGCATTGCAATAGGGTTTGGTGCATATCATTTTGATCAAGAAAATCTGTACCAAGAATTTGCCCACTTTGTATAAAAATGGACAAATCACTGTAACAGGTTGTGTATATATATATAGGTTGTCTGTTATTTGTGTATGTTCCTTTTTGTTTTTCAGTTTGGACTCCCATTGCTCTGACAGTTGTCTTGGTGGCTGCAGCAACACTGTGTAAGGAGCAGGGAATCACTGTCGTCGGCATCTGCTGTGTCTATGAAGTGTTTGTTGCACAAGGGGTAAGGCATCCAAAACTTGGCCACACTTCGTTCCTATTGGTCACAAACCTGCTACATCAAAGCATTGCTGGCTTTATACTAGATAGTGTTTTAAGCATACAGTGAAAGGGAGTGTTAAAAAGCAGTTGTCACCTGGATTTGGTTAAGTTTAAATGTAGGTATAGGTAGTATATTAGATAATGGCTGATATACCTGTATTTACCCTCTGTAAAAGATACTCTGTTGGACCACCTGTCTCTTTAAGCTCCCCCTACCGAAAAAGTCCAGTCTGCTCTGATTGGTCGGCTTTCCGCATCAGCGTTCCTGTTGTTACTATTAATCTACAGTCGGGGGTGTCACTACCTGATGTGAGTCAACGGGTGGGAATCACCAGACGCCTCCCGATTTGATATCATCACGATACTTATGCCA
>NC_045740.1:16329878-16329997 GCF_008692095.1 Etheostoma spectabile
TTATTGCGATTTTAAACATATTGCAGTATTCTGTGATATATTGCAGTTTATAACCTTTTTTCCAACTTCTAATTTTTCCCAATTTTAAATCATGTCCCCAAAAGGAAACGTTGTCAACA
>NC_045740.1:16330007-16330226 GCF_008692095.1 Etheostoma spectabile
CTAAAAAGATACATTTCTCTGTTTGTTTGTCTCACTTTAATTTTATTGCTGCAAATGGGACAAACTGACCCACACATATATAATAAAAGATTGATACTTGGCGCCTGTGTATCAACACAGCATTGCCACTGAAAATATCGCGATACTATGCTGTATTGATTTTTTCCCCCCACCCCTATGAGTCGAGTGCAGATGTGAGTCGCGCATGCATCACTTTGC
>NC_045740.1:16330236-16330372 GCF_008692095.1 Etheostoma spectabile
ATACAAGATGCTAACAAGAGACTTCAGAAATGTCAAGACAGTAAAAATAGACCTACGTAACGAAGTTGGTCCATTGTTGGCTACAAGCTAGCAATCAAACACAACAAAGGCTGTCACTTGAATGGCATTTTGAGCT
>NC_045740.1:16330382-16334814 GCF_008692095.1 Etheostoma spectabile
ATCAAACAATCATAGATAGCTAAAACATTTTTGAAATGATTTCCATCTTCTGTTATTGTTTGTAAAAGTTTATTATTTCATGGATTTAACAAATGTCAGAATGACACGTTATGCCATAAACCGTTTAAATCTAAGAATGCGCAACTCACAGCTGTACTTGCCTCACATCGGGTAGTGACACCGTGCTTCAACAGAGTATACAGCAGGACTTTGTACCGTGAAAAACACCACTAAAGGCTTTTAAACAGAATATTACACATCTAGACATGTTCCAGCCGTAATGTGACCTAAAATTGGGGAGAATTTACCGATATTGGCAGCCAAGATTATGGCTTCTCCGGCGTTAGCATGTAGCTACTGTACTTGTGGCCATAAACACTGCAGTAATGTTAGCCAAAAACGCTTCAGTAGCTTGCCTGGAGCAGATGACCAATCATCGCATCCCAGCTCTGAGTTACGTGACACAGAGACAAGAGCAGAAAACACCGCTGAAAGTGGAGCGTTCAGAACAATTGGGTTTTTTTGCTCACTGTGATTCATCTGAAATACATTTACCTCATTAATTGAAGCTTTGTCCATGTTTAACGTTATTATTTGACATTGTAATATTATAGATATGGCAGAAAATATGGAAAAACATAATAGTTTCCCTTTAAATGTTTTACATAAAAAGCCTAAATCACAATGGAATAGTCATTTAAAGTATAAAAAATGTGAAATTTAAGTCTAAAAGCGTGTAGGAATCCCCTGCCGCTATAATGTTAAGTTGACCCTTCCTGTGTTTCTCCTTCTTGCTATTCTCTCAGTTCACCTTGCCCATGCTGTTGGACACACTGCGGCAAGTAGTGCAGGGTAAAGACGGTTTCCCCTACGCTGTCTTGCAAACTCTGCTAAAGCTCATTGTCCTCGTCATCAGCACCCTGCTGCTCGTCATCATCAGGGTCCAAGTCATCCAGTCTCAGCTTCCTGTCTTCACCAGGTAGGCAGCATGATCTTATCAGCTGGAACAAAAGGCTGCTTAAACTGCATTTCAGTCCTCAATGTTCAAATCAAAAACACAAAGTTTACTTTGCACAGTAAGTGTTATTGGTACGAACAGTTTTCTTGTTGTTGTGTGTTTTGTAGTTCAATCTTGGCCAGTATTTAAAAAGTCTAGCTCTGCAGCTGCTGTATCTTATCTGCACAAAAGGAAAAGACGTTTGTAGATAGTAAAGGGCAGTGGAATACAGTCAGTCATGATTTGTGCAAATGGATTGCAGGATTATATAAACACATTATACAAGTCTGGTTCTTTATTCATTTCAGATTATGTAATAGTTTACATAAGGTCTTCTTATTTGATTATGAAAAAAAAATCTTCCCATGGCTTCTGACTTCCTGCTGCTGATGAGTGTTATTTACAGGTCTACAACGTTTTGTAGTGCATAAAGTTCTGCATTTAAAATAAATTATACATACTGTACATGCATTTATGCTGTAATGGGATATTTATGGTGTTCAAGGTACCAGTGAGATTGTTATCAATTGTTAAAATATCAATTCTGTCACAAATAGAGCTGGGCGATATGGAGAAAATCTATTATCCCAATATTTTTAACCAAATACCTCAATATCAATATTGTGGCGATATTGTAGGATTGACAATTGTGCACACAATGAGATTTTTCATAAATAATCATCAGTTATTTTGATATAGTAACTATGTGGGTAAAGGCAAACAATAGAACAGCTAAAACAGCTTGGTGTGTTCAGAAAATGACAACTTTACTGTCATGTAGCCTTTAAAACTAGGAAAAGACAACACTTATCTAGCGGTATCTAGCCTCAGATATCGATATAATATTGATTTATTGCCCAGCCCTAGTCTCAAAAACTGTACGATATGGACAAAGTGCACTTACAGAGAAACAAAAGTACAAACAAAACAGAATGGCATGAAGGGGAAAAACACAAAGTGGCAGTGATTTGGGCCTGTTGTTCAGGGCTGCTATGGCTGCAGGTCCACGGTTTTGTAATAATAATATTAAATTATTATTTTTATTGATCCCAGTGGGAAAATTACAATTTACATTTTGTTTTTATTACACACGGTGCACAGGCCTGACATACATACATACACATGCCCAGGTCCTTTTACATGAACAAACGGAGAAATGTCAGAATGAGTGGGCTGCGACTGCTGGACAGGCGCCCTGAGCCTAACCCTAACCCTTTAAAATTCTGCTTTAAAAATGATGGCAGAGATTAAAACTGTCCTACTCCAAAAGTCTAAAATCTTTTTGCATGAGGGTGTGTTGTTTGTGACCAACTGTGGTGGTGTGGGGGAAAGATTAAATTTATTTACACTGAATTAACTGTAACTGAAAAAGTGGCAAGTGTCAAAAGTTGAGCCAATTTTACTTTAGTAAATAACATTGCAAAAATGTTTATAGTTCTATTGAATTAAGAGTTGATTAAGTCTAAACCTTTTTTTTTTTATATCTGTACAGGATTCCACAGCAGCCTAATGGCATTTGATAACAAAGATACAATTCCAGACAATAAGTCTAGATATGCTTATCCTTTAGCCATAATCCCTAAAGATGTCTCCAGATTGTCTGAAAGAATTTCTGGGCTCAAGCCATAACAATATTGCATGTATAGATAATAACCATTCCAGTTGTTTGGACAGGTTGAAACAAGTTTGGACTACTGCTGCACCGGAGCAGTTTCGATCACATACAGGCTGGAGTAAATACCAAAGGGAGACCGATTAGGAGTTATGGATATGGAAATGACACTGGCAGTTGTTGAGACATGTTCAGTGTGACTGCAGGATAAACGCTGGCTTCATTCACATTTTTGAGCGCAGTCTTTTTAAAATCTTAAATCAAACGTTTTCATTCACAGAGCCTTTACCAGATGGTAGGATTGGGCAGTAATGTGGTATACCACGGGGGTCTTAAAAATAGCAACGGAATCAGTTTCAATACCGTCATTAACAAAAGTGCTATGCACTTATATATAAGACAAGGATTAAATATTAAATATAATTTATTTAATGCCTAAAAATGCTTATGTGTGCTTGGCATCACTTGACAGTGTGGATATCAAAATTTGGATACCGCTTAATTCTACCAGATGGGTTACATATTTCTACATATATTTACTTATTTTTACCATGATTTTTTTTATTAGTTGGTTGTCTGTTCATCTGACAATGGTGTAAAATAAAACAGCTACTAGCCAGAAAGGAGCCAGTAGCACGTCAGCCCATCTGGATGAGGCAGTTGTTAACATGTTGCCTGTGTTTCCGTATATACAATAGTGAAGCAACGCCAACATGTCGTTGTCCTCCTTTGACAGGAACCACAGGCAGGTCTTCCAGCTCTGGATGGGCAGGATGTGATCACAGGAACAAGTGTGTGTGAGGAGACGGGCAGCAGAGTTGTGGATGTATTGAAGTTTATTTAAGACTTTTGCAGATGAACCATAGAGGATGCTGTGGCAGTAGTCAATTCTAGAAGTGATGTTGGCGTAAATCAAAGTTTCGACAGTTGGTCTGCATCCAGGTTTGAATATTAGTGAGGCAGTTGGTCAGGGTGGAGGATATAGCTGTGGGGATGGATTTGGTAGAAATGTAGATCTGGACATCATCGGCCTGGAAGTAGAGACCCTGTTTGCATGTGATTTGTTTCCGATTGGCAGGAAGGATGAAAAGGAGAGGACCAAAAAATAAATGATGGATAAATAGCGTTCCTAAACTGGTTAGCAGGAACATGTAGAAAAGTAAACCGGCCATTTTATTTTCTTCTGCAGTCTTAGCTTTTTCCTCAAAAACATCATTCCAGTATACCATATTACTAAGAACTGTTCAAAACCATCAACTCCACATGCTACACACCCTTTTTTATCAACTCCTGCTGTACCAATCTAATTCTCTATTACTTAGATTAACTTTTATTCTGTCTTCTTTTGTAGATTTGATAACCCCGCAGCAGTCAGCCCCACTCCCACTCGACAGTTGACTTTCAACTACCTTCTTTCTGTGAATGCATGGCTTTTGCTGAATCCCTCTGAGCTCTGCTGCGACTGGACTATGGGCACCATTCCTCTGGTGGAGTCACTCCTAGACCTCCGTAACCTGGCCACGCTGGTGTTCTACACTTTTCTGGGACTGCTAGTTTACCACAGCCTGCGCTACAGACACAGCTCTGCCAGGACTGTCATCATGGTGAGAGGAAGCTTGGCCAGATTATTGAAATACATTGTGATGCTCCATAAACACAAAGCTGTCACCTCACTACTTTAACAATTGCGTAATTGACAGTAATATCCAGATAAATGTTATTTATCACCCCAGTCTTTAAGCATGCTTTCCACTGCATCTGTACGTTGCGTCTGTGTATAAAAAATATATATAAATCCAAAAACATATATATATATATATATA
>NC_045740.1:16334824-16335455 GCF_008692095.1 Etheostoma spectabile
TATATATATATATATATATTTTTTTTTAATTTAGCAAACTGAGGAAATAAAATGATATACATAGGCAATATCAGGCAGCACAAATGAAAAAGGAGAAAATATAAGCTCTTACTTGAGGGAGCAGTCAATAACAAATTAGCATCTGTTGTGCAAGAGGCACATGGCTCTCACTTGAAGGTCAGGAAACTTCTTCTCAGTATTGCTTTAAGCTTAAGTTTAGAAAAGGGGACCACAAATCAACACAAAATAAACTAAATAATGACCTTTTCAGCAGTTGGAATATGTTGCATAACAATATAATACCACATGAGCGTACTTAGCTACACTGCAAGGCTGTAAGCTGTCTCACATGGAGCATGAGAAGCATGAACTTGTTTTAGACAACAGTTGCTTTTTCTACCTACGTGGGCTGCTGGCAGTGCAATAATTATCATTGTTATTAGCAGTTATTCTGGTTATTTTCTTGATTAGTCATTTATTTAATTTAGATAAAAGCTGAAAAATTATACACAGTAACAGACTGATGGATTCTGTCCATGTCCCTAATTTGCTTCAACTGAAGAGGGATTGTCTATGTACGTGTGGAATGCTTCCTTTGTTCAGAAGATGGTATTGTCCAGAGACTCGCAGA
>NC_045740.1:16335465-16336386 GCF_008692095.1 Etheostoma spectabile
TTTTTTTTTTTTTTATCCTCAGTGTCCTCCTTGGCTACTAGCAATTGCGTGGGGGCGTGTGCACAATCACGGAATGCTTGTATCATGTGGACGGGGAGTAATAAGATGTATTTGTATTACTTAGAATATATACAAGTCTGTATTTATAAGAATAATCGTTTCTTAGATGCATCGCGATTCTCTCTAGAACAATTCAATGCTCAATATTGATAAGTTAATAATCGATTATATATATATTTATATAAAATTATATAAAGACGTACGGTCTTTGCAGCGCTGTAAATATGTGGGAATATCTATTTCGCATTTAGTTTTTAAACTCGCTTTCTGACCAATCTATCAGATCAAATATATCAGTTTATCTACTTCATCACATGTTTCATGTTGTAAGAAGGTAATTCTCCACCTGTAAACATGACTGAGTCTGACATGGGAGAATACTGTGAGAGAAGGTGACTTTCACAAGTATGTTTGAGGCTTAAGCATGGAATAACTACAAAATAAAAACCTCAGTAGACAAAACATTTCATTAAAACTGTGTGTTTGTGACAAATACTGCATGTCAAACTCTAACTCAGATTTATCTGTATATTTTTTTAAATCACACAGAAATGTACTGGATATTGTTGCATTGATAATCGGTTTAGAATCGGAATCGTGAGGTGCCCAGAGATTCCCACCCCTAATGCAAATATAGGTCATTATTTTCCCTACTGGCCACTTTCCAGTATCCCATGTCTTAGTCTCGCTTTGCCAGACCCTCCTTCAAAGCGTGCTGGAGGAAAACGTGCTCTGGTTTATTGGCATTTCTTTAAACCAATCACAATCGTCTTGGACAGGTAGTCTAGCTAGCTGTCTGGATTTACCCTGCAGAGCTCTGAGGAGCAGTGAACCATAGTCCTCAGAAATCCACCGGAGTTT
>NC_045740.1:16336396-16339655 GCF_008692095.1 Etheostoma spectabile
AACACAAAGAAAGCGGAAGGTAACGGACATCCAGAGTTTCCGGCGGCAACGCAACGTGGAATGTCAAGGATACAGACTACCCGTATATCAACTGTGCAACTCCCACAACAAGATCCTATTTAACAACCAGATCTCTTTATAAAGCAATTTCTTTTGATGGCACTGGTGCTACATTTAAAAACGGATTAACCCTCAGACTGCAGCCTGTGCAGGAGTATGAACAACCTACAGTGTCAGATCTCTTGACATCCGCTCATTTCACACATGCTGAGGTGGATGGATGTTAGCCTGCAGCCCCTGATTTATCTGATTTTACCACTCAAACGTGAGTTGGTTTCCATGTAGTTGCTTTTTGTAAAGTCAACTTTTTAGAAGCTAAGTCATGGAGTGCAACTACTTATTATTTTGATTATTGATTCATCTACAGAATAGATTCATTTAATCAATTAATCATTTTGGGGAAAAAAGCCAAATAGAATCTCTCAGAGCACAAGGTGACATCTTGAAATTGCTTGTTGTGTCCGACCCACACAAATAATTTATTCAGTCTACTATTATAAAAAACACCATTAAATCCTTACATTTAAGAAGCTGGAACCATTTTTGTTAGACAAATTACTGAAATTGTTCATTACATTTTATCTTTTGATCAACAAATCATCTAATGGACTGTTGTTTTAGCCAGAGTGAATATATTTTTAATATGTTCTTCATGTTTTGTTACATGTGTAGGCAAGCTATCTTAACGTGACTATGTAGTTGCAAGTGCCATAAAAACTAATATGGCTAATATGGACTGAAATAATTATTTTGCTTTCTCCTTCAGGCCCTGTCTTTGATCGTCCTGCCCTTTATTCCTGCGTCCAACCTCTTCTTCCCTGTGGGTTTTGTTGTGGCAGAGAGGGTACTTTATGTGCCCAGCATGGGCTTCTGTGTCCTTGTTGCACATGGATTCAAGATTGTCTCACATAAAGGGTAAGTGCTTGTCCAAAATTATGTTACTGCCTTGAATATAATCTTTTATGCAAATCAACAAAAACCGCTCACGCCCTTTGTGCCTCAGGGAAACATCAGTAACAGAAGGTGTAATTTCTAATGTTGTGAGCTTGTTTTCACTAGAGACAACAGTGTTACTCAATGTTTATTGGCTGCAATCCTGCCCTTTTATTTTTTCTAAATGGGGTGTAGACCTTGTTAGATATGTACCAAGTCATAGCTATTGATTTAAAGACAAATTGATCAGGTTTGCCAAAATGTTAAATGTCAGCAATTTGGTGTGTTACATTACCAAAGCAATATCATTTGAAACTCTTTACATTGTTCTTTGTAGACACTTAAAGAAGATTTCCTGGTTGATAATTGGGGTACTTTTAACTACACATGCAGTGAAAACATTCAACAGGAATTGGGACTGGGAGTCAGAATATACTCTATTCACCTCTGCTCTAAAGGTAAGCTGGAAAGTGCATGACGGCAGCGATGCCAGTGTTTCTTGGCGGTTTCCCAATGTTAAAACAAATCTTTAATCAACTTGTGATAAAAGGCCTTATTAAACAGTAACAGATGACTAGTAATAATGAGTCGGTCTTTTCTTAAATTGTCTGTTGCTTCAGGTCAACAAGAACAATGCCAAGTTGTGGAATAATGTTGGCCACGCTCTAGAGAACCAAAACAATTATGCAAAGGCACTGCAGTATTTTCTCCAGGCCACTCGCGTCCAACCGGGTAAGAAACATAAATCATTACGATATTTTGAAATTTGTAGAAAAATGATGGTATTGGACTATTGCGGGGATCTTGTGAGATCTCCTATTATGTTTTGTTTTTAGTGGAATACACAGTGTAATGATAATGTTATCAAAAACCTGTGACACAAGCATGTTTTTATCTGTTGATAAACTGTACTACCAGTTCTTTGCAAGAAACAAGCAGACCAGGGGTGCTAGACCAAATAACAGAAACACCTACAACACAGTAGTCAAATATCATCAATCATTTGGTGAACCTTTTCATGAGAAGCTTATAGCAGTAATAGATGCTTGGTTCTCACTGCCTGCATTCTTGCTGCATCAGTCCCACTGTACAATTGTGCAATGCAACAAGGGAAATTACAATTACTTAACACTGTTGGTGGCACCTGACCAACGAACTGCCAATATTATGCATTAGAAAAGCACAATTGTCTGTAGAGAGAAGGCTCCCTCTCTCAAACACACAAATGCATTTGTTTTAACGTTTGCTTCTCGGAACGTTCCTTTGCCACTTTTTCACTCTGTATGTTTTCCCTTGGTCCACGATTGAACAAAAGGAAAATGGACAGGAAAAGTGTGTGCATCAAAAATAGGAGGAAATAAGACGTACGTGAGTTCAGCCTATTCCAGCAGATCTGTTTTGCTTCATAGCAGAGTTTTCAGGAAGCTGACCTGCTCAACAGTTTTGCCGGTTCGCCACCCAAGAGTGTTTCCCCAAGATTAACGGTGTAAACACATTAACCCGATAAGGATTTCCTGCTATGCTCATCATCCGTTCTGTCCTGCCTGACCCCTTTTAACATTTCACATTAATTGGTTCCAAGAAGGACTTTCTTTGCTTCTTCTGAAAGTTGCATTTTTCTCTTAAGTACAGTACATCAATAAAAAAAAAAAATCTCATTATGTGGACTTAGTTTAGCATTTGTGGAATGTTAAAACAAAGCAACGTGGGAGATGCATGTAAAAATACTATAGAAATAAACAGGGTCAGGTGAGAAATAAATGGAAATTTAATAGGAATGCAGAGATAAAGCATATTTCAGCCTGTAGTTGATTTTTTTCATTGTTGTCTTTCTTACACTCCAAGCAATGTTTCCACAGATGACATTGGTGCTCACATGAATGTTGGAAGAACCTACAAGAACTTGAACAAGTCCAAAGAGGCAGAAGAGGCCTACTTGGTTGCCAAATCCCTCATGCCACAGGTATCTCATCATGTCACATACATGTTGCATGGAGCTAAGCGAAAGTCCATACACAAATATGTATTCATTCTTTCACGCTCAGGCTTAACCACACCTCTTGGATCTTTGTACAATCTTCAACATTTTTGATAAAACTACGTGATATGCTTGTGTGTCTTTCTCTAAAAGGCCTCACCTGTCAGTGTTCAGCTGAAGCATGCTTGTTTTGTTCTTGTTTTCAAGTTGAAGCAGATCAACTGGAAACATGCCATGGCAAACTGCAATTCAATACCAAGCGCTGACTCTGTCTTGGATTTTTTTTTT
>NC_045740.1:16339665-16341381 GCF_008692095.1 Etheostoma spectabile
TTTTTTTTTTTTTTTTTTTTCGCCCAACAGGCAGCTCCCTTGTGGTTCACCCAGCTGACTTAACGTTTTCGTAAGCCGTGTTTCGAAACAAGGTTCTGGGCTCTTTTAAGTCTCCTGAACTATTTTGAATGTTCCTCCATTGTTGTCTGCGTTCTTCACCACATTTTAAAGACCCAAAAAGATTATGGAAATTCTAACATGACAGAATAAGGGCAAACCAGAAAAGAGAGAAAGAAAAGTGTGTGTGTGTGCGCGTCAGTCAGTTGCGGGGGGAACTGAGCAGTAGGGAGCCGACAGGGTTGAAACAGTAGCCTCTTCAGAGTGAAAAAACATGACTTCGTAATAATAATTTATTAATCCCGCAAGGGTAAATTACAATGTTTTCATTCTGTTGTTATTACACACGTGCACACTCATGCGCTCAATACCTATACATGCACTGGTGGAGAGATGTCAGAGTGAGCCACTGCCACCCCCAGAACTACAGCACACATTGATGTTAAAACGCATACAGGTTGGCAGGACTGTCTGAAATGTTTTGCACGCTCTTTTGCTTTAAGTTTGGTTGGTAAATGTGAAATGTTCGAGTCACACACGTCATTTATTTGTAGCCAAAACAAGGAATTTGACGACGTGCGTGTTACATCAACACGTTCTCACTCCAGCTTAGTCAGTGGCTCTCGGAGTCACATACTGATGCAAAGTCTGGCACGTGGGACAGCTGGGATTACTCAAATTTGCAGAAAAGTTGCGGTGATTGGTCAATTTTGCGAGTTGCACCAAAGTCACAATGATTCGTTGAATTCGCAAAATCCTGGAGGGACTAAATTTACCAGCTGAAGCAGATTTCAGCACCACCAACAGCAAGACAGCATGTAGAATGCGAGCGGTGACTACTGTTACAAGGCACATTGCCTATAATTTGGACAATGAGGAGTAAGCATCCAAAGATATAGTCTACTACAATCAAGCCTGTCTTGGTTGAATTGTTACTCTCAAACACAAAAAAAAAAAAAAAAGATTTAGGGCTGAACTATATAAGGAAAACATTGAATTGCAATTTTTCTGGGAGATGATCAGATTTGCTATTTTTTTATTTTTTTATTTATCGATTTATTATTATTTCCTAGTTAGCCTTAGTTCAGTATTGTCTAACATGTCATGGAACATTAAACATGAGACACCATCAAAACTGCACCATCTTCATGCGAGGAACATAGATATGAATTTCCAGCTAAATATTTTAACTAAATAAATAATTCTTTCAAATTGTGATTTTGATTTGAAAACGGTTAATCGTTAAGCCCTAGACAGATTGTCATCCAACATGATGTGGATGACTTTCCAATCAATGACTTCTCTGTTGACCACCATCAGGTTATTCCTGGTAAGAAGTATGCGACACGTGTGGCCCCTAACCATCTCAACGTTTATATAAACTTGGCGAATCTGATCCGAGCCAACGAATCAAGACTGGAGGAGGCTGACCAGCTCTACCGACAAGCAATCAGCATGAGACCAGACTTCAAACAAGCCTACATCAGCAGGCAAGACTGTTCATTTTGTTCCAATGTTTTCTTTTTTAAATCAATGCTAAGCTACCGTACTTAACAGTTTGTCTTAAATTGGCTTTTTTGTTTTTGACCATATTACTATTCTGACCTTTAAAGTCAGACTAGGCAGATCTACAGTGCTGCAACCGTACAACCCCCCCCC
>NC_045740.1:16341391-16351393 GCF_008692095.1 Etheostoma spectabile
CCCCCCCCCCGGGCTCAGCTGAGAGAAATAAACTAAACTGTGAGCCAAATAGGAAAGACAGCCTATCCTTACCTTAATTATAACTTGTCTCCTCCTAGTTGTAATACAGCAATTACTGTTAAAACATAAGTTTGGAGACACTCCCTTATTTAATTATTAAATTAATAGATATGTTTGCGTCTTTGTTGTAGTTTATATAGGTCTAAGCACCGCCGGCTGCTACTAGAGACCAATCTTATTTCCACAGGTTGGAGGACGGCTCATTTTTAACTCATTGTTAACCTTACTACGTTGAGAAAGATGCATCATTTGTGATTTAATATCATTTTTCTATAGAGTAATTGTTCACAGAAGTTTGAATCTGTGAATATTTTTCCAACTTTGCTCATTTGTTAAACCGTGGGCACAGATTCATAACAATCTGTCCCCACGGTTTAACAAATGAGGTTGTTACACTGAGAGCGCAGATTATGAATTTGTGCGCACGGTTTAGTTTGCACCCAAGCATGAAAAAACTGCTGCCTACACTGCTTGTCTGGGCCTTCTGCTATTTAGGGGAAGTAGACTTTGATTGCCAATGAAAAAAATAGGCATCATATTGAACATTTTATACTGTAAATCACCAATCCTGTAAAATATATAATTGCCATGCTTAGACTGATTTTTATGTGCTTTTAATTTAATTTAATTTAATTTAATTTGTCTCAGAGGGGAGCTGCTTCTGAAGATGAACAAGCTCACAGAAGCCCGGGACGCCTACCTCCGAGCCTTGGAGCTTGACCCCTCCAACGCTGACCTGTGGTACAACCTGGCCATCGTCAACATTGAGATGAAGGACCCATCAGAAGCCCTGAAGAACTTCAACCACGCCCTGGAGCTAAACCCACGTCACAAGCTGGCGCTTTTCAACTCCGCACTTCTCATGCAGGAGTCTGGTGAGTGAGGCCAGTCTCTGGCTGGAGTTAACGTGAATTGCTAATTAAAAGCACTAGGCACTTCTTTATTTCCTTTTTTTACGCTAACTGGTATGAACAAAGGGATTAACTACCTGATGATACATTTTTGGGTGTAACCAGTCTCTTAAGAATTGACCCTTATTAACCCTGCGAGCACTGGCACAGTTCATGGCCTAGTCAAGTCACGCTTCATCATGTGTTCATTGTGATTTTAAAAACTTCTCATAAGTAGTTGCAGTTAAAACAAGTTTGACTGAAAGTTTAGGCGGTTTATGTTAGCTTTCAAAGCCTCTTTTTTTTTTTTTGCTTTTGTAAAACTTGCTGCAGTGATCATGCATTCATTACGACCAGCACATTCCTGCTGCCGGTTAATCCGGTGCAGAATGTATATTTGAAGAGGACTTGGGGTTGAAACATTGTATGTATGGTTGTTAAAACAGAACTGACAGAGATGAGTCATTTAGTGAAAAATAATTCTTGTCAAAAGAGCGTGTTGTCCTTTGTGTTCACCTTAGCGTGACTCTGGAACTGTCAACCTTTAAAAGAGAACAGGTGAAAGGCTTTTATTGCTACTTCATCAATCAAGGGGTTTCCTACAGTTTGTGCCACCATTTAAAAAGGATTTATGTCGAAATTGTTATATAGTATAATGCAACATGCTCATACAACCAGCTTCCTCCATTCTGCAGATTCTATTTTTTTTTAATTGGATGCGTCACATTCTTGAATTTCTTCTCTTCAGTCGCAGTCTAATGAACACATAATTGGCATGTTTATGAGGTTGTATGGACATAAAACAGACCATTGTCTGTGTAATAAGAGATTTTCAACTTGGATAAATAACACGTGTAAAACATCACATGCGGTAAGATTGTTTTTACACTTTTCCAGCATTTTCTTAGCCTAGAAATCTGGACACACCCTAGAAGCAGCAAATTAATTTGCAGCCAGTGTAAGTCTAGCATATCTTTGTTTGCTTGCAAGCTGGAAAAACCAAACTCTGGTCAGGCCAATCACAGTGTCGGTGGGCGGGCTTAACGTAGTTGATGGCAGAGTTGCGATGGTTCCATGTGAATTCCCCTATGGAATTCCCTGCTACATGACACACAGAAGATGGCTGCTGCTGCTGGTGAACAGCGCACTCTGGAAGACTTGGAGTTAAGTACTGAAGTCATTCTTAAAAAAGGAAGCTGTGTTTTGGAGTTTGTTGACTGGATACGGCTAAAGTTTAATCCCTAGCGTTGCTCTGGTTGGTTGTAGCTCTGTCCTATTGCGTGCAGAGGGAATTTGAAAGACAACAGTTTATCCCGCCCCTGGGATTGTGTCCTGCCAACGGTGAGTTCCCAGACCCAACGTCTTGATGTGGGTCTGGCTTGTCAGGCTAGCTTGTCATTGGTATGGTTCATGGTTTGTACTCAGCTCTCTCAACAGAGTTCAACAAAGAGTCACTTGACAGTAAACTGCAGTAGCCCTAACTCTCTTAATTATTTGCAGACATGTTTGACGAGCTGTGTTGTGTTTGCCATCTATTTTTTTTAGATTTTCTGCAGCAGGTGGCAAGGTGTTAATGTGGGCAGAGCTCCAAGAATGCCACGTTATTTTCTTCTCATTCCTCACCTTTATACATCCGCTACTGTATGTGTTTACTTTCCTGAACTGCACCAATTTCCTCTGGCAAATAGTTTGCCCGCTTTTGGAAAAGTTTAAATTTTCAACTGAAATCAGAAATGTGAAATCAGTATTATAATCTCTATTCTCAATAAGCACCAGTATTTATTTATTTTTTTTAAAGTTTTTTTTGGGCAATTTAGGCCTTTATTTGTGACAGCTTTAAAAGGGTAGAAAGAGGGGGAATGACATGCAGGAAAGTGCCATAGGTCGGAATCGAACCCGCAGCCACTGTGTCATGGACTGAGCATCTATCTATGGATGGGCGCTCTACCAGTATGTCACCCAAGCACCCAACAAACTCCACTTTTTTAATTCTCCCATTCACTATGATCTGTTTTTGTTTTTTATCGTGGTCGTTGCTGATGCATAGTCAGAGCAGGGTTTGGCCCTAACTCCAACCTCGATTGTAATGTCAATTCAGAGCAACCATAACCCAGGCTTTAAATATCTGTTAGGCAAGACTATGCAGTTGAATATTAGTAGTGTAAATAAAGTAGTAGTAAATAAAATAGATGACACCTTTGTATTATGTCTGCGTTCTGTTGCAGGTGAGCCAAAGTTCTGGCCTGAGGCCAACCGTCGTTTCCTGATCTACGTGGAGGAGGAGCCTGATGATGCCAACGGCTACTTCAACCTCGGCATGCTGGCCATGGATGCCAATGAAAATGCTGCAGCTGAGCGTTGGATGCGTAAAGCCATCAGTTTGCAAGCAGGCTTCCGCAGTGCCCTGTTCAACCTGGCATTGCTTTACTCTCAGTCCAAACGTGAGGTGGATGCACTGCCTGCGTTGGACGAGCTGCTGCGTCACCACCCAGAGCACATCAAGGGCCTAATCCTGAAGGGCGACATCCTCATGAATCACAAGAAGGACACGAGTGGTGCTAAAGCCTGCTTTGAACGCATTTTGCGCATGGACCCCACCAATGTGCAAGGCAAGCACAACTTATGCGTGGTCTACTTTGAGGAGCGCGACCTGCCGCGTGCCGAGCGATGCCTGGAGGAAACACTGGCCCTGGCGCCCAACGAGGAGTACGTGCGTCGTCACTTAAGTATTGTGCGAAGTAAGATGGCTGCCATGAGCGCAGCAGGGCAACCACTTGCTTCAACAGGGGGAGCCACCATATCGGCTAAGGAGGAAAAGCAGAAGAGAGTTCAGGGGGGGGGCGAGGAGGTTGCTGAGGTTGAGGAGGAAGGGAGGAGTGCTGATGCTGTTTTAAGGAGGGCTGCGAATGAGAAGAATGTGCGGAAATCCTCTACAGAAAGAGGGGGTGCGGGCGTAGACCAATCAGAGTCTTTGGACAGCAGCCAGTCCGACAAGCGGACTAAGGTTAAGTCCACTAAAGAGATTAAAGATATAGAGAAAAAAAGGGCAGCTGCATTGAAGAGACTAGAGGAGATTGAGCGCATATTAAGTGGTGATTGACATTGTCGTAATTTATAGCGGGACTACTTTTATAGAGCTCTTTAATGCTCAAGGATAAGACTGCATCCCCCCTCCTTAGAAATGTGTACTCTTAATCAATTGTCATTTTATTCCTCTGATTTATTTGTTTGTTTGCAGGCTGCTCAGCATGACCCTGTTGAATTAAACTAATCGTGTAAAAAAGGGAAATGCTCTGCACATGAAACTGATGTAACACTAAGCACAAAGCCAACTTGGGATAATCTATTTAAAGCTCATGGCGGATGTAGATGCCAATGTGTGTGCTTCATCTTCATCACATATCAAAGATCTGGCGTAGTTCTATTAGTTTTGTTTTCTATGTGTAGTCATTGTTTATCACTGGATTTTGTTTTCCCACTAAGAAGTGACTCACTCCGGTGTGTTATTGTTCTTAAAAACAATGATTGTATCGTGGACAATTAAGGGAAGTGACGTAATTTCCAGATTTCCACTTGACAGGATGATATCTGCAGAGCTGGCACCTCAAAATAACTCTCCACACTACATCCACACCAGGCTGGTTCTGTTGCGTCCTAAACATTTTATTGATCTGACCAGGCATTTCCTGCCACTACTACATTATCAGCCTGTGCTCACAGCTGCCTTCACTTCAATTTAATTGTGATCCCATCCGAAGACTATTATCTCACTCTATTTTTCACACAGCCCCATCGTATCTTCACGCCCCTCTCCCTCTCATCGTTTAGACACAACGGCCACACATGAATCTTTTCCCTGCTTTTTTTTTAGTAAACTACCCCACACGCATCGCTTTGACCAAGGCAACACCCATTTTATGACGGGCAACAATGACGCACACGCATCCTCAGCGCCGTGCTTCATCATGTGTTCTTCATTTTCTAGTTCCTTCCCCTTCACAGTGGGAATTTTTACAGCACATTTGCAGAACGATCTCCACATTCATGCTGCTCCCACAGCGATGATGATGTTTGGCCTTATTGGCACTAACATCGGGACATTCCACCTTTTCATGTTTGTGTAGTAGCCTTTGTATTCACTTTCACTCGTGATTATTCTGAATCAAAAATACTCATCTCTCTCTGTAGTTCCTATCATTTAAGACCGATGGGGGAGCGTACACAAATTAAAACCCAGCGTCCTATCATTAATCAATCCTCTACTCTGATTGAGACCACTTAAAGAAATGAGGCCAATAACTGATTGTAAAAACCACTTTTGTTACTGCACAATTGATTAACGGCCCTGAAAGTCGTGAACTTGAACAGACTTGTGATTGTAGCTGTGATGCAGGTCAGTTCATCACGTTCATTACAAAGCAAATTAATTATTCTTCCTTGCGAGCTGATGTTAATGTTTTCCCAGCTCCCATTATGTTCCAGTTTTTTTTTTTCTTCACAGTGCAATAATGTGTTTCACTACAATGATACTCCGCTCAGTGCAATTCTTTATAGTGGAATTACAAGAAAGAGGTTACATTGGTGCGTGCATTAGCAGCACTGTGGTGGTACTAAGGAGCCTTGCTATGCATTGACCTTGTTCAGCCCTGATATTCATTGTACATACAGTATATGTATCCAGTTTTATTTATTATGTTTGTATGCACTACGAATGCTGTCGATTTGTTTTTGTTTACCTCTTACAGTATGCTTTAAATTCATGGTGCATTATTTTGCCTATTCATTTTCAATTTGTGTACTCGTACTCGTCACTTGTAAGACATGTCATAGATCTTTTTTTCACTTTTAAACAACGTAGCCATGTCCGTGTTAAACATGTATGAAATATTCAATCATCTGTCTGCCCCAGAAAGTAGGCACAGCTGTGAACGACAAAACTGGTTTGCAACATTTTCTGTTTCGCCTCATTTTGATGAGCCGCGGATTTTTGTACAATTTTGAGATTTCCTATTATTTTTTAATTTAATAGCCCTTGGTGGTGGGGGTCTAGGTTATTAAATAAAATGAGAAGACAACTCATTGTCTTTGTTCTACTGTCTGTTTGCAACCCATGCCTGCAGTGTTCCTGTTTGTGTGCTGCAGAAGTCAAGAATGTCAAGCCCGGTGCCAATCCAATTTAATATACCAAATTGAAATCCAATGTACCAAAAGTATGCCGTTGTCAGTGTCTCTGACCAATTGCATTTCCAAAGTAATGCAATTTACAAATATCTAACGCAGCAATCTATCCCTTGACGTGATGCGACTTCCTGTCTGTGAGGAAGTGTACACGCTGTGAGCACCACAACTCAAAGGTCATTGTATTGGGATGAATGCAGAAATCTCAGAGATGGGCATCTTAAAACCTTGACAGATAAAACTACTTGCAGGGCTGAAATTTGTAGGTCTCTGTAAATTATAGTGTGGTTTGGGTCTACTCTATCTGTAAGTGTCCCGAGATAACTTGGTTATGATTCGACACCATACATACAAGTTTATTGAATTAAATACCAAGATTGCATTTTGGCCAATGAGTCTCTTTGCTCTCCACATGGACCGTTAACCTGCCAGCCATTAAACCCCGCTCGATTGTGAAGACCGATGAAAACGTGGTCTTACTCTGACTACAAAAAGAAACCAGAAAGGTTCTGATGCCAAAACCTTGTCATGTTGCCTAGAGTTTCTGCATATATATGCAGATATCTGACAGGGTAATCAATGTATAAACACAGTACAGTATTTCCTTTTTTTAAAAGATTCTTTTGGGCATTTTAGGCCTTTGAGTTAGCTGAAGACATCAAAGGGGGAGAGAGAGGGAGAATGACATGGTGCAAAGGGTCAGAGTCACACCTTCAGCGTTGAGGAGTAAGCTACAGCTCTACACTGTATATAGGCGCGTGTTCTACAAGGTGAGCTACCCAGATAATTGAGGTAATTACTTTTGAACAGTGTGGGAATGAAGTATCGCTAAGAAGCTGTGCACTTGTCAAAAAAATAATAAAGAGAACATACCAATCCAATAAGCCGAGCCAAAGCCGGATCTGTCAGCTTGACTAAATTAAAGTGTAACAGTCAAGCTACCAGTCAGTTGCATTGGGATCTGTTAAATCAGAATTCTCTGCTTCAGGGCTTTTGCTGTCACATATTATATATGCAGTGTTTATGGCATCTGAGGCTTTCATGCCAGGAAATGGAGAATGTGAAATGTTGCTTTCAGTGTAAGACATGACATTCTGGGTTCATATCTGCTTCAAGGACAAGCACTTGATTTTCAGTGCTATTTTCCTGTGGAAAAAAAGTCGGACTGCACCTGTTTTCATAATCGTTTATTCTGTTGACGACTACGGACAACTTTAGACTCTGTTGCTTCCTTCCAAAAAGAGATGATTAAGCAAAAGAAACTAGCACCTTGGTATAACTCCCAAACTCACTAATTAAAACAAACCTCTCAAAAACTATAAAGTAAATTGTGTTCCACCAAATTGGAAGAATCTCGTTTATATCGGCAAGACAGTCTGGAAACCTATAGGAAGGCCCTCAGAAATGCCGGATCAGCCTATTACTATTAATCACTATTACGAAGAAAATAAGAACAACCCCAGGTTTCCTTCAGCACTGTAGCCAGGCCAGCAGTGAGTCCCAGCTTTATTGAGCCATCTATTCCTATAGCTCTCAGTAGGGAAGGAAAAACCTGACCGGTCTTGGTCGGGCCCAGTGGCCCAGTGTCTATCTGAATCCAATTTTGGTCATTTCACCTCACACCTTTAAGTTTCAAGTGTCCGTCAACTGGTAGACCAGGAAATCAATACTCAGGAAAGCTTAAGTAAAAGATATTGCAAAGTTGAATATATATATATATAAAAACATACATACACACACACACACTTCAACACAGTTTCTCCAGGTCTGACCCTGGACCTCCCTCTGCCCTACTCTTTAATCCTCCTTCAGGTTTCTTCCTCTCACCATGGTGTTTGTTGCTGCTAATCAGTTAGACATTCTGTCTCCTGATGCACGCTAGCCCCAGAATCACTCTCGCTCCCTCCTCCTCTCCAGGCCCTCAAGATTTGTCTGTTACTTTAGATATTTATTAGGTGAATTCTGTTTCAAATGTTTATCGGGATCACTTTGCTCCAGTGATTCTGAAAATGTCTTATTTTACACATGCAAAACAAGAGGAGGGAGCGAGGTCATCCCAGGCTAAGGGACGTTTTATTCTTTTATTCTTTCTCTTATATATGCTTCCTCTGGGCAATGTTATTAGGAAACACTCAATTAACTTTCACTGTTATGTGGATGACACCCAATTATACCTATCAATCAAGCCAGACAAACCAGTCAGTTAGTTAAACTTTAAGCATGCATTTAAAATCATGGATGACCTACAATTTTCTGATGTTTAACTCAGACAAAACTAAAGTGAATGTGCTGGACCCTAAACACCTCCAAATCTTATCATCTAAAAATATGTCTTCTCTGGATGGCATTGCCCCGGCCTCCAGTACTACTGTCAGAGATGTAGGAGTTCTTTTAGATCAGGATATATCCTTTAACGCCCACTTAAAACAAACTGTGAGGGGGTCTGGGGGTCTTTGGTAGCTGTGATTTCCTGTATTCTGGTGCATTTTTAGGATGGACAGCTGGAGAAGGGCAATACCTAAATTTGTTCGGATTCATAGCCTTTTGCTTTCTGACTTATTGATGTAGTGACTTTACAAACTACTTGTGCTTCAGTGCCCCTTGACCTCTCTGGCCCGATACGCTCATTCAGTAATCCATCCTTGCTCACATGCCAAAAGCGTTTTGGCATGTGGGCTAAGTGGGTAAACCCCTATCTTAATATAGATGTTATTTACACCAAACCAGTCACCTTTTAACCTTAGAGGGTACTAAAATCCCAGTGTTCAAAGTGGAACACTAAGTGTGGTTTACTGAAGTTGAACTGGGAAAAAAACAAAATACAACAGCATTTGTATTTGTTGTAAACAAGTAGCCTATCAGTTTAATGACTTTAATGTTTTTTTTCAACAGATATGAATTATGAATGAATGAGCAAACATGGTATTCAACCTTGTTGAGGGATTGGATTGGAAATCTATAGCAGTGGGTGCAGATGTAGAAGGACTTGTTGGGACATTAGATAAAAAAAATAAAAAAAAATGGAATTATAACATAACACAGGATATTTTACAGTAAAGCAAACACAAAACAAAAACTGTTAGACTAACTGACCTGTCATGCCGGTTGAGGTTGGAACCAATGTATCAGTGAGTGTAAATGCCTGGGACTCTGCAGTGGATGAACCTGCAATGATAAATATAATGATTAATATATAAATAAATAAAAGCTATTCTAAACCATTTTGCCATCAAGAAGTTTGGGAATCTTCAAAAGTATCGATGGTACCGCGGTATATAGATGTTATACCGTTATATCTTAAAGAGCTCATAGTATCTTACAACCCTACAAGAGCACTACGCTCCCAGAATGCAGGGTTACTGGTGGTTCCTAGAGTCTCTAAAAGTAGAACGGGAGCCAGAGCGTTCAGCTATCAGGCTCCTCTCCTGTGGAACCAGGTTCCAGTTTGGGTTCAGGAGGCAGACACCGTCTCCATATTTAAGAGTAGGCTTAAGACTTTCCTTTTTGATAAAGCTTATAGTTAGGACATAGAACCCGGCCCACCTGCTTCTCGTCATAGTTGTCAGATCTATCTATCATATAACCAATAATATACCCTACCCTAACCAGGGTTTGTATCCCACCCCCCTCTCTGACCTTCCTGACCTTAACCCCAACTGTTTCTCCCCCTACCCTAACCAGGGTTTGTATCCCATCCCCCACTTTGACCCTCCTGACCTTCCTGACTTCCTTTGACACACTGAGCTCCTCTATCTTTCTATCTTTCCATTTATGTGCATCCATGTCCTAGAAATGTTGTTACTAACCTAGCTCCGGGGAGTCACTCCCCGGAGTCCTTGTGTTCTTTTTTCCCCAGCATGTTCCCTCGGATCAG
>NC_045740.1:16351403-16359287 GCF_008692095.1 Etheostoma spectabile
AAATCATGGTAGCAGCTGTTGCCATGGTCCCGCTACACGTTCTGCGATACCGTGTTCATCTGCTACGCTCTGCGGTGCCCAGCCACGTCCTGCTGTGCCTTGTAATGCCGCACAGCGTCCTGCTATGCAATGAACTACTACAAAGAACTGCTACAAACTACTATTTTTTCTATTTTTGTTATTTCCACTCTTCATTCTGACCCCAACCGGCCCGCCAGACACCGCCTACCAAGAGCCTGGGTCTGACCGAGGTTTCTGCCTAAAAGGAAGTTTTTCCTCGCCACTGTCGCACTGTTGCTTGCTCTGGAGGGAACTACTAGAACTGTTGGGTCCTTGTAAATTCTGGAGTGTGGTCTAGACCTACTCTATCTGTAAAGTGTCTCAAGATAACTCTTGTTATGAATTGATACTATAAATAAAATTGAATTGAATTGAAATGGAATGTTTTTGGTGAAGAACCTCCCCAATAAATCCTTTGTGGCATTTTATCTGTTTTCATTTCTTCCTCACATCCTCAACTGTCTGCAGTACCCCATATAGTGTGTTTGCTCTGGATACAACAACCCTATACATTTTCTGTCTCCATCAGTAAAATAGATTTTTATTTAAATTTTATTTAAATTTTAGTGTTAACCATATTTTCCATGTTTAGTTCACTTTGGATAAGTGTGTGTTGCTTGGCAATAACAATCATTGCGTGTGGACGCGCTTAATAGGACCGGGCTAAGCTACGAACATGCAAATGCATCACTTTGCGACAAGTATTCTACAAGATCCAGCTAACTGCTAATGAGAGACTTCTGTAACGTCAATGCAATAAAAATGGACCTACAGTACGTGACGAAGTTGGTTCACTGCTGGCTACAAGTTAGCAATCAAACACAACAAAGGCTCTCACTTAAATGGTGTTTTGAGCTAACGTTAGCAATCAAACAATCATAGACAGCTAAAACGTTTTTGAAAATTTCCATCTTCTGTTATTGTTTGTGATGAGAAAAGTTTATTATTTTATGGATTTCACAAATTTCAGTTATGCCGTAAACCGTATAAATCTGAGCAAGCGCGACTCACATCTGCACTCGACCGACACATCGAGTAGTGATAGCATGGTCCGTCAGGCTTGGTTCAAATCACAAAGTAAAAATTAAAATTAAATTTGCCTTGTGTAATTAGATACAGTATATTATCATTAAATAACTCTGTAAACAACCAACAATAAATCAGGAACCCTTTGTATGTGTGTGTGTGTGTGTGTGTGTGTGTGTGTGTGTGTGTGTGTGTGTGTGTGTGTGTGTGTGTGTGTGTTGGTCCATCGTCTTTCAAATAGCTCGAGAACCTTGAGATTTGGAATTTGGAGCAGTTTGGACAGCCTGGGATATTGGATATTAATAAACTGTAGATAAAACAAAAAAGATGCAAAATAAAGGTTGAAGGGGCTAAAAACCCACTGACCTAATGCTGGCGTCACTTTTCCGTGTCTACCCTTCACAATAAAAGCCCATCTTAAATTCACTCCGAGCATTTAGCCAGACACGCGATCACATCTCGGAGCCAGACCCGGCAGAGAGAGCTGTCTTTTTCTGTCTCACTCTTATAAGTTGTGTAAGTGTGCTACGTTATAACACCAAATTACATGACCGCCAGCAAAATACCTTTGCTAATTAAACCATGCTCAATACGTAACTTAATAATTGTCAAGCCACATAGCCTATTATAAATTAACACCTCTGTTAAAGTGTCAAACACATTAATAATAATAATAATGACAAGACGAGACACTTCAAAAATAGCCCCAATTTTATGGGAAAACCACAGACCTGTCTACCCTGGTGGTGCTTGCACCATCTCCATCACGTTGAGCCGATGATGCACACACGTGAAAATCTGAATTATTGACTCTAGTAATTGCTTCGGCTAGTTGACTTTTAACTCAAGATTTTAGGAATGTAAGCCTGCAGTATCTACCGATGTTGAGACATGCTGCCCATCACTCAACAACCAGAGCATTCTTTCAGACAAAAAAAAGCTGAAGGCTACAAAGGCCTGCGCACTGAAAACGACTGACAAGCAAGTTCTGAAGTAAGCTACATCTATTGTTTGAAATAGCTGAAAACTGTATAAATGTAGAAAATCTGCTTCCGCTGCACAAAAAAAGACTCAAATCTGTTCTGGATGAAATGACTGCACAGTCACTGCCTATGTTCATCCTTTCTCTCCATGCTCTTATGAATGCATAATCTAGCCCATAAGGTTGTCCTGTAGCCTAATTAGTAGAAAGTGAAAAAGGAGGGGCAACCTCTAGCTCACCCAGTGTGTGCGCCCCATGTAGACTGAGTCCTTGACAGCAGTACAAGTTCAAATCTATGAACTGGTATGTCTGTCATATAAAAAACCTTTGCCTAAAATGGGACTTTTTCTAAAATCTTGCTGGTTCTGTGGTGTTGGCACTTACAATCTGATGCCTGCAGCCATAGGAGCATCAATGGAGGCACGTCAAACAGGGCGGGGCAATTGGGCGTTTGGACCTTCACTGTTACCCGAGTGGTAGAAGAAGCTCATAATGTTAATTATAGAAAGCACAGATCTCTCCAGGCTCTTCACAAAGTTGAAGGACCTGGGATCAAACACCTCACTATGCATACAGATTCCCGACCCAAAGGTGATGCTGGTGGGCAGACACACCTCTTCCACTCTTATCCTTAACACTGGAGCACCCCAGGGCTGTGTTTTTGAGTCCCCTGCGATTGATGACACAGCTGTGGTGCGCCTTATCAACGATCAACAACAACAATGAAAAGGCCTACTTGAAAGAAGTAGAGGGCCTGAACCGCTGGTGTCACGATAACAATCTGCTCATAAATGTTAACTAAAATGTTAAATGTTAGCAAGACCAAAAGATGATAGTGGCCGTTGGTAGAAGCAGGATAAGAAACAACGTCCAACTTACTAATAGTAACATCAACGGGTCATCGATGGAAAGACCGCTTAAAGTACCTTGGTGTCCACATCACAGAGGGTCCGACCTGAGCGCTGCATACTGACTCAGTGGGGCAAAAGGCAGGGCAGAAACTGCTTCACCACAGACACCTGAGGACATTTTGGGTATCACCACAAATATTGCGGAATTTCTACTCGTGCATCATCGAGAGTGTCCAGACGGGAAACATTGCTGCCGGGTACGGAAACAGCACACAAAGAGTGGTTTGTTTGGCTGCACATACAATAGATGAAGCCCTACCCTGCCTAAAGGATATTTACACCAGGTCTTAAAAAAAAAAAAAAAGCTAGGAGAATCATCGAAGATCCAAACCATCCGAGTAACAGCCGGTTAAGGTTGGGAAGAAGGTACCAGATACACCAGGCCTGTTTTTATTATTCCGGCTTGAGTTCATTATATATTAGTATAAGCTTTTTCACATAAAGTTCTGTAAAGTTCTGTTAGCACCTGAAAAAACAATTCTATGACTGTCAACAGAGAGTGAGAGGAAGAAAATACTGTATCACAGTACCACTCATTGTGTAATTCACAGGTATCCGATACACCAGGCCAACATTGAGAAGGAAGAGTTCTACCCTCTGGCTCCTAGGATTGTAAATCAGGACACTGTCTACGTATTTTATATTACTCATGGTCTGAGAAACAAGAGTCGTAAATCAGTCAAACGCAACTCAAAAAGTATGCTGGACCAAATCCTCAGACTGATGGGGCAAGCCAAGAAATGTGGGATAATTTTCTCCTCCGTTGGGTAATTACTTTTTGTGGGCCCTCGATGAAAAACACAACACAGCCGAGATCAAATAGGCCGTTGCGCTTTGTAGCGCTCAAAAATGCATTGGTTATCGACTTCTTAACTAGGGGGGAATATTTGTTGAAGATGTTATCTTCAATGGTTGTATCACTTTAAAGTATGTGTCTGTAGAGCGGTAAGCCTGAAGCTATTCACCAAACAGTGACTACTGCTGCCGTCCTTTTCATTTTAATGTCATTGTAACCTTAGTATATGAGTCTGTAATATGGCCCTGTTTTTTTACAGCATTGTAATTCAGTGAATTTTTGTCAACCATCATTTCCAATTCAATGCAAATACAGTAAGTGTTGCTTTACAATGTACTATGTACTTTACTAGAAAAGTTAACATATTTAAAACAACAAAATGATGTTCAACAATTTTAGATTATACTTTCTGTGCAAAAAGGTGTTCAGATAACCAAACCTTAAAATAAAATAGAATTAGATAAATCGTATTGTACTTTGTAATGACACCATAATTAAAGAATTCGGAATTCGGAATTTTCTATTCCCTTTCAGTTGTGGGTTTTGTGTGTTTACTATAATTTTGAGGACAATGTGTGAGTAGTAACATTTGGTCATAAACAGTGATTAAAGTGATTAAAGGCCTGTTGTAACTAATCATAATAAATGATCTGACAGATGACAAGGGGAACACAAAGACTAAATGCAAAGGTCAACGCGGTAACAAGAGGCAGGTGACGCAAGGGCTGGGAAACAGGGGGAAGACATCAGACAATCGCAAGGGCGGGAAAACTAAGGCAGGAAGTAAAACCAAACAAGACGGCACAGAAAACTATCTATCACAATAAAACAGGAAACAGAACATATACAAGACAAGACCAAAAATAACAGAAGATATCGCAAGACAAGACAGAAAACCAGTCTAAGAAATTCAGGCAGGAAAACAGACTACCACAAGAAGACAAGACAAAACACCCAAACCATAACACAAGCGTCGCTTTCTTCAAGTTTATTACTGTTGTAAAGTTTTGGTTTTTTTTAAACTGCCAACTGCTGATTGGTCAGAGAGAATCGTCACTAATCACTGTCATCCTTGAACAAACCTGCCATTTTTAAATAGTTTACCCAGCTGAGTTTTTTTGTTTTTGCCGCCTCCAGCTTCTTTTGAAACTAAATTTGTGTGTGTGTGGCGCATTAGGTCACGGCAGTTTCCTGTGGCGTCACTATGACGACCAGCCACGTTTGCCTCACTAAATCTGCAATAGTAAATGGAGGACGGGGCACCGCGGTCTAGCCGAGCCGAGCTGGTACTATCAGTGAGTAAGCACCACAAGAAAAGCAGTCGGTAAGGTGTCTCCATGAGGTCTGCTGTTCAGTTTCCCAGCAACCATCAAACAGTAGTTCTGCTTGTTTGATGAAAGGCCTCTGTTGTCACCTGTTTATTTGCCCGGCCTGATACCTTTGACCCCGGTACATGTGTAGCTCATTGATGAGGCGCAAGGCAAACAAGGCAGATAAGCTTACTCTGGAACGGCATACAATACATCAGTGTCAGTGTCACTGAAGCCTGTTTACCAAAAGGACTTTAAGGTCTTTGAGCTAACATGACTTCTCACCTCGTCCTCTTTAAAGCAGAGTTTGCCATCTGGGTGCAAGGCTGGCGCTAGGTGGTAGACTTCACACTTAAACGCAAAGATAAAGATCTCTGGACATGCTGTGTGAGGCGGGAGACTGCACACCAACAACAGAATTTGTGTTTGCACATCCGATATGATGGCTAAAGTCGTGCTTACCAGAAATGAAACTAAATAATGTATTTATTTAAATGTATTGTGCATTTAGTTTTTATTATTATTATTTATAGGAGAGTGCACACAACAAAAACAGCTTTAAGCTTATAAAATAATTGCTCAAAAGCACTCTTTGGTGTTTGGAGTGTTGGTTGGACAAAGTAGCCAATTTGAATAGATCATAACTTACACAAAATTTGCATTGGACTTTTTTTTTTTTACTGCTTGGACATTTTGGACAATTTGGACATTGAATTTTTCGAAATACTTATTACATATAGAGCATCCAATTCCAAGACCAAAGGCAAGACGGTCTGCAGCTATAGACCCTTTGCAAACACGTGACCACGACCACATGACGACGCCATGACGGATGGCCGAATCATCGGAAGCACAAGCTAAACAGTGTTGTAGATATAATATAATAATAACAATAATAATAATAATAATAATAATAATAATACTATCTTATTCTTTATGGCTTCTTCTATTGAACGACAAGTTGTCGTGCCGTTATGGGTCGAGGTCGGGCATCTGGTAGGTGCTCACAAACAGCGGTATTTGGAGAAATAGTAGGATTGGATACCGACCCTACCTCCCAACATTTTCAGTCTGCATGACTTCAGTCCACATGAGCTGGGCCACTACGTGGCAAACGGGGTATCCCCATACACTGGTGCTGACCTCGCAGCTTTTAAAAGTCTGCATGCTAACCACTTCTTTGTAGCTGGCTGGGTTACAGGTACGCGACGCTACGCTAACGGCAGGGGGAGGTAACTCATAATGGCAAAGACAAGACATCAATCTATGGTTATTTTGTATTAACATATATTCTTTATTTAACCCTTGTATTGTCTTCACTTTCGGGACCCTCTCGTATTCCTCTGGTAATGTTCACCCGTAACTTATTTGGGGTTTTAAAAACAATTCTGAAATGAAATTTTACTTCATAATTTATTAACAAATATTGTCTTTATCTCAATTTTCAAACAATAGGGAATGCAATCATTCTCTACTTGAAAAACACAATTAAAAATGGAAGTGGGATTAATTTTTTATTTGTTATATTTCATGTTAAAAATCCACTATGGAAAAAACATAAGTGGTCATATCCAAAAACATAAGTGGTCATATCCAGAATTTTCCATCACAGAAAATAAGTTAAGGCCATTGATTTTCAGGTACAAAAAAATGTAACTTGTACCATTTTTCTTCTTGTAAAAATTTGAAATGGGTCAATTTGACCCGAATACCGTACAAGGGTTAAGTAAAGATTTACAGTATATAACACATAGCTTATGTTCTCAGAGGACATGGTCGGTGGTGGCTACCCACATACCGTTGTTCACTGAGTGTGCCAATGCATAGACGCATCCCAGCTCTGGGAAGTGCAGTCATTAATTATCAATCATACGTTAATCCAGACGGTAAATCACCGTGTATATGATCAGTAGTTATCATACATAATTGCAACTTCTAGCCATTTTCTTATCTGTGATTATGTTTGCTGTGTTAAGATTTGACCGCTGGATATTACGACGCAATGGGCAGCAGCTTGCAAGCCGTCATGGCGTTCATAATTTGCACGAGTAGAGCGTGACGTCATGTGCATAGCTTCCCTTTAACGCAAGCTAATGTAATTTAATCAGAAAAAATCAATCCAAAAATCAATGCATGTTGTAATGTAGCTAAACTAACTAATTGGCATTGTTGTCCTTTCAGCTGTTACTGCGTAGCGATCATAGACGGTATATAAAGATGTAGCAATAGACACTCGACAGATCTGCTGGAATCGCTGGAATTGGAGGACAGAATTTGCTCTATGTTTCCCCACTTTTTGCCACAGCTGATAAATTATCTGAACTCCTTTCGGCTGATTGATTTATAGCTGTCCTCCCTAGTGAGCGGTCTGTTATCAAGAAAATAACAGACGGCATTCTACATTGCAATTCCACCAAGCCATGTAATAATCCACAATCCTAACGACACATTAAACAATTCCCACGTTGCCTTAACATAACAGACAAATACACGTATTTATGTAGATAAATGAGACCCTTATTACTATGGGAAACCCTGTCGGGTCTTCCACAGCGCTTTTCGTTCCATTTAAGAGGGGAATTTGAAGTGCAGCAGATTCAAAGTGCAGCGGTTAAACACCACTGAGTGCACGCACGCTCCCACGGCCAGGGGATACGAATCCTGGTGGGGATAAGTACGATACGATATAATTTCGCCGAAAGGTGAGGAGTTTTCATGCCTGATAAAAGCAAATCAGATATAAATAAGGTTGGTTGCACCGGTTTTTAATGCTTATGATTTTTAACTGTTTGTACTTGT
>NC_045740.1:16359297-16360486 GCF_008692095.1 Etheostoma spectabile
TTTAACTGATTTTGTGTAAAGCACTTTGAATTGCCCTGCTGCCTTGCCTTGCCTTGCCCTAAGGACTTCTACTGCTGATCAGACAACACTCGAGAAATTGACGAGAACATTTGTGCAGCTTAGAAAATTCACCATTGCGCATATTCGGTAGGCATTAATTACATGCAAGACCATCAAAGAAAAATAATATCGACTGAGATGTTACTAACAGAGATGCACCCTGACAGAAGCTTTGTGACAAGCAGTATTTCATGCATACGTTGAGGAATGAGGAATTCATTTTAGACAAAGCAAAAGAGTCAGCAGCCATGTCTTTCTCCCATGCTTTTATCTCAAGTTATGACAGGCAACGCTTACCTTCTTAGTCACATTATGAGGATGGGCTCACGTATGTCAGCACTTTGAAACTTTCTGTCCCAAGTGCTTATGTTGAAAGCTGTCACACAGTGGAATGACAGTAAATACGCGTGGTGCATGCCCAAAAATCTGTCTCACTGAAGCTTTGCGAATGACAACCATTTTTCATGCAAAGCTACCTGGACAACACGAATGTTACTAGAGTTCAAGCTGAGAAACTTCAGTGGACATTGAAAAAAAGGCTCTTTATATGTCATTGCCTACATTTTAAATGGATGTCTGGTAATAGGACTAAAACATCACATATATGATTATTGTGACAGAGACTGGGTCTCCAGGTTAATAAGAGTCTTAATGAATAGCAAGATATGAATTTAATTGTGATTCCGTGAAAATTCACAGAATCACTTTTTCAATCCTCCCCTTAACAATTACAGGAATCTACATGTATATGTGTGCTAAATATGGCTTCTGGAAAGAAAATAAAACATGGAATATGAATTATTAAACAGACATTGTTTAAGAAGTTCTCCATACTTTTAGACGCATCACATTGGCCATTAGTCATTCTTGATGCCTAGTGTCTCAAAGATCTCTCTCAGATAAGGCCGAGGATGATTGGGAATGTCTTGCTTCATCTTCAATCATGTCGGCGTCCTATATATATATACTGCTATGTGCTAACGTTAGAGGCTCTCCCTTTGAGAAAATGTAAGCTCAGATGGGCCAATCTGGAATCAATCAAGGTTACCTTCCCTTTCTCTGCTTTGCCCACTCCGAGAATTTGGCCCACCCATGAGAGAGGGACATCATGACTTTCAAACAAGCAAAG
>NC_045740.1:16360496-16369845 GCF_008692095.1 Etheostoma spectabile
GTTGGTCAAGGACACCCCCCCCCCCGCCCTTTTACAGACACAGAAATGGCACGTCCTAAGGAAAACTCATTGTAGGACTGGCTCTAGTCGCTGTAATTCTGCACCAATGCTGAATTTTAGAAAAGAAACTTCAGATACAGTATTAGGTGACCACCAAGGTCTATATAAAAGCATCCAAAGAGCACCATGTCATGGGACCTTTAAAATGTAAGGAGACACAAAAACCAATTTTAAAGTAAAAATATCAGAAAAATCTACTTTAGTTGTTATTGTTACTTCCCCCATCTCTGTTTACTGTATACACTTATTGACTTGCTCTTTTCTCGAATATTTCAACCTGAATGTGGTTGTGTGTAACTGTAACTGAATAATTTCCCCGAGGGGATCAATAGGGAACAGGAAACCTATTACGTTTCTCTTAAATTTCACTTTAACTGCCAAATTAGAAGCTGCGAATCGGAAGCCAACTTCATTGTTGTCAAATAAACATCCAGTAACATTGAACAGAAAAAGCCACAGCGAGAATTAAGCCTCTGCAGTACAGCCTCAGGAGTCTCAACAAGACAGACTAGAAGGCCTCTGCCAACGCATGCCGCCTCTACCAAGTTTCATAAAAATTGAGCCAGAAGTTTTCCCCGTAATATCCAACTGCTGACAGACAAACAAAAAGTGCCAAAAACACAACCTTCTTGGCAGAGGTAACAGGCTAATACAGACAGCTTTGGGTCACGTTATTTGAAGAGGCCATCATTCTTATCTTAACGGAGGCGTAACGGAGTGGTTGACTGTCACTGTCCCTTTCGTGGCTGCTAGCTAGCTAGCTAGCTAATTTTTCTCAATAAAAAACACTAGTTACTAGACTACTAATTATCAGATTAATTTGTGTGTGTGCGTGTGTGTGTGTGTGTGTGTGCGCGCGCGCTCAGAGAGAGAGAGAGAGAGAGAGAGAGAGAGAGAGAGAGAGAGAGAGACATTCAGACACTTCAGCGGAGGTATATTAATTTCCATGCAGGTTTAGTGGCTTGACGGTCAACAGTGAAGTATGGATTTGATTTGCAGGGGTATTTTGTCCACGGTCATGTTATTAGTGTTGTAAATTAACAATAGACTTATTTAACCCGACCCAGGGTGAGTGTGATGAAACCTGCTGTGTCGGCCCGGTTCAGCTCTGAGATTTTCCTCGCATTGCACAGCGCTCTGAAGGAATAATCTCTGAGATTACGTTATGTTCTGCCTTTGTTGAGTGAATGTACAGCTCACAGCAACCGCTGTTGTACAGAACTTTATTTTATCAGCCAGTTTGACACTCAGTTTTAATGGAAAAAGAACATGAATAAACTACTTTGACGTAGATTTTCTTTAGGGTTTTGTTACCTAGTATCGGACCGGTGCAGAAACTCCAGTACTTCCTGATACCAATACCAGCGTTTTAGGCAGTATCGGAGGCGATGCAGATTATGGGAATCGGTATCGGAAAATCTCTGATATAGATATACGTCTCGCTTTATTAAATAAACAACAAGCAGCAGAGGAACACATTACGTCCCTTGGCCAGGTCCCTCTTGTAAAAGAGCTGTATCTCAAAACCCCTCCTTTAAAGAATAGTTAATACATTTGTATTTTTGCAATCTTTATCTCCATTTTGTCCATTATTTTGTTTCATTAAGAAGTAAGCACTGACTCAACAACAAAAACAACAACAACTGTTGCATGTGAACACTTTCTGAGTACATATGTGTTGCTTGGTTACATTCTTTCAGTGAAATACAGAAAGAATTTTGCTCTAAGGCAAAAAAAAACTTGCCTTAACTTATTCAATGTAGCATGTTTCTTGCCATCTAAACCCTACGTGTTTCCCATTCACTGGAAGCAATTGTTGAAATGTCGTCTTTTATTATGTTTGCCTTAAATATAAACAATATTTTCCATGTCTCCCAAGGTCTTTGGATCTAAGGCTGAAGACTATTTATTCTGTTTTGGAAGATAAAACAAAAGTTTAAAAAAAATGTTATGGTACACTACACTTAATATACTCAACATGACTTTTCAAAAAATATTATATAAACTATAAATAACCTGTTGGGTGGGACCAACCTGCTTTCATGCTGCACAGATAAAAAAGCATCAGTACACTCAGAAACTTTGTCTTAATTCATTATAATCCCAAAACAGACTTTGTTTTTGTTTTCCCCACTCAACTTTCTGACATTAAAAGCTATGGAGAAAGAACTATTTGCATATGTGACGGTATGACACACAAAGCAGGCATTCCTGATGCATGACTACGTCATTTTCACAAGAGAGCCCAGGGAGCCATGTGCATAGTCGATACACATCCATCCATCATACAAACATCATGCAGCCACGTCACAACTTTTCATTTTCTTTAACAGTAGTGTGTCTGGACTTTCTGATAAACAAGTTTTCATTGACATGAATTTAGCAATTGGTCTGACATCATATTAGGCACAGATCCACCCAGCAATCTCCATCTGATAACATTATTATTATAACAATATTGAGCATTTCTGAACCTGAGCCGATAAGGCTGTGTTAAAGGTTAAAAGGTGTCTATATACCCTAATAAATAATAAAAACTCACCCCTGTTGGTATCTTCCCACAAAGACACTTTTGGTTTGGTTAGCTGAGCGTTCTCAGCTATCTAAGTCAGAGATGTGTGCGGAATCTATTTAAAATGTCTCTCCAGAAACTATGTCCCATGTAATTAGGACAATAAATGTTTCTATGAAGAGTTTTTATTGGAACTACTTTCTTTTGAAGAAACCGTTCCAATGAAAACTTTTCACAGAAATGTTTATTTCCATTGGAAACCAAATGATCTTGATTCTTTTCACATATTTCAATTGGCTGTGGCTCAGGAGATAGAGCGGTTAACCCTCAAATTTGGTAGTTCGGTCCCTGGTTTCTCCTGTCCCTATGTCATGGGTCTATGGGTGAGACACTGAACCCTATAAGCTGCTCCCCCTCCTACGCTGGATTAAATGCATAGACAGTAAGTTACATTTCATTGTGTTTTTTTAAAGATTTTTTTGGGGCAATTACCATCTTTAATAGACAGGACAGGTCAGATATGAAAAGTGAACACAGGAAACCTTCACAAGTGGGTCTTGGACCCTGGACCATCTGCATCAAGGAATAAACCTCTATACATATGCACCTGCTCTACAAACTGAGCTCACAAGCCGATGAACATACATATCTAAGTGATGGGAGCGTACTCTGTCTCATGACTTCTAATGATTTAAACATGGCAGTTTCTCTTAGTCAAGAGTTTCTTAGACTTTGATCTTTGTTCAGAAAAAAAGAATGTGGCTGTGGCTGATTTTCCAGTGTCAGTGCTTTATGTTGGTGTGGAACTGTGCCGCATTATTACGCCGAAGGGTCTGCCCTCCCTTCTAATACCCATGAACATGTTTAACTCTCAGGCTGGAGGTGAGTCCCATCCTCCTCCTGGGCCTGCTATAAAACCTGGCAGTGCAGCACAAAAACTTCTTCTAAGGCAGGGGTCTTCAACGTTTTTTTAGGCCAAGGACCCCTTAACTGAAAGACAGACAGAGCAGGGACCCTCTACTACATATGTTTTATAACAAAGTTCATACTAAACTGGGCCTACAATAATGTGTAAAGAGCAGGCTAAAACCTTTATACATACCTTTTTTAGTGTTACGGTTGTGTTTGTTTCTGTTTCCTGTTTTATTTTGGTAGTCCAGTTTTCTGTTTTGTCTTGTTCTTTTTCTTTTGGTTTTCCCGTCCTAGCGATTGACGTTTTTCACCTGTCTCCCGGCCCTTGTGTCACCTGTCTCTTGTTACCTCGTTACACTGTGTAATTAGTCTTGTGTCAGATCATTGGACTGTTTTCAGTTCTAATTCTAGTTTGGTTTGGACTTACTTTATTACGTTAAAACATACATGTGGCACAGTGAATCCTGAGGATAAACTGTGTCTGGTGATGGATAACAAAGTGACTTGCCAGTAAGCCAATCATCAGTGGGGATTTATATTTGCTAAGAAAATATTACATTCATGTTAAGACTTTTTAATTTTTTTTGTTAAACTTAAAAAGTTTGCTATAATTTGGACGCCCCCCTGCGTTGACTCTGAGGACCCCCTAGTCTTGGTCCCGGAACCCCTGTTGAAGATCCCTGCTCTAAGGAAAGAGCTGCCTTGTTGTAAGTCTATATCCTTGATGTTCCACTTCTGGGATTGCTTCCGCTTTCTTTTTTGTTGGAATTTTAAACTCAGATCTTTGCAGGGTGAATTGAGACAGCTAGCTAGACTTTCTGTCCAATCTGAGTTTTCTGTTGCATGAATATTTGACTGCGGCTCCTTGCGGAGCTTAGCGCCGCCCGTGACGATTACGACTGTCCATCCATCTTCGTCCGCTTATCAGAGGTCGGGTCACAGGGGCAGCAGCTCCAGTAGGAGACTCTAAATTTCCCTTTTCCAAGTCACGAGTCACCGACTCCCTCCCAGCCCCGGCGGTCCGCAATTCAGCACACGGCAGGACAGGATGTCGAGCACAGAAACAAAATAAAACATCCAGTTAATTTTCAAAATTAAATAGACTGTGCTCACGGCGGATCATATCTCCCTGCACTACACCTTGAAAACACAGCGCGAGTCGTTTTCTCTCTACTCCTCTGGATGGAATCAAACTGTTGTTGGTTTTGTGGTTTTATTCTACATTAATTTGGGTCCTCGAAATTTCAGCTGTTAATGTTCAGACCCTCCTAAATGTGCATGAGCTCAATGTCTGACACAACTATATTTCTGTCACTCTTGCAATTTTATCCAACTTTGTTTTTCAATGTACTTGCATCATACAGTAACAACAACTTCCGTTGTAGACACTAAGCTGCACAAAGTTTCAGCTACATTTTGTAGAGATTGTTTGATTAGTGTTTCTCCCAGGATGTTATTGCAGTTTATTTTGTGAGTTCATTGAGTTCATCCCATCCAGAAGTTAGTTAGAGGTCAGGATGCATTGTAAAACTGTCAGTGGGTGACTAATATAATAAATTTCATGTTGCAACTGTTCCTGCACCAGGGGGAACACTTAGGGAAATGAAGACACAGTGGCACAAATAAAGACATGCTGAGTCAACGGTGTGAAATTGAAATATTAATATAGGTTATTATGCAATTTTATAAAAAAAATTAAGAAAATACTATAATAGCTAAGTGTTAGTCTTTGGACTCTGTAAGGGCAGCAAAAAGTAAGCAAAACTTTAACTGCTGGTTGTGAACAGTCACTATGATCAGGTTATGTACAATTATAATCATTGAACTAAATATATGATACATGAAACAAGACAACAGCAATGGATGGTTAATGTCAGATAACAGTCCAATGTCTAAAGCTTTTTTATGCTGCTGCCTCCAATCCCTTGAAGTTGAATTTAAATCAGTAGCTCCAAGCTAGTTGCCCATTTTGCATTCAACAGCAGAACTTCATCATAGCTGGTTTGGCACTTCACAGCATCTTCGAAGATGCCAAACGGACACACAGCCTCGAGGTTTGGTCACGCTCGCATTTCATAAGAAATTCAAGTCATGTGAATAGAATCATCACAATCAAAGGATTCGATCCTTAAGGCACAGTGTTGTAAATCTGTGTGAAGCTTTCCCGCCAAGTTCAACTTCAGTGAACTTGGATATGCCCTGATTTGAAACTGATAGCACACTGTGTTAACAGCCTTGAGGCTACAGGTAATGCCATATCGCAATGTTGGAGTATGCAAAATACACCAGACAAGAAAGAAAGCTATCACTTAGAACTGCCTCAAGACCGATACACCAGATTAGAATCAATGGCTGACCATTACAGATGATATCCTAATGGAGAACATCACATGTTAGGTTAAAACGGATCAGAGAAAAGGGAAAATATATAACTGAAAACACATAAATAATTATTTGGGCTAAATTGAATGTAGACTTGTTCCTCCCTATAGGTTTTTTATTCTCTGTAGTTATACTACTGTAGGTAGCCTATTTGGTCATAAACCAATCTATACTTCATATTGGTGGCTGTATTGGAGCATAAATCAAGTGGGCTTAATGCTTGATTGCATTAGTTTTTTGTCTTATACCATTTCAGCTTCTCCGTGTATGTTGGTGACAAACCAGTCCTCCAAACCAAATCATATAGGATGATTTAAACCCACTAAAATACAAACCATTTCAGAAATCAGCACCCCTAGCGCTGGCAGAAAATATGACCCACAGCAGTGTTTTCCATCCTCATAAAAAAAGAAACGGTTGCGATTTTAAACACTAGTCAATAATGTTGTAAAACGTGCACAGTTTGGTTATGTTTAGGCCAACACAGTGTCACTCTCACTGGGTAAAACACGGATGCTTGGTCAGATGCCTTTGGCGTTATTGACTATATCTAAACGTGCTGGGTTGGGATTATTAGTGTCACTTCTGACACAGATTAAAGTAAAGGTTGTGGGTGCCCCTATAAAAAGGTATGTTTCTGTGAGACACAGGACAAGAACGGGACAGTTGGGTTTAGAAAATTAGAATGGGACAGTTGGGTTTAGGAAATAAGAACGGGACAGTTGGGTTTAGAAAATAAGAATGGGACAGTTGGGTTTGGGTAAAGTTACACGTGGGATGCAAACCCCGGTCTCTGGGGTGAAAATCCTGCGTTGTTCGACTCATCCACCACCCCAACAATCCACCCTAAATGGAATTTCGGGCTTTAATACTACGCTCTATTGTTGTTGCTCTTAATACTACATTATTTTCAGAGCTACTGCTCTGCCCAGTGGCAAATTTACAAATCCTACAATCGCCACGCCAAGACCCGCCCTTCAATAAGCTTTGCACTCTAGTAATGGCCAGGCGTCCATGCCTACATGTGTCCTATCCACTGTCCAATCGGCTATCCTCGAGGTCAATGCCTAACTCCAACCAATCTCGCTGCTAAAATTGAAGGGCGGGTCTTGGCGTGACCTTAGTAGGATTCGTAAATTTACCACACACTCACTGAGGGGAGATTTTTGTGTGACGCTTCTAGCCACTACCCAAGCATCTGTGTTTTATGAGGTGGGAGCAACAACACTTGTTAAGGCACCAAAACTTAGTAAAGTTTAGAAAAAGATTGGGGTTTAGGTTAAAACCAGTACATCTGTTACGTTAACCCACTTCTGGGTACGCATGTGACGCAGAATGTGACGTAGTTGCTTTTGTTTTGTGAAGTTACAAAAAAAACTCCTCACCATTTATTTTTATTTTAAACAGGACACAAACCCCAACCTGCCTCCTGCTGTCTTATTATTTTCTGAGGTAACATGGTATTTGTTTTCATTTGTCTGGTTGTTTTGATAGACAAAGCTATTATACAGATAAAAACTTTCCAGGCAAGTCCTGGTAAAAAAAAAAGAAATTTAGCGCCTATGTCCTCTGAGCCAGTTGGAGAGACGTGCCATTCCTTTAAGCTTTGCCAAAATCTGATCATGTGCTGGATAAAAAGAAAAGACCTCCTCTGCCATTACTGCATCCCACCCATGCGGCACATCTGTTAATGGTTAACAGTTGAAATCTTAAAAATAGCTACATTTCACACTGTTATAAGTATACTTGGCATGATTTGCTTTTCATCAAGCATGACGCTCTGTCCCTGTAAATAAACCATTTCCATAGTGCAGCATAGTTCAAACCGCCAACAGTCCTCCAAAGACAGCTTTGGCTCCTTCTCAAAGTCAGGTTTTTGACACTTCGATACTCAGACTGTGACTAAATACATAAAGTCAGCAATTTCTAACTCCTAATTCTACCATTATATAGCCTGTCATGAGTGACCTTAACTATTGTGTGAGCAGAAGCACTGTTGATTTAGCTTTAAACTGTGTTTGAACCTGCAGAGGAAAGGTTAGTGAGTCAGTGTGCTGGGTGTGTGTTTGTCACTTCAAAACTATTTGAATCACTTTAAGGTGAGCATGTAAGCTTAAGTACACTTAATGTAAATATGAGAACAAGCCACACCTGTTCTTTTCAGACATTACAGATGTTTGAACTGCTGCGCTGAAGAAACTCTTATTTAAAACCTATACCACAGGGAACATTGACGCTGACAGATGAGTTACTTTTCTTTTATGGCAAATTCCTCCTTTTAATCCTTTTTTATGAATCTCTTTCACTCTTTTACTGTAGGAGGATTGGAATGAGATGCTGACAACTGGGAATTAGAATCCAGTGCCAGCGGGGAGGAATAGGGATAGTGGAGGCCGGAACTACCACAATTATTTATTTTGTCAGTGGGGAACACTACTGTCAAAACATTGTTTTTTTTCATGCACTGGTTAATTTTGAGGTTTTGGGCTATTTTGCTTCCATGGCCTATGAATTATTATAACATGTTGTATCATATTCTAGTGGAAAGAAAACATCAAAAATATACATTTACCTATTTTTTTTTTTTACTTCACTTCACAAAATTCAACAAAAGTTAGCATTAGAAAATGCCTCATTTGCACATTTGCTCACAACTTGTAATACAAAAAAAAATTGTCTTAATGGGACGTAGTGTCTTGCAAAATATATGTTTAGGCCATTTTCTTAAAATCATTTTTTCTCATACTCTGACCCAGAAGTCTCCACTTCAGGAGTACAAATACCACACTGTCCAGTATCAATCCTATCTACATTCTCAGGTTCATTCAAGGTTTTTATTTCAGAGGGCTTTATTCATAAATAATTCTTAGCCTGATTCAAACAACATTTTATACCCTAAATAATTTGGAGTGTATGGAGTGATAAACAATGTAATTTAAAAGATTTCCTCAGTAAAAAACCTTTGAAGACTTCTATGCTTAAAATTTCTCTCTCTCCGAACCTAATCAGCTGCGTTGTCGTCAGCTGAATGTGGGCGTTGACTTTAGTTAAACCAAATTTTGCCCCAATCTCCATGAGCTATCACGTTGTTGCATTCAAACTTTAAATCTGTTCTACTCTCTGCTGCTGTCAGTTGTCATTTAAGGCAAAATCGATGCAACTCTCCTCCACTCCGCTCACCTCCAGCGCCCAGGGTTTTTCCATCAGAAGCCCCACTTCCCATCACATCCATTCTGGTCTTCAGGCTTTCTTTATCCCTTCATCACCTCTGCCACTGTCTGGACTTTATTGGGGGCAAATTCCTATATATCCACGGCCTCTATACCCCTTTAAATAAAACATTGCAATTGAGTCTAATCCGCAAAACATAACCTTTTATGCACCAAGTTCATTAAAGTTATTTCACTCTTAAATGAAGGGCCCTATTTAAATGATCTAAGCGCACGGTGCATGGTGCAGGTGCGTTTAGGGCGTGTCCAAATC
>NC_045740.1:16369855-16378986 GCF_008692095.1 Etheostoma spectabile
AGTTTGACGGCGGAAAAAAGGGTCTGTGCACTGGGCGCTTGGTTCAAAAGGGTTGTACTTGGTGTCTTCATTAATTCATAGGTGTGTTTTGGGTGTAACATGCACACTTCTATTCCATCTTTGTTGGACATGCACAGTACCTAGGTAAGGACAACTACCCAGTCAGAAGCAGAGTATGAGGGTGTGCCATGCTAGCAGCTAGGCGAGCATTATAATGTCTTACAAAGTGATGCACTTTCGTCACGGAAGTAAAGGCTGGACTACAGTAGAGCTGGATGGCGCAGCTGGTGAACAGTGTTTTCTGCTGGACATGGTAAATCCCTTTGGGTTGGACTTTGGGTTTGGACCACTTACTTGGAAAACACAAAGTATGCATTGGGGATTGTTTCATGGTCATTACAGACAGATGGAATGATTACAGTGACCAACATCCATTTCTACATACTTATGACATGTGAGTGATATAATAAGATAAACCTGTAAAAATGTATCCTTTATCTTGCACTGCTTGTCTAAAGTGGCTTGTTTGGTCCATGTAGCTCTCTCAGTCTCAGCCCCCCATCACTAGCAGATGGCTGTCTGTACATCTTTGCCAAACCAGGACAGAAGGCATCACTAAATTCTTGTGAATTTTAGTACATCCATTCAAGGCTCCCAGAGGATGAATTGTAATAGCTTCTGTCCCCTGAACCTTCATGTAGCGCCATCTATTTGGCCAGCATTTAATTTTGTCCAAAACTTTGGTTTATCATCAAATACCTACAAAGCCCTTGATATACTGTCTCAGCTGTACTTTGTGTTTAGTGCTAATTACCAACTGTCAACATTCTAACATGCAAAAGTAACAGAGTAAAGTTGGTAAGCATGATGCATGCTAAACACCAACATGCTAGGCTAGCATTATCATTGCATGCTAGCATGCTGATGTGAGCCTTTATCTCAAGTACAGCCTCACAGAGCCACTAGCATGGTGCTTTAGAGTCTTGGTATCACATTTCCAAAAAGGAGCTCAAATAAGAAATAAAGGTAAACTAAAAGTTCAAAAATTCAGATGACCTATACTGACCTATACAAATGTCACCAAGTTCAGGTTTCACACGTTTGTAGAAGTTTTAAGTCAGGTTCATCACTTGGACAGCACAAACTATTGTTGTTGACCCGAATGTTGATCTATTGCTTGTCATTGGCGAGGTCCGTGCAAAACAAGCCACAATAACAGGGTTTGGGAATGAACAACAAGGTTGACTGTCTTTCTTTGAGTGGTTCCAATGTGATTCTGAAACGACCAAGTCAAAAAGATTTTGTAGGTCACAGGCAAGCTAATTCAACACAGAGCCGCCCAGTCGGGACGTTGTCTCCAGCGAGATGAGAGGGCACATTAGAAATCCTTTTTACCACAGCCAGTTTTACTGATTCTCATTCCTGTTCTAATGCAAAGTCGATGTGCAGCTCCACTTAGTTAGGGAAGCAAAGAAATCATATGATTGAGTCAGAGAGAGATGGATGGTAGCCCCTCAAGGAAATGTGCAAGGCTGTGTGGAGGGAGGTAAAGAGACAAATGACTCAGAGAGGAAAAGAGAGAAAGCTAGAGAGGTCACGGAGGAGTTCTCAATATTGATATATTTAATTTACTTAATTTTATTTTTCCTAATCTGTCAGAACCAGAATTTGTAATTTAATGGTTTATTGCCAAACATGTTTTTAAGTACAAGCTATTAGACTTGATTATGATTTGGGGCATAACAATAAACACAGTACAAAAGTATAAAGGCAACATAATACAAAAAAAAACATTTACAAAAAAAAAATGTGACAAATGTAAGACTATACAAAAACTACATTAGTATAGTATCTGTTTTAAGGTGTACAGTTGTGCAGGAATGTACAAATGATTGTATAAGTAAAAGCAGATAGTAGTAAGGATTGAGTTAATGTAACGCATAATGTCAGGAGTGGATCGAGATAAGAGTCCGTGTCAGTGGGGTCCTCGGGCCTTGTTGAGGAGGCCAGCTGCAATTTTTGTGTTGTGACGCTTGGGTCCTGGTGGGCCCGCAGCCGTCTGCCAGAGAGGAGTGTTTTCAAAGAGTTTGTGTCCATGGTGCAATAGGAGGAGGTGTACAGGTCACGGAGGCAGCCAATCATTGTCCCGGCAGAGCAAATGTTACGCTGCAGTCTGCCTTTGTCCTTGGCAGCGTTATATGATAAAAAGCAGGACACAGCCAATGAGGTCATGTCTAAATTTATCAGTGTAATTAAGAATTATGTGCAAAGATTTGCTGTAATTATACTTTAAATACAGATTTTCTTGTGTATTAGGGATACGCACCTAAAACCAGCACTCACTGAAACATTTTGATTGTGTCTGTGCAGTCTGGTTCAGTCCAGGCCTATTTGCTCCAATTCCTTTTGACTAAATTCCCACCATTGTCCAGGCCCAGAGTGTTCGAGGGCCTTTCCTGCCTCTTACTACATGTGCTGAACACTGCTATACTGTGCAGAGATTTAATTTTAGTAATCTCTGCACAACAGATGGGCACAAATGGTGCAACTGTTTTAGAAGTTCTCAATCCAGATTTATTGCATATTTATATAACCTTGGGAGGAATATCAGCAAAGAATTTGAGTCATAACCGAGTCATATCAGATGGCTGGGGATAAAATGGACAATCTTGCCATTTAATAAGTCATACAATGGCAATAAATAAATTGGTTATACAACTGAGATTTACAAGACCGTCTTTTTGGCTCAATTCTTTATCATTACATATCATGTTTTAAGAACATTGATTTAGAACAATTGTTCTTTTTCTAAGAAGTGTCACATCGGTGTCTCAGGGGCACATCGGCAGTGCAGAGGAGGCAAACTGGCACCTTACCCCAATCGGCACTTGGTCCGTACGGGGCCAAGCCAAGTCCCCACAGACTGAGCTACTGCTGCCCCAAAAACTGAAGTTTAATCTCGATTTAAAAGTTTACAAACTGGAAACAGAACATTTTAACAGGAAAGTCGCTGTAAACAACACACAGCTGGGTGGTATTATACTATTGTATTATACTAATTAATATTGGTATGTTTGTATGTAGCAGACATGAAATGAATCATACAGTAAGAGAAACTGTAGGTTCCCAATGTAGGAAGGCCCAAGAGTTGAGTAGAGCATACTTATTTACAAAATTGATTTACATTTATAATGAATATATTTATTAAATCAATTAAAAAATCAATTTAAAAAAATCGGATTTATGTCAGAATGTATTTTTTGGACATACTTTTTTGATTTTGTTTTACTTAAAAGGTGCCCTTTTCAATATTTTTTCATTTATAAAATATAGATCAAATGATTACATACAGTATAATGTGAAGTGGTTGCTCCTGATGAACACATAGGGAATGATCACTGCAGAGCATTTCTTTTCTTTTCTTTCAGTTTAATGTTTTAGGTTTTATTGCTCACAATTTTAACGTTTTGATGGAGTCACGGCTCTCATTGACCTCCTGTTTTCAGCAGCAGCAGAAGTTGTTAGTACAATAAATGTGTGTGTTACAATGTATTTATTATCCCTAACAAATCCCTATCATCTCTAATAAACTTACTGCACACTACCTGCCCAGCACAAAACCACAGACAGACAAAGTCAGCAACTCTGCTTTTGGCAATTTTTTCTTTCTTTCAGGCCTTTATTTGATAGGACAGCTGAAGACATTAAGGGGAGAGAGAGCGGAATGACAAACAGCAAAGGGCCCCATGTTGGGAGTCGAACCAGGGCCCGATGTGTCGAGGAGTAAATCTCTATATATGGACGCCAAAGTGAGCACCTATCTGATGAACACAGGGCAGCCGCTGATGAAGAGCCAGATATTTCTCTCAGGAGTTGGTAGAGACCAGAAGGAGAGTAAAAGCCTAGCTCACAAATACAATCCATAAGTAAAATACAGAAATGGCTCCTCACCATATTATTATATAGGCCAAAAATACAAATACATTTAATGTAATATGGTAAGCTAGATATCCAGCAAGTATACATTTTCTTCTTTGATAATCAAATCTGCAAGCCCAACCACACAACATTTCCCAAACTATAAGTATTATGTCAAAATATGGTCGTGCTTAGCTGAAGCTTCATTGTCTCGGCTGTGCATTAATTAACAAACTGGAAATATTTCACATGCTTTTCATAAATTTGTGGAAACCAGAAAATACTTTAGTATGATGTACATATGCACAAAAATCAAATGCTTGGGCTGAAATGAAATAACATCATAATGTTTGCACAGCAAATATAATGACCTACATATCCTACGATGTTTTCATTTTCTGATATTAAAATATGTATGGCGCTTTATAATATTTGTTTAGGTCTTGCGTTGGACCCCAGTAAGAATAGTCTGCACTACGGTGATGACTAATGGGGATCCTTAATAAATAATAAATATATAATCAACCACTGCACAAACAGGAGTTAAACACTCACATACAGCCACAGGTTACTATCATCGTGACTCCCATCTATTCACCAGAAGAACCATCAGTCAGGACCACTATTAAAGCTGTGGAAGGCACTTTATTTTTGGCATGCGCAAAAATTCGATAACAATCACGGGAGACTTTGGTCAATCGCAGGTCATTTCAGAGGGGAAAAGCGTTCCTATTGGCTGTTCGGAGCATGCATTGCCCGATAAAGACGGGAGAGCTGCAGCTTTAAAGTTGATGCATGATTGATGAGGTGACGCTGTGTAACGGCAATACTATAATATGATGCCATAATCAATCACACGAACAAAAAACTGAACGTCACTATTAAGTGTCTGTCTTTGTTGCAGCTGCAAATGTTGCCATGAGGGAAATGGCCAAAATACACAGAACTACATACAATATAAAGCCATACCCGTTATTTCTACCAATATCTTTTTCAGTGAGACGTTAACATGTTTTGTACATAAAATCTTAATCTGATATGCAACTATTTTCCCTTTAAAATGTAGTGATGCAGGAATATGAAGTAGAACAAAAGGCCATGACAGATTCACGGGCTATTGACCATCTATAATGAATTTGTGCATTTGGCCAAATAGTCAAAGTGTAAAGCCATTTTATTTAAATTAATTTAGCCTACTGCATGTGTGCATCTTTTTGTACGTCTTCTTGCAGGATGTGAAGACCAACAACTGCAGACAATCTGTTAATTTCTCTAATTAGGAAGGTATGTTGTTTAATAAACCATCAACTGAACATTTAATCCGATATGAAGACTGTTCATTTCCAGAGACACATGACTTAACTGCATTAAGCTTTGATAAAATATCTATTGAAGCCATTTCACATGACAGGAATCAAGTGCTGCCTTCAGTGAGGTATGCTGGCCCAGCGATGAATTGCCTTCATCAAAGTGAAGGAAGGAAAAAGTTTGTTGCTTGTGTCAGATATTCTACTTGTGTGCTTGATTTAAAGCAAAACAAAGAAATGTTTAATTTATTCATTAATTATTCATTATTTATGGCAGAAAGTTTTGTTCACTTTGAACTATTGTTGCAACTCTCAGTGAACAATGTTTTATCCATGCCAGAGCACTACAACACACAATACTCTTATTTTTGATTTATGTGGCATTAAAAAAAAAAAAGAGCAAAAACAAGCAGCCAAATGAGTAAAGTATAAAAAGACTGACATTAAAAGAAATAAATTTAGTTTTATTTGAATAACCAAGTAGTTCCAATGTCTTTAGCGGTTTTACAACAGCCAATGTTGTGGGATTTTCATTTGATTACTAAAGCACTATGCCCAGGAGGCCGTGGCTCACACAGCTGTAAAATCACCATAAAGCACGGTCTCAAGTGTCTTATTGCGTTCATAAAACAGTTTACTACATATACAGTACCTGGCAATGCTGATAACAAAAAAATGCAATAATTTATTGAGAAAAATTACCATTCGTTAGCCAAGCAATGTAGTCAACAACATTTGGCAGAAGAGTTGCCAAGCAACACACCATCCGCAACTATTACCTCACTTTCCCTTGGCGTTGTCACTTGCCATTGATATCATTTTGTTACAGTGTAGCCGGGTTACTTACTGAGCCAGTCAAGTCTTTTCCAATCCTATTGCCAGACAAGAGTGTTGATACTTGACAATCCTGAAAAAAACCTGGATTACATATAGTGAAAATCGTACGTCCAATACTACGTTTGAAAATTCTCACTTTGAAACATCTACCACAAATGGGGCAACGCCTGCAAGCTAGTTCAGGCAGGTAACTTGAGCTGCACTACTGTGTACATGTGGCATGCTTCACACTCGGTATAATTTACCAAACACACCCCATCAATTTGGCGGTTGTTTTAAGCTGCTCGTCGATGGCGCGGCTGCCCTGCTCCCTTACTGCTGACTGCTCTGTAAACCCCAACACCATCCCAGCATCCCCCTGCAGGCTCCGACTAGGGGGAAGCTACTTTATCATCACTCCCCAATATCTCATCATATTCTGCTGTTGTGCTATTTTTTGGCGGCTTGAACCCAAAAGCAGACAAAACAGACAGTTTGAAGATTTTGAACAGTTTAAAAAAATTAAAAGACTGGGAAAGACAGCAAAACAACTCATCAAAAAGAAAGGTCTTCAGCCTTGATTTGAAAGAACAGAGAGGCAAGAATGAGAAGTGTGGAAGCTGAAGTGTGGCGTCAGCGGGGAGGTCCCGAACACGGCAAAAACAAAACAGGAGATACACTCAGAGCACAAAAAGACAGGATTAAAATAGGCAAGGCAAAAACAGAGATTCTCAAAAATATAGGCACAAAACCTGGATGTGAGTGAGGGAAAGAAGAATGTAATAAGAGAAGTTTTTTTTTTTTTTAAATCATACACAACAAAACCACACATGCAAGAATTAAATCCCACTTTTAATACAGTGGATACAGTGCCACTCGGCTAGGAATGCCAAAACACTTATTTATGAACTTCAATACTCAATGGAAAATAATCTCAAAATGAAATACACAATACGGTGTCAGCATTAAAATACGCTTTCATGCCGGAGAGTGAAGTTCACTTCACAGTGTTCATTCGTTCCTGTTTTAATCTAAACCACAATATTTTTACCAAAACTTAACTAGCTGATTTGGTGCCTAAACTTAACTGTCAACGCTGCATGACAATTACTTTTTTCTGAGTTAACTCCACTACCATGGCCCATGAAAGGACCGTCATCTGGAGGAAACTACTAGAACTGTTGGGTCCTTGTAAATTATAGAGCGTGGTCTAGACCTAATCTATCTGTAAAGTGTCTCGAGATAACTCTTTTTACGAATTGATACTATTAATAAAATTGAATGGAATTGAATCTGGCGATGCCTGGAGCTCGCTCACAATGCCGCTGGTAGCGGCCGCCCCAGATCTCTGTAACGGACAAATACACCAGCAACTATACCTTTATTTTAGGTAAATGATATATGGTCTCTTGGTGAAGTAGCATTAATCACTTGTGAATTGTGACTTGTGATCACATCTGTGAAGTAAACTATGGTAAAACTATTTGGAAACGTTAATTGCAGGTCTCTTACAGGATGCAAACTACAGAGCCTGTCTGATAACTGCACTGGGCGCAGATCTTGAGGTGATGAATTGTACAATATCAGTGTAATTTCAGGGGATACTGGGCTTGTTCATTCACATAAAACTGGGTAATGTTTTTTTTCATGGACCTGGCTTTGTGCACAAGGAGCATTTCAATTTTATTAGAGGAAAGGGCCTTCACCAAACTGTTAACACACAGTTGGAAACACACTGTTGTCTAAATTGTAATAGTTTGCCTTTGCATTACGTTTGTTTTGGAACAGAGGGGCCTATTAAAACCTAACGAGACAGAGGCATGGCAAGGCGGATTTATTTGTATAGCACATTTCAGCAACACGGCAATTCAACGTGCTCACATAACACATTAAAGAGCAGTTCAAAACATTTGTTAATGAGAATATAAAAACAGCTAAAATATAATAACATGGGTATGAAGTACAAAAAAATGAAGTAACATTGTAGTGTAAGAAATGAACAATTACTTTCTGGTGGTTTGTTACACCAGAACCATCTGATACACCTCATTGGAAACTGTTTGGAAAAAGGGCAGGCACTTTCAAAAAAATGCCTGACAGGTGATTGGATGAACCATCTGTCTATTATGTCCGCCGTTGTTGTTTTGAACTAACTGTCGCGGCCGTCCCATGGCTGCCAGTAGCTCCTCACAGGACACTGGTTGGTTCAGTTAGCTGGTAGTTCAGAAACAAATACATTACTTAAGCAAGATTCCCGGCATAATCTCGTAATACCGCAAGGATCCAGCTGTCGTGCAAGGTAACCAAGCCTATTTTTGCATGTTATAACTCATTAACTAGAACAGTAATTATCATGATTGTAACATTTAGATAAAAACCATTAAAGTTCCACAGTCAGCCATACTTACTAACTTACTAGCCAAATACTGTAGGCCTTCATCTTCTGGTGTAATAAATAATTGTTGGTGGTGTCACTTTGTCCTGTTTGATCCATATATACCAAATCAAACCATACTTACCAAATATTTACAGTAATTCTGAATGAGGCATCATAGACTGTAATAAAAAAAATAGAATTTATAATGACCCTGGGCCTACATAACACAATTTTTACGACATTGATAAGTGTGTGTAATTAGCATGTTAACATCTGTATGTAGTTTGGTTTACTAAACTGGCTCGCTAGCAAATTGCAAACAGAAAAAGTATGTTATCACAGTCAGCTCGTGACTTGAAGTTTATTAGTTCTTTTTCTCTCTGTTCTGTTTGGGTCCTGTGTGTTGTTCTGAGTGTGTGTAGTTGTGGGTGTGGAACCAGAATCTTTTGGCCCAGCTCTACTTCGTTATCCAATCTACTCTGCTGAAAGACTCCTGGGGCCTTTTGCACAAAAGTAGAATAAAAATATCCAGGATAAGTGAAAAAGCGCAGCTTGACTCAGTGTGATCTGCTCATCGCGGCTTAATCGGTTGCACGTTTGCCGAGCCACGATGAACAGGTGAATCTATGTCAAGCCAGGAGTAGATAGCTGGGCTAAGCTTCCTCACATAGACCACGGCACCATATGTTTCACCCAATGAGCAGCAGCTTCTA
>NC_045740.1:16378996-16379245 GCF_008692095.1 Etheostoma spectabile
ACAAGGAGGGGAAGAATATGCAAAAAGGGAAATTCGGCTCTTATCAAACAAAGGGAAAAAGCCCAACATAGCGGACCCGACTGAATGTGTGAGGGTGTAAAAATATCTACTTTGCCTATAGTCACTCCACATTTTTACAAAGGCTACACTGTGTTTTAAATATGCTAGTTTCATGTTTCTGTTTTTATGAGATAAATGTTCTGGTTTTACTGTAAAGTCTCTTTGACTAGCCTACCATGTAAAGCACTC
>NC_045740.1:16379255-16383565 GCF_008692095.1 Etheostoma spectabile
ATGTATTATTATTTAGCCTTTGCCTTAAAAGGGAGCAGAGGGAATAATGTTCCTCGGTAACTGTACCCTAAGGACTCTAGGCTTAATTTCAAACCCTTATTCACAACGTGAGAACATGTGTTAGAACCATATGCACAAATCTCTATAAGCTATGTCTAATTCTGTGTACGATTAATGTTCATACAGAACAATCAGAAAGGGACAACAACTAGAAAAAGAAGTAAGTGACTTCAATACACGCTGTGAGCATATGTAAAACAATATTCATGTTTTGTTATTCTTCTGACAAGTGACCGCACCAAAATAAAAAGATTAAGAAGCATTGTGGTGTTCCCGGTGTGATGAATGTAAACTACACTAGATACGTACAGTATATAGACCATGTTATTGGTCCAGTGATGTGAGACTAATTGAGAAGGTTATGAAACCGTAAGCTATAATAAAAAAACGTTAGGCCTACATATTAAGGAGTAACACAAACTGTCCTTTATTAGAGAAGGACAAGCAACAAGAAAATGAAATCCGCTGTGTGGCCGGGCGCGGAGTAAGACGAGAGAGAGTAGAAGAGAGATCCAAACACAGGCACGGCTTTACAGACGAAATGAGTCATGTAACGCAAAATTAAACCATATCCATATAAACAGCTCTGCAGCGGATGCGAGGACATTAGCACTGGTGCGTCCTAGAGGGGCTAACAGCTAACAGACACTACTAGCACCGACTAGCACTGGTCACTGCTGTTATCTGAAAAGCAACAGACGGGACAAAATGTTGCGTTTACTGGTAAACTGGTAAACCTTGAGACCGACGTATAACCGACTGCTATCTGTTGAGTTTTCCTCCCGTTACTCTGTCCTCTGAGACTGTCTACATCTAGAAACTAAGCTGCACGGGGTGCAGGGAACTACTCTGACTGGCTCATGAGCAGACGGCTTTACGGAGCGGGAGATTGGCTTTGCAAAAAACCCGGAGCGTTCTATGAAATGACGCTTTAAAAAAAATAATCGCTCGATCACGCAAATTTGATTGTGGGAAGTAAAAAACGTGACCGCAATTAAAATTTGATTAATTGTGCAGCCCTACTCTCCTCCCTGTGTCAACATTTCTGGTTGCCCTCTATGACTGCTGACACCCAATCCTTTGTATCTGCCTGTTCTGTCTGCGGCCGTAGCAAACCCTCCTATCAACCTCTTGCTGGTTTACTACGCAGTCCCAGTAGGTTGTGGTCTCAAATCCCAATGGATTTTTGTCACCAGATTACCAGGTAACACAGTCATTCTTATTGTTGTGGACAGATTTTCTAAAGCTATACACTTCATTCCCCCTCCTTAACTACCTTCTGCATCTGAAACAGCTGAACTCCTCACTCAACATGTATTCAGACTACACGGTTATTCCTCAGGACATCGTTTCTGATCCACGACCCGTTTTCCTCTCAAGTCTGGAAAGGGTGTTGTGAGGCTCTGGGTGCCACAGCTAGTCTCTCCTCAGGATATCATCCCCAGACTCACGGCACATCATCCCGCCTCCTAGTCCGAGCGATTGTCATGGGTGTAGTACGCGCACAACTTCCTGTCCAGTGTAGCCGCTGGTTTGTCTCCATTCATGGTGATGCTGGGTTAACAACCCCCTCTCTTCAAGAGCTGGATGTGTCCGTCCCGACAGTCCAGGCCAATGTCCGTAGGTGTGGAGAGAGACTCAACCTGCCCTTGAACGGACTACGGACCCAACCAGCGTCTGGCAGCCTACTTGCTGACGCAAATCTTATGTGTACCATTAACGTAAAGGGAAAAAAACCAAGCAGTGGACCAAACCACTGTGAGTCAAGGGAGGGGGGACTTCAAGTGTTTCTAAACTTAAAAACGCATGTTGTTGCCCCGTGTGTGTTTATATTGTGTTACTACTTACACAATTATTTGAAGTAGTATTAAATCTTTACAATACACAGAATGATTCTAATGATGTTTTTAGGGGGCAACAATTTGTTTTCTGGTCTAAACATTTCATTTGTTTAGGTTTTTTTAAACACCTTCAACTTTTCTATGCTACTATTACTAACACTATGCTATTCCCTAAATACATTTAATATAATTGAATGAATGTTCTTTTGGGGATCAGTGATTTGAATATAGATTATAGACTGCTGTCTACAGTGCTTGATATAAATAAGTACACTATTGTCTTGAAAGTTGTGAAATCAAAGCTATTTACAATTTTTTGAGCTGTAACTATAATGCCCTTGGCATCAAGGAAAACGGAAATTCAACCAACCTTTTCAAATACGATTCCCGTGATTTTATGATCACAAGTCTGATAGCTTTATGAATCAACCCATTATTTTAAGCCAAATACTTGATTTTACCCACATCTTGGAACAACATGTTAGGCCAGACTTTTATTAAAGCCAGACAAACCTTCAGCCAAACAGACAGTAAGTGTGCATGCCTCTGTTTTACAGAAGCAGATGGAATCCGGGATGGTTTAAAACAGTACATAAAAAGACAAGGTAGCATGTAATCTGCTGGATAGATATAAATCCTTAATCCCAGATGACATTTACAAGATGGACAAGACAGTATGTCTCTCTCTCCATTCCAAACATTTAGGTTTTTTTTATTTCTTAGTTGCTCAAAAAATACCAAAAGCAAGACTATTTCAAATTGGAGGGCATGTTTGATATCTATTACAAGTAAAAATGAATCATCGTGTTTATTCTCCCACTGACTAATGGGATGTAACATCTGTACTGTGTAAAAGTCATCCGATTTTGTCAGTACAAATATTGTATTATTAAGTTTTATTTTATCAAAGACTGTAGTGTTTGACACTTGCACATCCTTCACCATCTTCACCATCCAATCCACATATAGCCATTTTTCTCAGCAGGAACAAACTATAATTTTAAAAAAAACGAATGTTCTTTTTACATTCAATACAAAAACATAGGATTCAATGGTATTTTGTTTTGGGCTGAGAATGACAATCTGTATGCAGTGTGCGGTCAAGGAAGGCTTGGATCATGTGAACGCACAAGTGCAAGAAGGAATAGATCACAGGCTTGGGTGCTAAGTCAACTCTCCCATTTCCTTTAAAAAGGGGTCACAGCAGGAAATGGTCAGGATCAAGATGTTGGAGTCACCCCTCCCCCACTTACTTTCTCACAGCACATCCTTTTAAAGTGTGTGAGACGCATCGTCCCTTTTACCTTCAAATCCTCCAGTCAACTCAAGTCTATTTTGATCTAGAGGGGAAACTTCAGTCATCCACTGATGCAGCTTAGCTTCTGGAATGTAAAAGGGAATTAATAGTCCTCTGAGAGCAATGCAAAAGAGTCATAAAACTGTGGGGTTTCTAGTGGGGTCTCCACTACTGTCAACTAGGAGTCTTACCAGAGTCAAGTTCTGGATGAGTTCAGGAACTCACCAAATGTCATCCACAGCTATTCACGCATACTTTTGAGGCAAAAACATGCTGTGGTCAGTTAAAAAAAAAAACTCAATTAACTCAAATGTTAATATGTTTTCTTATTCTTACAAAACAGCCATTCAAAAGAAAACTCTCCAAACACATTAAACATACTATTATTTATGTGACACTTCTCTAAGTTTTATAGCAAGAAAATAGCCCAGTCATGTCAGTGACATATACAAAGGAACATTGAAATTGACAGAAAGCTAGTTTTGAGATTTTACCACCACCAGATTAGGAACATATGTTCCAAATCCTTTGGAGTTGACCTTGGAGCAGGCATTAAAATCACTTCCCACAGACATAAGACTGGAGAATGGTCTGGCTGCACCCATTGTCACTCAGAGGAAAAAAAAAAGGCTCTGGCTGGTTTGTATTTCTTTAAACCAATCATAATTGTCTTGGGTGGCGCTAAGCCCTGGATACAGCGACAGTGCCCTTGTAAAATAAAAAGCAGAGCTATAGGAGGAATAGGGGAATAGAATGCCATTTATAATATGTGAAGGCAGGCTCGTACCCACAGTCTAATATGTATTAGGAGAGAAAAGGGTCCCTTTTTACAGATCCCCTGACTGTGGGGTTTTTTTGTGTGGAGAAAAGGCATTCCATCTTATAACCAAGAACTTATGCCAGTGGCATTTGGAAATGCCATTTACCAAAATACAGCATTTGGCTAAAGGGTAGAGAATGCGACAATGCCAGCTCAGTATTTGGTAAACCTGCCTTCAACAGGAAACACACACAACACACAGGATGGTACTTTAGAACTTCAGAAAGGGTGTCAAACGAAAAGGCTCAAAAACTGTGTGTGTGTGTGTGTGTGTGTGTGTGTGTGTGTGTGT
>NC_045740.1:16383575-16384207 GCF_008692095.1 Etheostoma spectabile
GTGTGCGTGTGCGTGTGTGTGTGTGTGTGTGTGTGTGTGTGTGAGATAGAGCACCTTACACAGGAACCGTCCATACCAGAAACAATTTCTTCAGTCAGGCCCTAGGAGATAGTGGATTCTGTAAATTATCCATAATAAGGGAAATACAGGCGAATGAACAAGGAGTTGATCCTGAGTAATACGTCCCTCCGCCAGTTTTTGTTAGGCTTAAGCCCCAGCTTTTTTTTCCCATATATGGTTTTACCAGAAATAAAAAGACAATTATGAAGAAAGAAGGTTATTGATGAAATTGTGTTTTGTGATTCTGGGGGAGCGTTATATTCTCTAACAGAATGTTCTCAGGCAGTTTAGAAAAAGTTGTAAAGTGAGTTTGAAGTTATGCAACTGAAAGTATTTAAAAAGACTATGAAGGGCAGCGTGCATTTTAATGTGTAGAACGTTGAGTAAATGTTATTTTATGAGTAAATGTCCCATAAAAATAAAATATGCCAGATAGAAACATTGATCATTTCAGTTCATAATGACATTGACACACAAGCCAATTTGATTGCTTGACAAAAAATGAAACGTTATTAGATTACATGTCATTTAGCTGATGCTTTTATTCAGGTTGCACGCCTCTGGAGCAACTA
>NC_045740.1:16384217-16386153 GCF_008692095.1 Etheostoma spectabile
GCCTTGCTCAGGGACACATTGGTTGAAGTATCACAGTTGGAATTGAACCCACATCTCCCACACCACAGGCGCGTGTCATTTCCACTGCACCATCACCACCACCAAAACAAAAGTAAATAAAATATATGTATTGCCTCCAAACACGGCACAGTAATACCAATAGACTAATAATAAGTACTGCCATAAATCTTTTCTACAATGATTCCCTAGTGTCATTTATGCATGTTGCATAAAACCACTCATAACACCACAACCACTACATTTATAGATGTATCTTTTTCGGTCTGTTATTTTGAGAATTGGAAATGCCACAGAACTTACCAGCCAGTTCTGTATCAGTCTGGAAGCGTGGTGAATACAATATACTCCATATAAACTCTATGCTAAACCAAACTTAATATATTTTCTGTTTTATTTATGTCCCTAGTCTTTGGAAGTCTATCTTTTGTTTGCCTTTTTTTGTCTTTCGCAGTACGCTGTTCAATCCAGTGCATGTATAAGGCAGTTCTCTTGCCTGTGAGTCTGTTAGCCACTTCTGATCAGCCGTGTGCCAGGTCTCACTAGATTCTATAAATAAAATTTTTGTTGAATTCAATTAATAGCACTGATCCCTGACAAGCTGTGTTGATAATAGTGACCTTTGGGGCAGTTTTTGTAAGGTCAGGGCAAAATTGTTTGAAGTCAAAAGTGTGACTGGCCTCAACCAACTGCGTTGGTAGCATGAAAGGAAAACAAATCTTGATTCATGGAGTAAGCATATATATATATATATATATAGATAGACTTTCGCTAAGCTTCATGTGTTAAATATGGTATGTTTACTCTTCGTGTGGTTAGCGATCAAGCACAAGCAACACATGATTGAGTTTCACTTTGCCACTTCCTGTTATAACCATACCATCATCCTAGCTACACTATAACAACAATGTAATAAACATTTTCCAAAAACCTTATATATTGATTTAGGATTTTCTTTTTATCAAGACAACACGCATTCAGTAACATTTCTGGAAATGCGGCAGTGTTAGCCAGTCCGCTTTTCAACAGTAGACCAAGATACCTAGAACGCATGTCTTCATGGTGATAGGAAACCAGATCACCCAGGTAAAACCCCCCACAAACATGGTAGAACATGCAAATTCCACACAGAAAGGCCCTGCCCAGACCCGGGATCTAGTGTTAATTTATATTAAATATGTTCGTCAACAACCTTTTTTCCATGTCTAAGACGAGACGTTGATGAGACTGCACCAATATCCAAAAGAGTTGACTAAGACTAACTTAACATGCATTAGTGTTGACAAAAAAAGACAAGACTAAAATGTTTTGCATGAAATAAAAACTAAGATAACATCTCTCTTCATTTTCGTGGATTCTGTAAATGTCTCTACTTTTTCATCATGAAATAGAACAAGCGCAGTGCCCGTTTGGAGCGCCACGGTTCATTCAGGCGCGGCTCATACAGAGATTCGGCATGTCCCCATGTTTTTATCAAGCCGTCACACATCCAGGTAAAGATGTGGTCCAGGCAGGGGAGGGAGGAGGCCCGGTTCAGCCTGCTGCAGAAGCGCATAGCCCTGGGCAAGGGAAGGAGACAGGCTTCCAGCATGCTGGCGAAGCCGCTCAACAGCTTGCAGAACGGCTAGAGTGTAGCCTATGCAACTGCTTGTAACAAAAAAATATGCTGTAGAGCCCAGGAGCCCTGGCACTTATCTAACATGTGTCTGTTAAGCAAGGTCCTGTAGAGCCCAGGAGCCCTGGCATTTATCTAACATGTGTCTGTGTAACAAGGTGCCTTAGAGCCCAGGAGCCCTGGCGCTTATCTAACATGTGTCTGTGAAACAAGGTGCTGTAGAGCCCAGGAGCCCTGGCACTTATCTAACATGTGTCTGTGTAACAAGGTGCTGTAGATCCCAGGAGCCCTGGCGCTTATCTA
>NC_045740.1:16386163-16387589 GCF_008692095.1 Etheostoma spectabile
GTGAAACAAGGTACTGTAGAGCCCAGGAGCCCTGGCTCTTATCTAACATTTGTCTGAGTACGATTGTATTTGCATGAAGGAAGAGGCTCGATATCAAAAAGTGTTTATCAAAGTTGCATTCAACAAAAATCATTTAACAAGTGTATATTGTCAAGTAATTATGACATGTAATCAATATTTGCAATGTGTGAAACACTATTTGACTGAAATAGTTATCAGAAATTATAAAAAAAAGACTAAAGGACTAAGATACTTTGAGTTCTCTTTGACTGAAACTAGACTAAAATGACGAGACTTTTAGTTGACTAAAGCTTGACTAACAAAAAAGATATGTAAATGACTAAGCATGACTAAAACTCCCAAGGACATTTGGTACAAGACCAAGACTAAATTAAAAAGTGATCAAATTAACACTACTCTGCCCAGACCGGGGATTGGACTCCGTAGTTGCTGTGAGACAGCAGTGCCCACTACTGTTCCACCATCTCGCCTTCTAAGTGTCTCTTATGGGTTAACAACAGGGAAAACATGTTTTCTTTTTAGCTAAACAGTTGATCCACATGTTTTGATCCTCTCCAAGTTTACTGTAGGCCAAATGGGTTCATAGAGCTTTGATTTATTCATGCCCCAGGCACAGGCAGGGTGCCACTGTTCTCTCTCGGATCAAGAACAGCAAAGAGGCTTTGTTACAGTGTGAAAAAAGCACCTCATTTATCTCATTGATCCCTTGATGCCTCAGGCAATTAGTAATTACTGACAATATTCACAATCAAAAAGATTTATTTTCTCCACAGGGAAGCTTTTTTTAATGTTAATTGATCCCTGTGTATAATTTATGAAACAATTGTAGCTTACAGACTTTGGTTCATCAGCCGTTTTCTTTACAAAAAAATGACAGAGGCTTCCTATGAATACATTTTGGAACTCAACACACCAAATTGCAAAACAGCTGTGACCAAACAGCTGAGTTGATATGGTATGTTTCAGGTTTTGTGTAGAATGCATGCACAATGTGACAAGTCTGTGAAATAATCAAGAGCAATCAAGATGCCAAATCTAACAGCTTTTTAGCTGATTTTGGCTCTGGTACATAACACTTGTGGTATTAAGCAATACCAGGTACAGTTTGCCAATATACTGGAAATGCTGGCACGCATATATTCAAGGTGCAGTAAGCAATGCTGTGCAAATATTGTTGATATTCAACCCTTCAGAAGCTCTGCCCCCAGATTCATGGACAGATAACTACTGACTCCCATGCTGACCCGCCCCCATTCTGTGAATCTGTCCCTGCGTGTTGCCGACTGGCTAGAATAGTGATTTATGGTCCATGCACTCCTTTCTGTTTGTTTTCACAGTCAGGGCTGTTAGTTTACACCGGATTCTTTTTTAAAACAACGTGAAAGTAAAACACAAGGAAGTGCCC
>NC_045740.1:16387599-16389373 GCF_008692095.1 Etheostoma spectabile
CACACACACACACACCCTCCCTTCGTAAAGATTGTGTAAAAATCCATAATCATGTTAGTTGTATCTTGTGCAAGGAATTAAAGTAAACAAATTGTTTTTGAGTACCATTAAAACCCCAATGCTTAAATATTGCTCCTGATGCCCACATTCGTGGGAAAAATAGCTCCCATACTGTTTATGTGATTGATGTTTGAAGGTTGCATAAGAATTCATGTCATAGCAAGTGAAGTGTATGTTTGTGGTTTTTGCCTCTTGAGTTCAACATCACTGTGAGTTTTTCAAGGCGTTCTTGTAAAACTGATGTTTATTTAATCTCCTTCAATGTAATCCTCTTCAGATTAAAGTATTTTGATCTCTCAATGATAGATTTAGTTTTGCTTTGTGGTTACTCTGTCCTTATGTAATGTATGTGGGTGTTTGTGTGTGAAAAATTGTAATTGAAAGCTCATACTGACTCACCCACTGACTCACACAAACACCTGACTTGTTTAGCCTCAGGTGCTAAAAGTGAACTGTGGCTCAACAGCTCATTTGAGGTCTATGTTAAAGAGGCTGTATTTCAAATACTGAAAAATAACAGCGGACAGGGCATTGCTCTCACACACCGCTCACAGACCATTCCCAGTACGTAAAATACCTCCGTTTTTTCACAGCCACATGCATGCACAGCTGGACCAGATGACAACGCAGGGAGACTTCATTCTCAGCTCAGGATGCTATTACTCCACTATATCTTTACATGACAAATATTTGTTGTCTGCTATATTAATGTTCTGTTTGTCTTTAAAACTTGGATGTCTTCATTTTATTTAAAGGTGATATTTCTTTTAATATCTTTTAATAGGTTATGTAAATCTTTCTACAGCACAATCTTATAGATTTCAGTGTGATTTTGGGGACTGTTCCATGCAGTTCTGTTCTTCTTCCTATATGCCCAGTAGGCCAAATTCTATTTTTAATATCACCTCTCTTAGATTTGTGCAAAAATGTCCATACCTTCTAGCCTGGGAACCAGACAAATTTGCAAGCTCAATTTTGACATTTTTTATTTGTTCTGGCAGCTATACCTGGTCCGTCGCCCATTCCTGCAGATCCACAACAATTCATGTCGTGGGGCAGGTCTGATACTGTTACGGTAATCAGTTCACAGTCCATAAAACAAAGTCAAACACTGCGATGCTGATCAAACCTGATTTGGTCACCATCCATCTCTATTCCGGGTGAAAATAAATTGAATGACATTGATTTTTAAACATAATTCTTTTTTAAATTATATATTTTTTAGGCATTTTTAGGCCTATATTTAATTGTCAATGACTCCTAAAACAACATATATGACCGTTGTATTTACAACCGTAACATGTGACCGTGGTGAAAATGCCAATAATAGGACCGTTCTATTTAAAGTAACGGGCACAGTTTTTAAACATGTAGTTAACGTTGTAAAACGGAACTAGATAAGGAGCAAAAGAACAGATTTACTTAGGGTTAGTTCAATCGCAGGGATTGGCTTCAAATGAATCGGGTAAAACGACTAAAATTAGCACGTAATATAACGTCACAGACATCAATGAGTCACAGACAAAGGTCCGTAAAACTGATATGATTCTGCAAGTGGATTCTGCACTCAGAGATCTCCTGAGTGAAAGTCCTGTGTGTGTTTAAACCATCCATCACCAAGGTTGCCCGGATGGCTCCATTGGTGGAGCGGGCACCCATATATGGAGGTTTGCTTCTTGACGCAGCGGGCCCAGGTTTGACTCCGACCTGCGGC
>NC_045740.1:16389383-16390622 GCF_008692095.1 Etheostoma spectabile
CTGCATGTCATTCCCCCTCTCTCCCCCCTTTCATGTCTTCGAATGTCCTGTCAATAAAGACCCTAAAAATGCCCCAAAAATATAAATAAATAAATAAATAAATAAAGCCATCCATCACCCCAACCTGTCTCCTTAAGCAGAATTTGGTGCTCTCTTATTTTGTTACCACTCTTTACTACACACTCTGTGGCTTACAAAAAAACATAATTATGGGTTGTTATGTGATGCTTGCACTATCGACCTATACGGTTGATTTCTGGGTGACAAGGGTCTGACTGAAGCACATTCATAAGTAATCATCAAGGTTCTTTTAGAAATTTGAACCTGCCTGTGTCTGGTGCCTGCAGGTTGTTTTCTCCTTTTCCGTTTCTGTACACTATTTTCCTTATAAGTTCCTTTACTGCGCTACAATTTGTCATTTAGCTGACACCAGGGCCATTGGAATGTTTTCTGATTATTTTGGATCCTTGTTATCTGCCCTGATTAGGGTGTTTCTACTTTGTGAAAAATTCTCATTTGTCCAATTTGTCTGCCCGGCATGAAGAGATGCGAGCAAGCTTCCCATGCTAACCCAGAGAGATTGGACCTGCATATCTTAAAATAAATATCTTAGAACATTTTGAGGAATTTGACGGGAGGGAATATCTCAGGAGGGTGAATCTGTTAATACTATTAATCAATCACTGCTCTCATTCCAGTATCAAAAGGTTGAACTTTGGACACTGAATGTTATCAATATTTCATTCTTCATAGGTTAAAAGGCTGATAAAGGAAATGTTATTATCAATTGCCAGATTGTAAAAGACACGTTCTTTTAAATCCAGCTAAAGCCATCAAACGCTCATCTCTTTCCTCTTCTTTTCTGTCCTTCCCTGTTTGTCACAGTTTGTCACACAGTGTTTCCTTCACATGATGGTGTTTTGGTTCCAGATTGAACACGGGCAGCAGCTGACCTTTAGACGTAAGACTAAGACTAAATCCATTCTGGCATTGGCAACAACCAGTGAAGTCTGAGTGCAACAGAAATCCCTCGAGCTGGTGCATGAAACAACATTTAAAATCCAAAACTAACCTTTGAAATCAATATTCACCTGTCTGAGTTTAAAAAGCTCGCCTAAACAAAAATATCATCACATTTATTCCACAGCATGTTAAGCTTGTTAAGATCCTTTATAAGCTGCAACTGCCAATGCCAAAACATAAATTGGTGGTGGCAGTAGCTCAGTCCGTAGGGAGTTG
>NC_045740.1:16390632-16395782 GCF_008692095.1 Etheostoma spectabile
CGGAGGGTCACTAGTTCAAGTCCCCATATGGACCAAAGTACGGAGTGTGGACTGGTAGCAGGAGAGATGCCAGTTCACCCCCTGGGCACTGCCAATGTGCTCATGAGCAAAGCACCAAACCCCCCCTCAACCGGGTTACAACCGCTCAGGGCGTGCATGTGTGTGTATATCAGGCCTGTGTGTAGTGTGTAATAACAAGAGTGAAAATTGTAATTTCCCCTGTAGGGGATCAAAAAAAAAAAGAGTATAAATTATCATAATAAATTATTAAAATGGGCAAACCAAAAAGAGAAATTAAAACTTTTTGTCTAATAGCTCAAAGACATTTAAGCTTCAGTTTAAAAGTTGTTTAGGCGAGTTTTTTAAACTGACACTTAAAGGTGACCCGTGATTTGTCACATAACGGTAACCCACAATGCAGCAGAATATTGACTGTGACCGTACCGCCTACCACCTTGTTTTGCGGTCTGACCCCTTGTACAAGTTTCTGTGGAATGCAATAATGGATTTTCCCCGGTAGCCACTTTTAATTAATCTTTTCTTAGAACATTGTTTCAAAACTCCAGGGGATTATTATGTGATTTTTGGCAAACATTAGACAAGCATGCATGTGTTTTTATTTGGAGGAAAAGATTCCCGCCTTGCTACTCTGACATGAATACCGATTTTCCCAAAGCTCCTCTCTAAATGGAGACTCCTGAATGCGTAACTGTGGAATCAGTCCTTGTAAAAATATTGTTGTGTTTTTTTAATTTTACAAATCAACATATGTATATTCCAAGGCAATTGGGGTTTGTAGAGGATAGGTTTTGGGTACAGTTATGCATCATGATTGGTCAAACACATAAGTGGGGACAAAAATCTGTTCACACAAACAACATGATGGGGACTCACCTCCCATTGGAGTATACAAGAAATTACATTCATATTGGACAACTGCGCATCTCACGATTTACACACTAAATGTGTGCCCTGTATGTAAATTTGTGCCCTAAATGTAGCGAGTTAGAAGGTCAGAGTGTGGGGTCGGGTGGGCATGTAGCTTGTCTGACTTTCACGCAGAAGACTGGGGTTTTTTGTCTCCTCCAAATACAAAAAAATGGTATACCTCACATTGCTATAATTAACATCTTCATAAATAGTGCACACTGCGAAACATCACATTGCAGCTATATGCAAAACATTATTGCTGCCAAATAATGTGAAATATACTGTTATTCCTCAAAAATATTAACACACAATAATGTGCACTGTGTCTACAACTAATGACAGATTATATTAGTGTAAGTTAACACATCTCAAACACGAGGTAACATTAACTAAATAAACCATTAACGTTACATAATCGAACCTGTTTGCAGCAGACGTTAATAATTAACCCGGTGGCAGCCAGCGGGACACAAGTGATTACGTAATGGGCAAAAAGGTTTGGCAAACAAACGGTCATTCATCTTTTAATAGCATCTAGCGAACGACAGTCTGAGTAAACGTCCGGTCAGTAGTTAAAGCAAAAAGCAAGCCAACATCTGATGGCCAGGGCTCAGCTAAGCATGTTTGCTAACCCATCAGGGTGCTTTTTCAGGTGCCTGATTAAATGAGAGTCAGAAGAATGTTTCTTAACCCTCCTGTTGTCCTCGGGTCAAATTTGACCCATTTTCAAACAGTTTCTACATCAGAAATTTTGGGTTTTTAGCAACCAAAATGTCCCCAAAAAAATAACATGGATAGATCCATACAACGCTCTTTACAAGTAAAGTAAATGATCAGTTTACTGTTTTCTTTGAATTCGGGTGTTTTATTAAATTTTAAAGCATTTGAAACCTTTTTTTTTTCTTTTTTTTTTAAGAACGTTGAAAAAAAGTGACAGAAATGACGTAAAAAGCCTAAAAACGTCAGGGAACAAATGTAACAAAAAGGTTAAAAAACGCCGAAGAAACATGACAAAAACCTTGGGAAAAGGGGGCAACTATTATACTATAAAAAAAGTATTTTTATTTTGGACAAGGAAAAACAAAAAATTGTGTAGCGGGTGGGAGGACAACACGAGGGTTAATAGCACATATTTGCAGTCACATACTCCAGAAGTTGTACAGAACCATCCAATAGCCTATTAATAGTCTAATAGTCTTGTTGGTTTGCTGGTTGTTGTGGGTAAACCACTAAATGTTAAAGTTAAGAGAGCAAGTGCCTTAGATCACAAGGCCGACAGGATGTCCCCAACACTCGTTTTTTTGTTGAGGTTGGGGTTAGGCATGTATTGCAGATAGTTATGTCAGGGTAAGTAGAAGGATAACGTTAAAAGGCTGGTTGTTGTTCCACCAACAACAACCTTTTTGCTGGAGTATTTTCATTTATTTTTTTAAACTAACCAACTACATCTGACTTAAGGAGAAGTAATCAGGTGTGTCTGACAGGTTTCAACATGTCTCTTATACAAACTTATGATTTTAACTTAGAAAGTCATTTAGGTGTGGCAGACCAGTGTAAACAGCAAGTCAGATAAGACAATCCAACATGTCTCAGATTCAAAATGCTTTCTTGAGGAATTTGCGAACAAAACACAGACCCATTGTTGGCAAATTAATGAAAACAGATTGTTTTCTAAACACTTTAGCTGCCCCATTGCACGAGTGTAACAAGTTTAGGCTTGGTGATGTTTCTTGCTGAAATCATCTGGTGAGTTTTAATCAACTTCTACCTCAAAGTTTTGATGTACTCAGGCTTGTAAAATTAAATTAAGTCAACTAATGTATTTATGTTTAAATGGACCTAGCAGAAAGCTAGTGTTGTGCGCTCATAGAGCCTGGATTTACTGTAAATTACTTCCTAGACGTTAGCATCTCTAATTCAATCTGCCAGATGATGTGCTTATCTACGGTATTCATTGCATATTTTTTGTGCCACATCTGAGAAAGAACAGGTGTCTTTCATGTCATAATACTAAAAGAGGGAGGTAGCTTTTGTTTGCATTTTTTTGTCAGCTAGCTTTCAGTATTATCATGTTACCGCTTTGAAATCAGTCAAAAGGGATACTGAATAGGGAAGCGGCGCGTTATTCAAGTCTAGATAATATGGCAACACCCATCCAACTCCTTTTGTCGATACATTTGCAAATAAAGTTTCTTGGGGGAGACATGTGGTTTTGGCAGAAGTATTTAATACGGTATAAAAAAACAACAACTTGCTTGCATTTGGGGTTATTCTACGTTGTCCAAAACGTTTTACACAGAATAGGCCATAACTTCTGGGTAACTTACAGCTAAACGTGCCTAAAGATGCTTGTTTCCATTTAAGTGTGAGCTAAATATACTGTATGTTTCTGTAATTCCATATACAGTGAGGGAAACATAAGAATATAGCTGGTGCAAAGCATATTGTGTAATGTTATGGAAGCTTCTGTGTGGTTCATTGATCCCACTCTGATTAAAATAACAGCTCACCAGATGGTCTGATTAAACCTGCGGCAGCCCTCGTGTGGGGGCGAGACGCTGACCAATGTTCCCTTCGTTGCGGAAACACGGTTGCATAGAAATGGGATCCTCTCCAGAAATAAAAGCCGGGAGTTAAGTGATTCATCCTCAAGCTGAACAGGCCTGAAAGCAGCATTCAGGAGCCACTGAGTCACACTGTGGAGAGGTGACCTTAGATCAGATGACGGGGGCTGGAATAGTCGCGCACTCTCACTCTGCACCAAGGTGACACTGAACAAGAGCTCTCAAGGCCCCCTTGTCTGGGAGATTCATCCACACTCCTCCCCCCTCCTCCCACACAGGTGATCCATCTCCCTCTATCACTGTCTGTCTCAGTATTTTGTTCAGTCTTCCACTCTCTCTGCCTATAACCATTTCTTTCCCTCTGGTTACATTTCTAATCCCACTGCTGTTTTGGGTTCATTTTTGTATTTAGTGACACCTATGGTGTTTACACAGTATTGTTTTTAACTTTTTGATTGACGGATTTGAAAGGGACTATGTGCTAGTGCTGGGCTTCAAATTAATATGGAAGTATTAAGAAAGTGTTTCCAATATCAATGTATATCACAAGATGACAAATGCAATTAAAATCACACATGAAATAATGTAATGGATGTACAGTGTTGTGAACTGTTTTCCAATGTTAGGCAATACATCAGAGGTTTTATTTTAGTCATGTAGAACTGAAAAGGTTATGAATTTACAATCATAATATAACAATACGATTCTACTTATGGATGATAAGTTGCTTTGAGCTTTGAAGTTCATTATTAACCATGGGATCAATAAGTGTGAATAAATAATCTCAACTCCATATTCAATTACTAGTTTTACAATTAACAATTGTTCATTTTGTGATGAAAGTTTAAAATTCGGCAAAATGTGTTAGCGGATATTCACAAACAAAAAAAAGGACTGCCACGGCTACCAGCAGTTGGTCAAACTTTTCTTCCAAATTAAACCGTCACTCACAATTCTATGGGCTTTTATAAAGTAATCAGTCATTCATTTTATTTTATTTCATACCATAGTACTGTGAATCAGTAAAAACGCAGTACTTTGTCAGATGGTGGATACTAGAATGTACATTGTTTTTATTTATTTAGAAAAGTACAGAAGTATAGACATATAGGCCTACCTATCATCATGTAGAAGCTTGACATCTCATTGATAAAGTAGGGGTAGAGCCACAGTAACATATTTTTAATTGGGGGTGCTGACAAATTTCAAGAGTGAAGTTTTCAGCCAAAGTCAACCACCACACACCTAAATGCATCAATCACATATTTATTTCACTGTATAGAGATTTATTTCATTATAGATAGCCTATCCAAGACAATAATTAGCCTTCCATAGATAGGCCTACTGACAGGGAAACACCAGAAAATAATAGACCATTATCACTATTCAACCAAATATAAATTTCCTTCTTACCCATAGGCCTACTGTCAAGATAAGACTCTTTATTACAACAAAGGCACTTTGTGGTGTCAAAACAGTCCTAAGGCTTTGATAATAAAACTGGAACACATGTAGGCTAGACACTCCACAAGTATAAAATACAAGACAGAACCATCTAGACACGGGTAACGCGGGATATAGGCACACGGCTGAGGCAATGGCACAGAATAAACACATCACTGAATTATATTAAATCAAATGAAAGTGAAGCAAGCC
>NC_045740.1:16395792-16398278 GCF_008692095.1 Etheostoma spectabile
GACACAAACATTGAAATAGAGAAATGCAGCCTTAAGTTTTTGTAGCACACCAATAGCTAATGATAACACAATTATCTCCAATTCAATTTTAAGTTGAACTTTTACTGAACAGTTCAACTTATTGCAGGGCGACAGCATAATAATAAACCAGCATTCTTACCTTGTGCTGCAGTCATATTAACACACAAAAATCTTCATCTCCAAAACGTCTACCAGGAAAAGTGGGAACCCGAGGCTGGCTGCCCTGCTGCTGCTAGCTTGGCTAACAAAATTAGCTGCCTCGTCGTCTGGTGCTAGCAGGTCGCTCTGGGAGTGTGGAGGGGAGGTGCTGCTAGCTTGGCTAACAACATTAGCTGCCTCGTCGTCTGGTGCTAGCAGGTCGCTCTGGGAGTGTGGAGGTGAGGTGCTGCTATCTTGGCTAACAACATCAGCTGCCTCGTCGTCTGGTGCTAGCAGGTCACTCTGGGAATGTGGAGGTGAGGTGCTGCTAGCTTGGCTAACAACATCAGCTGCCTCGTCGTCTGGTGCTAGCAGGTCGCTCTGGGAGTGTGGAGGTAAGGTGCTGCTAGCTTGGCTAATAACATTAGCTGCCTGGTCGTCTGTTGCTAACAGGTCGCTCTGGTAGTGTGGAGGTGAGGTGCTGCTAGCTTGGCTAACAACATCAGCTGCCTCGTCGTCTGGTGCTAGCAGGTCGCTCTGGGAGTGTGGAGGTGAGGTGTTGCTAGCTTGGCTAATAACATTAGCTGCCTGGTCGTCTGTTGCTAGCAGGTCGTTATGGGAGTGTGGAGGTGGAGAGGTGCTGTTGCTACTTCTTTCGCTTACAGTTGCTGAGTTTTCTGCCTCCGATCTTTTAGGCTTTTTAGCCTGTGGTTGATTTATAAAGCAATCCAAAATGCGCTTTTGCCATGGCAAACGTCTGTACTGTTGACCCGCCGGGAAAGTTCCCACAACTCTCCTCACTCATCAGAGTCAGAGGCACGTAGCGCGCCTCACTCTTGGCAAAATTGGCAGAGTCATTCTAATCAAATTATGTGTTTATTTCTTACTTATCAAAGTGTAAAATGTATAACATTCAATTTCTAATGATAGGGATTAGGTTTATATTAATAATAAATTTATTAAAAATAAATGTTTTTTTTTTATTTTTTTATTTTGACTATGGTTGTAGTTGTTTGTCCTTTTGCTAGGGGGTGCTGCAGCACCCTCCGCTCCCCTAGTTCCCGCGGCCATAATACTAGTACAAGTACTATAGTATCAGAAAGAGTACTAGTTGTTTAAGTAGAATCCAGTAGTTTGGTGGTAGGTCTTAGACAACCCAATAGCCTTCCGGCGGATGATAGTAGATGGTCCTTAGGTTGGAGCATTGCTGTGGACCAAGCAGTGAAGGAACACAGGTTTTAAAGGAAACTACCGTTTTCTTTTCAACCTGGACGCTATTTTCCTATGTTTTTGTGTCTAAGAGACTGATGGGAACAACAATCTTTGACAATGGTCCAGTATTAAGCTAGATCGCTGCAGTCGGCAGCGGCAAAACAAGCTACAATGTAAATTAATAGGACAATTGCCCAGCTTGCATTGTATTGTCAACGTTGTAAGTAAGTAAGTAAGTAAAGTTTATATATAAAGCGCTTTTCACAGATAAAAATCACAAAGTGCTGTACAAAAGAGTACATATGTATTACATACATACAAAGAGTAAAGAGTGTATTTTACAATGCTAAAATTACTGTTTATTTACATGGCGTTCGGTGGGTTTAGAGAATGCAATTTCATGGATGTTTTCATGTTTAAAAACTACTCTTTAACAGAATCGTAGACCTCCTTGGAAATCCTTTTGATAATGTTGACACTTAGACCAATTTCAAAGATGTTGTTCCCATCAGTCTCTCAGAAACAAAAACATAGGAAAATATGGTCAAGTTACATTAAAATTTGAAAAGTTGGCATCATCTTCGCCAAAACAAAGATTCAACAAAAGAAAGGGTTATAGGGGCCTTAAAAAAGGTCAACAAAAACATAACTCTACTGAAAAATAAGAATCAAAATGAAAATGAAAATCAATCAACAGACCCCTCACACATAGGGGCGAGGACAACGTGGACAATAACTTGCAGAAGAAAACCCTGACCATTTGCCTGCTGTCAGAGCTAATGAAGTCATCTCAAAACTTAGGTCTTTTATGTTCCATTATGTGACTGCAAGGTGAGTGTGGTGATGTGGGTCAGTGTGTACCACCTTAAACCATCAATTGTGTGGCTGTGGCCACCACAAGTGCTGATTGAGGACTTTGAATATGCACACTAACTGACGGGAAGACAAAACAAGGTGCTTCACCACAACCAGCAAGTTGCGGACAGTATTTAGAAAAGATGTCTGGTCACTCGTCAATGTGATGGAGAAACTGGGCAACCCATTCGAAGAGACCCAACTCTTTTCATTGGCTTTTAAAATCAGGTAGAGTGTTGATCTTATGTGTATACCTTTAC
>NC_045740.1:16398288-16404710 GCF_008692095.1 Etheostoma spectabile
CAGTGCATTTTATTGTATTTATTTTATTGTACCTTGTATTTTTTATTGTGTTATCTATTTTATTCTCTATTATCTTTTTGTACAGCACTTTGGAAACCTTGTGTTTGTTAAAATCATGATATATAAGTAACAGGCCCCATCTTTTTTAAGTGCCCTATAACCCTTTCTTTTGTTGAGAATTGGCCCAACGCAGGTCAGGTGTATGCAGGGACATTACTAAGATTTGAAGACATTCGGGGGTTCTGGGGAATCCCCCGCTGGCACTTTGTTTTCTATTTCGATATTTTGTATGCATTCTGACACCTTATTACTTATAAAATCCCAATGTAAATCAATTTGATTTCATTTTAAATTACAAAATGGTCGACGGGCCGTATCACTGGTGTAAACGGCTCAAAATTTGAAAGTAGGATGTGGACAATCAAAGTTGTAAACTTGTTTTTATTAATAGCCTGCGGTGAGTCATAAAACTAATTGCACTTATGTTGTCTGTGACCTGAGTGTAGCCTGTTAGCTGAAAATAGTCTGTGGTGACCTATTTATGTAAGTGCTTTGTTTATGTAAACAGACAGGAATAAAACCTTAACCCTGTATGGTGTGCAAGTCGCTCATCTCTGTGTCTCTCACTGTCTGTCTCTCTTGCCACCCCTACCCCAAATAAACGTCTTCTATCTCTACCTGTGTCTGTCTCCTTCTCCTCCTCCCCAGCTCCACTGCTTCTGAGGGGGGCCTTCTCGATTTCTCTCCTGCCCAGAAAAATCAATATTGGGAGGCGGCCTGAAAGACCTTTCACAGGAGTATTACAGCACAGCCCAGCGCTCCGATAAGCCTCCTGTTACGTCCTCTCGGGACGGGGCTGGCCAGGCCCACGCTCTCCACCTGGGGGGAAAGGCATTCTCCTCTGGCCGCAGGGAAGAGCGCCATAAAGGGCAAGACGTGGATCACAAGTCTATTGGTGTGGGCTATTAGTAACCTTAGAGCCCCTGACCTGTGACTAGGGTCCTGTTCTGATTCCCACACACGCACTCACAGACAGAGTGGGAGGGGACACTCACAAATAGACAGTTTATGACGATAAAGAGCATTGTTATGCACTAAAGAGAGTAGATAATAAGTTTTTGTTGTTGTTGTTGTTAATGTACGTGCCAACACAGTAGAGCAGGGAGCAGAGCATTTGAAACATTGCCTTGAGGAACCTATTTCACTGCCTTTGCCTTTATTATTTATTTGACTGTTGTTTCCTGCCCTGCCTCCGACACGCATGCACGCACGCACAACACAACACAACAAACACACACACACATACACACACTGTCTAGTAGCAGTCAACATCAATACCTACGCTTTCACAACAGCTCATTTTTTACTGTAACCCTCTTTGTGGTTACTCTTATGATAGTTATTCTAATGCTCATGGCTATGGCTTTTTGCAAACCTGGAAAAGCCATACGTCCTCTGAATCCCCTGTTCTTTCATTTGTGGTTGTAAAGTTTCATGAGGTTCTGATCTTGGAAGAAATTTCAAACAGGGATGTCAAGTTTCAAAAACATGGATTTCCAACAATGAATGGCTACTACGCGGACTAACATCATCACATATGAATACAGTTAGGCTCACTGACTCCACAAGAGTCTCAGCTTTCCAGTCATATCCAATTTAAGCAATTCCAAGACTGTTTAGGGACCACAGTGTACAGAAATACAAATACACCATTTTAGAATAGTCAAAAATAACTTTGTACTGCATGAGAAAAACTGAATTTTGTTTGCCCCAAACTTCAGGTGATTATTCATAGAACCCAATTACATTACATATATCTTGAGGCGAGAGATCAAGGGGCCCCTTTGAAAATGGCCATGCTGTTTTTTAACCTGCAAAATTTAGCCTATACCTTTAAAACGTTATTTAGCCCACTTTCTGACAATTCAGGCCAATCAGCTGGTCAGGCGACTGGTTCCCTTGATTGGCTGGTCGCGTTCTAATTTTTGCTAGAGTGATTCACGAGGACAACAGAAGCTTAATGTTCAAAGTAGCAATGACACATGCTGGCACAGGTTTATGAAGGGGCTGGGAGTTACAAAGTGTTACAATTTATACATGATGGTAGTTATAAAAGTCCATCCAAATAATCATTCTTTCTCATATTCTCTTAAACCCTTGAAGAAGCATTATCCCGGAAACACTTGCTTTTTTAATTTTTTTAATTTTTTATTTAGAGCTCAAGTAATGCTAAGCCAGATAACGTTTGGTCTGTTGAGTGGAAATGACAAATATACATGACTAATCAAATCTACAGTATCTTCTCTATGATTTTAAAAATCCCTCGTGATGATAGGAGTTTTGTAACAGTAGGCAAACTATTCCATGCCATGATACCAGAATAAAAGAAAAAAAATTGAATTGCATTATTAGCTCTAGAACTATGCATGAGCGGATGCTGTGCCTAGTATTATGACTATGCTGCGTGTGGACCATGGTTACAATAGAATATAAATATTTGGGGGCTTTTAACAGGTACTGAATCACATTGTTTTGCAACACTTGGAATTTGTTTTTAAGTTTCACAGTCACAGCCACATGACATTGAATCAGAGTTAATATCAATAATTTCTTTACAGAAGAATCACAGAGCTTTGTCTTGTGATATAAAAACTTTAAAGTATTTGAATTTGTACCGAAAAGATTAATTCAGTCTGGCCCAGATGCAGAGAGAGCTTATGGTCTACAAGCCACAGGTTGACTAACTCAAGCTCTATGCCAAGAGTATTTTCCGCAGCTAAAAAGACGTTTATGTATATCAAAAGTAACAGAGACCCCAGGATCGAACCTAGGGACACCCCGCATGTTACACTCTGTGCATCATAGAGGTTCCCCTCAACATCACAGACATGTGTCCTATCAGTTAGTGAAGAAGTGAACCACATGAGTGCTGAGTTACTAAAACCCATGCACAGTAATTAAGAAATCTGAATATTATGGTTCACTGTAGAGAATGCTTTTTGTAGGTCGAAGTAGTAGCATACCAACATAATTCCCTTGATCAAAAGTCTGACGCACATAGTCAAAAAGGTGAAAAAAACAAAAAACAAAAAACAAAAATAAAACCAGACTTGAGCTCATATAATAGATCATGCTTGATGAGATACTCCTCCACCTTTTCATAGACAAGATGCTCAGAAATGTTGACAGAATTGATACTGGCTCATATTTCCCAACATCAGCTCTGCTATTTTTCTTAAAGAGAGGAACCACCCTGGCATTCTTCATATCATTTGGGAAAACACCCTGACTTATGGACAGATTTATGACACGGGTAAGAATACTATATGTAACCCCAGCACTATCCCTAAGAAACCTGGAGGGGATAAGGTTCAAGCCAGTGGCCTTATTTACTGACAGGGAGGAAAGGCTCACTCTTACTTTATCCTCTGAGACAGGAGTAATGCAAATATACCTGCAGAAACATTTTTGCTTTTGCTTCTATAAAAAGCGTTAACTAAAGTTTATATTTATCAGAAGCACCAGGCAATTTAGAGACCAGACTGGTAGCAGCGGTTGTAAAGTAATGGTTAAAATGGCAAGCAATCAGCCGTCTATCAAAACAGTATCTTCGATAATTGCTGTTTATTCTGTATCATTGAGAATTTTCCATAGTTTTTTAGGCTGTTTTGCATTAGCAGCAATGGAATCTGTATAAAATTCAGACTTAGCTTGTTGTACCTTGTAACTAACTTGATTTCTAAGATAAGCATAAGAGATATAATCACCTGGGAGTTTAGACATTTTTAACTTTTAAAAATGTCTAAACTCCCAGGTGACCTAAAATGCTTAAAAACAAAGTACAAACCAATACTGCTACCTGGTGAAAAAATAGCGCCATCCTGAGTCATAATATGGTGCCGTCTAACAAGAATTCATGACCAAATAAGCAACATTCTCCGCTAATCTGCTTCATCAAGTCTTTTTTCGGTGTGATTTGATCAGATTTGATTGACGGTGATCAAACAACCCACCAACTGTGATCTGATTTGGATTCAAATGCTGCTAAATCCTGATAATTGCATGGAAGTGACATCATATTTTTCCAGCTGAGCCCCACCTACCTCAAACCAGTAAGACAGTCTTGAAGAAAAACACAATTCCAGTTTTCTCATGTAAAATAACCCAAACTCCTCTAACTTTGGCAGATGTGTCTGGGATCTTGTTAGCCACAGTAAGATGCTGATTAAGAAATTAGGGTTTTCTTGAAATGCTGTATCTCTGTAAGCTACCTTTACATCAAACCAAGCTTTCTGCAGGACACACACATGATTTTGACGACAATCAATGTCACAGTTATTGACAGATATGTTTGGCCACATTCCCCCAAATGTGGTGTAGTTTTTTTCTACAGAAGACATTTCTGCAATATCCATGAATATTCTGAAAAAAAACATATAGTTCAGGAACAGTCCAGTGCAGTGGTCAAAGTCTCATTGTTTTACTATCCATTTGCTCAAAATGTTGGTGGTGAAGGAGGGAAGCTGTTAGCTGCCACTGCACGCATTGTGATTTTTGGATGCGACCCACAGTTAAATCCCTTTCCAAAGTGACTCCACTTGAACCGCTGTTCAGATACATCTGCAAAGCACAAACAAATTTTTCAAAAAATAAAAAAACAACCCCCTTTTTTTTTTTAACACATATCCAAGTCACATTCATGGGTACATAAGGGACAGATCCATCAAGTGCGCTCACACAAAGAGCTAACACACTGTGGTCCAAGTTCAGCTGGCTTACAGTCACAAAAACAAAAAAAAGGTCTGGTTGCTAAATGATTTTTCTTCATCAGTTTGTGCAGCTGGGAGCCATCTGAGGTGAAGAATGGGAAAGCGGACGCTCCTGGCTGTGAGGTAGAAACTAAATTCCCGGATGCCTGGGGTCCCATGATGTGCAAGAAGCTCACTAAATGTATTCATTTGTTTCAAGGGAAGGATCTTGCTAAACATGCATGTTTGAGTTTTTCAACACTTCCTCGATTTGTCTTTCTACAACTGCTCTCTCACATGTGTTGCCATAGATACCAAGGAACCAACTCTTACTTTTCTCTCTCTTTCTTCTTTTCTCTATACTGGTGATATTATCTGCTGTATTATAAAAGTTGCCACTCAAGGCAAAGTTGTTGTTTTTTTTTGCCATGCTTCCTCATTCTCTTTCATTGCAATCCTGACCTCCTGACCCCAGAGTTTGTACTCAGCTTCCTCTTATAGCACTAGGGGAAAAACTAAAGTCATGGAGCTGCGGTCGCTGCCAAGAGGTAATTATTAAAGGGGAATTGAATCACTCATGGTCATGGGAGTGCCCTTTGAACTAATCATTTGTTCTGTAAGATTTATTAAACTAGCACGGCATTGTTCAGGAGACCTGTGCGACCCTGGGAAACAGCTGAACCACATGTCGTCCACATACACGCCACTGGCTGAGGTCAGTCGACTTGTTTATGTCACGCTTCAGTCATGCTTTAGTATGCCTATTTACAATGACACAATTACACATTCATTGTAAAATGTCTATGAACAATGGACTTTTCACAGCCTTCCTGTTGTTTCCTGATAGCAAAGATTAAATCATGACATTGGTCAGTCATTTATATCCTTAGAATCCACAATGCAGTTGATGAAACCAATTCTATAGAAAACCCAAACCACTGGCCAAGTAAAACGAACATGAGTCTTAGATTAAGATGATAAAAGAGAATGGTCTCTGTACACTGTCAAAATGTATTATAGCCAATATGTCAAATTAAATTTGGACCTCCAGTGGTAGTATAAAAAAGACATTTCTCCAAACAAAAACTTGTAGCACTATATGTCAAAATGGTTTGAAAAATGTTACACTATAATGACATTAAAGTCAATGCACGCAGCGGCAATAAATGAAGTCCACAACTTTTTCATAACGTTTGATTCTCCTAGACATTTGTCTTGCAGGTGTGCATGCGATTTTATACTATTTTGTGAATATTAAGTAAAAGGAACATATTTAAACAAGGAAAAACTGCTTTTTGGACCAGTGATATTCAGTGATGGGAATAACGGCGTTAGTTTTTTTTCAGTAACGAGAAATCTAATTGATTACTCTTCCCATCTTAATAACGCTGTTACCGTTTGCCGAAAAATGCGGCGCGTTATTATTATTAATGTTTTTTTTCATCAGACCGACTAGATCTCTGAGCCGATAGGAAAAGACTTTTTCTCTTCCTTGGTTAGTGGGCAGTGCACGAGACAAGCGCACAAAGGCTGACAATTGGCAGAGGTTGAGTCAAATTTCATGGTAAGCCAATCAGAGGTAGATGGGCGGGTGTTCAAAAACACGCATGGTCGAACACACAACGAACTACAGTTAACGAGAGACAGGTATGGCGTTATGAAATTAAGAAGGGG
>NC_045740.1:16404720-16405111 GCF_008692095.1 Etheostoma spectabile
GGGGGGGAACTTATACCTTTTAACCTGCAAAAGATTTCCCACCTTGGTCAGAAAACATAGGCACACACACACACACACACGCCGGCTCAACGCACACACACCAGCGCACAAGTATAAACATCAGGCCACTTTCATTATTTGCACTACAAAGGGAGTATGTATTTGTTATTTATTATTGCTATAGTGCTTAACAAGCATTATTTAACTTTGCCCAGTTGTGCCCTGTTGAGGGGCAAGAAATATTAAAATTTCCGAAACATCCATTGTGTTATTTGCATCGATCCACTAGACATAATATCTACGTACATGGCATTTGATTGAAAGCTAGTCTCACTTTGTCCCACAGCAACATTAAAATAGTTCAGATGTGTGTACATTGTTTCTGTTAATG
>NC_045740.1:16405121-16405851 GCF_008692095.1 Etheostoma spectabile
GTGTCCATTTCATTATAATATTCAGATTTACCATAAATAACTGAACATGCACGTGTATTTTAAGTTCCATTAAGGAGGGGTGCAGGTGGCGTCACATTTGAGCATTTAAAAATGTACTTGAAAGTAACGCATTAGTTACTTTCTGAAGTAACTAGTTACTTTTACAATTTGTAACTGAGTATCTAATTCAGTTACTTTTTGGAAGAAGTAACTAGTAACTGTAACTAATTACTTTTTAAAAGTAACTTGCCCAAAACTGGTGATAAGTGATAATACCAATCTCTGTTCTCCCATTTTATTGCTCCATAACAACCCTGTAGAAAATCAGTTGGGTTGTATTAGCAGGTATGCAGAGGAATGCATTGGGGCAAGTTAGAACAGACCCAATTCTCTTTGTGTGCTTAAATTCAAGAAGGAAACAGAACTAAACAGGATTTGTGATGTTTAAAACTAAAGCTTAATTCAATGTAATATAGGCTCAAGAATTACACCACACTTAGTCAACGATGTACAAAACAAGCTGACACTTTTCTTTCTGTCAAATAACCCCAAAATCCGTCTAGAACCATCCTCAAAATACCAACAAATTAAAATATTGCCACAATGCTGCACATGAAGAAAGAAGCACATATGAACAGGCACAAACTGAATCTAAAGATTTGTTCACTACAGTTTTCAGCAGAGATCTAGAATGAAAATCTGCAGAATTTAGTGTACTATTTTTCGGTTT
>NC_045740.1:16405861-16406930 GCF_008692095.1 Etheostoma spectabile
GGGGGGGGGGTGTAAACTGACCTATCACTAAAGTAATCAGGTTTGTTCTTCCCTTTTAGCTTTTCTAAGAACAGAGTTAGGTCTAACAACATTTCACTTTAAGCAACACTAGCACGGTAGCATCACAAAGATTAGCCTGATAAACTAACGACCTAATGCGCAGTTAACTCCTAAATGGATTTGGTGAATAGTTCAAAGGGATTTCTAAAACGTTCTCAAAGTATAAGCTATGTTTTTCCTAACTTCTTTGTGAGGTTAAATCAGGTTGAAACGTGTTCTGAGAAATATCTTACATATATAGCTCTATTTAATTGTGGCAACATACTATCTCTAATAGAATATTGACTATAGTGCTGGGCGATATGACGATATCTATTCAAAACAAAATAAAAATGTCTATTGCAAATATCTGTTCTACCACGTTTTCCAAAAACCAGCAGGCGAATTCGATTACGGCAACCTTTACGTAATTTAGACCAGTGATCATATTAATGTAAGAAAATTAAAAATCAATTCATCACAACTAAGGCTTCTCATGCTGTATGGATTAACATACGCCAGGTAGGTCAAGGTAGTACAGATATTGGAATTGGGAACTGGGTGTAGAAAAAAAGACTGATGGCCAAGCACTCCCTTTGGCCTTATGAAGACATGAATGAGTGTGAATGAGGTTAAAACACTTTTTATGTTTCCACTCTTTTGGGTTAGTTTAAACCTTCAAGGCAAGCAATGTGATTTACCAATTTGTAGGAGAGGACATTTGTTTTCTTTATCATCTTATGAACTTGTCACAAAACACATTATTCTAGGCTGCTTTTTCAAGCAGAAAATAACATTGTTGATGAGCACGTGCTTTTCTTGGATAGGATACATTTTTCCAGAATCTTCAGGATTTTATCTCCTTAATGTAATTTAGAAACTAACACATACATCCAATTTAGGATTAACATGGCAAACATACTATGCATGACTGTCAACTAAATTTGTGGATTTCTTTACAGTCACAAGTTTTCAGCTTGGGTATTTTGCCCAAAGCAAATGTTTGGCAACTGTAATACTACCCCCCCCC
>NC_045740.1:16406940-16438072 GCF_008692095.1 Etheostoma spectabile
CCCCCCCGATTGACTTTCATTCCGTGATGATAAGATCGCACAGCACAGAAGCTTGATTAGAAATTATAAAAATTATAAAAAACAACAAACAAAACTAAAAATAACAATTGAATGAATATGTGTACTTTATTCATATCTCATATATGTTTCTTTACATTTATACAAAAATACAGAAAACAGTAGAGTTTTTACCCAGAATACCAACCGGGCAATAATTATATTTGCTTTTTTGGCACCCAGTCTTATTTCCTGCCTAGAGCCATTTCAATCACCCACTGAAGTGAGTGAGATGGACTGGATCCCTTTAGCCCGAAAGCACTGTTCAGGATGCAACTTTGTTCACTCTAAGACCACACAAAAACCCCACATAGGAACAATATTTAAGGGCCGCCATTCTCTCGATTAATGCATGAAATTGCTTGGTTTCTGGCTTCCATGCATTCGACGTACAGACTTTGTGGCTCTCGAATAGACAGGAAAATGGGAGACCATGTTATTTATTTTCCGTTCACAGCTTAGACCTGTTGCAGCTCATGATATTCATAGACTATGTATAAAAAGCAACTTTTGACAGAGTATACCTTGTTTGTTAGTTTGGTTGTGGCTAGACTAGCCTGTGTCTCTGTCAGAATACTGGGGACTACAGGTAATAGTCTTTATGTTGAGGAGAGAAACCTAAAGCTGATTAAAGTAAGTGTCTCAGGTCTAGACTGCCATAGATAATATGCTCAAATATTGTTCAAAAATGCATTTTTGAATAAAAACAATTGGCTAAAGACTATTAAATAAGAGAACTTAATTTCCCCACACCACTAATTTCAGATATCCCTGGTAAAAGTCAATAGTACTGTTGATGATGTGGACTATATGAACACCCATGTGGTATTTTATTTTTGATAACACAGAATTTGTTCTAAACTGCCATAGAGAATATGGTACATATTATATATGTCGCTAATAACGTATTGTTCAAAAATGCATTTTGAATAAATTAAATTATCTTGCAGTTAAACATAAACAATACTGTACCACACCAACGAATTCCACCTATTGATGCTGAAAGGTCTGAACTATATGAACACCAATGTGGCATACTTTTTTTTCAAACACATATTTTGCACAATGTACTCCTCCTATAAGAAAATTCCCAGCATATAGAACAAATACACATGAAACAAGCATAGTTACCAGTTGAACTGTTTCCTAATGGTTACAAAGGCTAAAATGTAATGAATGGAGAGAAATGGCCCAGCCACTGTGGGCTTTTCTGCCGATAAGAGTTTTTACATACTGAAGCACTGATTTCCGAATCAACTGGGCATGGGTCAAGCCATCTAAAATGTCATGAGATCATTAAAAAAAGAAGGAAGGAGAGAGAGAGAGAGAGAGAGAGAGAGAGAGAGAGATATTGGGGATCATATCTGTTGGGTTATGAAAGTGTGAGTTTCCCCATTGTGGGATTAACATAGGATTTTATTTTTAATCTGCCTTATCTTTGCACTTTCTGCTACCACACAGAAACATAAGACAGGCTTTTGACATTTACACACAGTCAATCACACTAATAAAACAAGGCACAAAACCAAGATTGGACATGGTATAACATAAGACCACAAACATGAAGAAATACTCGAACAGACATAGTCACACTGTCATACATCATCTCAACACCTAGCATCCATCATAAACCTACTTTACTTTGCGTTAGGCAAGGCTTTGTGGGAGTCAACTCGTTAAAATATTTTAAACTTGTTGCCTTTTTCCTGACAGCTGGGATATGATTTGTCATCTCTGAGACAGGGCTAGCCCCTCCAGCTCCTAACTTATCAGATCTGAGAGTGCATAAAAGAAAGGAGGCATGGGGAACATTGATTATATCAAAGTGAGCCTCGGGGCTTCTGCAATTGCTATAGCTACTTGGATCGAACAATCTTATGCAAACTGTTTGGATTTGACTACCAGGAAAAGATTTCCCTTTACATGGATCTTTGTAAACTGGAGAGAAACAACTCTAAAACTCACCACGCTTCTGTTAAAAAAAAAGGACTTTTTGACAGTTTAACGTGTGAAGGAGATGACAGTGCTTTTCCTTTGACAGTGTATTACGGCGCAACTTTAAGGCAAAATTGATATTTAGGTCTGCAAGGCATACCTTTGTTGCGAGCTTTGGGGATTGTGAGAATAACTCAGGTGCATGCCTGTAAATTACATAAACCGTGGTATCACTCTTAAGCATTTTATTAGCATTTGAATCTTGATTAATGCACCAACTAACTTTGCCAGATTGTCTATAATGTTTTTTTATTATTATTATTATTATTATTATTATTATTATTATTATTATACAAGCACAACACTGATACCAAAGGCAAAGTCAGCAATATAAATATATTTCGTCGTTGAGTGAACAATAAAGAATTGATAACTTGATTAAAAATGTTATATTATATAGCATTTGTATATTCAATCTTATTTAATCCGTTCTCTTTTTTTTACAAACATGGAAATATAGTTTCTTTTCCTTTTGTAGAGGAATGGACGTCAACAAATCTCTGTAACAGTTTTTGCTATGCGAGCATAAAAGGTGACATGAGTAAAAAAGTAAAAATAAAGGCATTGCAAAGCTAACATTTACTATGGGAGGCCCATCATTGTCTTCCATGCGTCTAACTACTTTTTGAATTCACCTTGTTTTAGAAAATCCCTGGATCCACAGAAGTCATCCCTGATACTTGTTAGCAGAATGTCATTGCCGGTTTCAATGCTCTAAACGTCAGTCAAAGCACCAGATTTTGTATATATGCGTTTTGTTCTCCATGTAATTCATTCGTACAACCTATATCAGCCGAGTCATATATACCGACGACAACAACAACAACAACAACAACAACAACGACAACGGCGGCAACAACAACATATGAGGAAATGTAACCTGTTCTGTGTTTGTCGGGATTACGACGTGTTTGAATATAGATTGTTCTTTAAATGTGACCCTTTAGTAGAAGTACTCTTAAATGAAACATGTCAGTTGTATCAACAGCAGCATCTCAGTGCTGCCACCAATAAATAAATACATCATACAACCATGGGTACATGCCTTAACCAAACCATGGGACTATGCCTTGGAACTACAATGCTTAACATTATATTCTTTAGGAAAGTTTTTGACTATGAAGAAACTGTAGAGCGGTTGAAGATGCGGTTAGCATGAGGGTCACCAGAGGTAGTAATTTGTGCCTCAGTTCATCCAAGAGATAACCAGTGTCAGTAACTCTTCGCTTCACTGTCTGATGATGAACTGGTGGGCCCAAAAACACAGGCGGATGGAGCAACCTGCAGAAGGGGGATGTTTTTACTCCAAGAGTTCAGAATGCATCACGGGGGTTGATGGATGATTAGCAGGAGCCAGAGAATCCAGTGGGTGGGGGTGTGGCAAGGGCAGGTTTATCGCTGCAAAAAATCTCACTGTCTTTTTCAAAAGTATGGGGTCTGCGCAGCAACGCAAGCTCATCCATCAGTGGGAGGCGTCGTTCATCGGGAAGCCTCTCGGCCGGGGCAATTGTGAATTTGCCCTCTCGTTAATCGTAGTCAGGAAGCGCCTTTTACCTTTCAGCTTAATGTTTGTTTTTCATCACCTTTGGACACCAGTAGGAGGAAAGAGAAGAACCCTGGGAGAGAAACGGGTGGGGAGAGGTTTCAGAGCTCAGTGTCAGGTAAGGATTCAAACAAGATGTTCTTCATTTACAAAACGTTAAAAAACAGATGTCCGTGATTTACATAAATGAAAACAAAGCTCACCAATTACGCTGAAGAACATGGAAGGGTGGAAGCGTTACACTATTTCAATGACGTTCAACTTGTTTCTGTAATGGGACAGGAAGAAAATATTAGACAGTAAACTTTGCTTCAACATGGCTGATTTACCAGCGAAGACTGGTTAATATGTGGACCGTTTAATATCTCGGGGTGAGTCAAGCCAATCGCTTTTCTATGCTCTATTATTCATTATGTGGTTTTGACGCAACGCAGGTAAGGAATAAACTGCCAGAACACTTACGATCTGCCCCAAACCTGTTATTTTAAATCAAGACTTAAAAACTTTTGTTTGAGAGGTCTTTTCCTGAGGTCATTTAGAGATAATCATTCCTACACCTCCATGCTTTGTCAAGTCTTTGACTGTTTGTTTTTGCTTTGTTTTTATGATTGTTGAATTTTATGTTGTTTTGTTGTATTTTATTCTTATGTAAAGCACTTTAAACTGCCTTTGTGTATAAAACGGTGCTATTTTAATAAATTGCCTTGCCTTGCTGTTTTGCTTGTTAATTCATGAAAAACAAAAGTTATGTTTAGCTTGGCAAATATTCCATTCATTTGTTTTCCTAAATGAATGTAATGAAAACTTCAGTTCTATTCCAGCGGTTATGGAGAAGTCTACAAAAATCATAGCCAAAAAAAACAAAATGAGGGTAGAATGGACGTTGAAATGCTGTGGTTAATTGACTAGTTATTAACAACAAAATGGGGCTCAGCACTATGCACTGACCATAGAAATGAATGAGTTAGCCCGCTACAACGGTCACAGTTCTTTGCAATGGTACAGTGCCTTGCGAAAGTATTCGGCCCCCTTGAACTTTTCAACCTTTTGACACATTTCAGGCTTCAAACATAAAGATATAAAAAATTTATTTTTTGTGAAGAATCACAAACAAGTGGGACACAATTGTGAAGTGCAACGAAATCTATTGGATATTTTAAACTTTTTTAGCAAATAAAAAACTGAAATGGGTGCGTGCAAAATGATTGGGCCCCCTTGCGTTAATACTTTGTAGAGCCACCTTTTGCTGCGATTACAGCTGCAAGTCGCTTGGGGTATGTCTCATCAGTTTTGCACATCGAGAGACTGAAATTCTTGCCCATTCTTCCTTGCAAAACTGCGAGACTCAGTGGTTGGATGGAGAGCGTTTGTGAACAGCAGTTTCAGTTTCTTTCCACAGATTCTCGATTGGATTCAGGTCTGGACTTTGACTTGGCCATTCTAACACCTGGATACGTTATTTGTGAACCATTCCTTGTAGTTTTGCGTATGTTTGGGATCATTGTCTTTTTGGAAGATAAATCTCTGTCCCAGTTCAGGTCTTTTGCAGACTCCAACGGTTTCACTCAGAAGGTCCTGTATTGGCTGCATCCATCTCCCCTCAATTTGAACCTCTTCCCCTGTCCCTGCTGAAGAAAAGCAGACCCAAACCATGATGCTGCCCCCACCATGTTTGACAGGGGATGGTGTGTTGAGGGTGATAGCTGTGTTGCTTTTACCCAAACATATCGTTTTGCATGGCCAAAAAATTCGATTTTGGTTCATCTGACCAGAGCACCTTCTTCCACATGTTTGGTGTGTCTCCCAGGTGGCTTGTGGCAAACTTTAGAGAGACTTTTTATGGATATCTTTGAGAATGGCTTTCTTCTTGCACTCTTCCATGAGGCCAATTTGTGCTGTGTACGACTGATTGTTTCCTATGCAGACTCTCCCACCTCAGCTGTAGTTCTCTGCAGTTCATCCAGAGTGATCATGGGCCTCTTGGCTTCATCTCTGATCATCTTCTCCTTGTCTGAGCTAAAAGTTTACAGGGACGGCCAGGTTCTTGGTAATTGCAGTGGTCTGATACTCCTTCCATTTCAAAATGTCGCTTGCACAGTGCTCCTGGGATGTTTAAAGCTTGGGAAATCTTTTTGTATCCAAATCCGGCTTTAAACTTCTCCACAACAGTATTACGGACCTGCCTGGTGTGTTCCTTGTCTTCATGATGCTCTCTGCGCTTTCAACAACCCTGAGACTATCACAGAGCAGGTGCATTTATACAGAGACTTGATCACACACACAGGTGGATTCTATATATCACCATCAGTCATTTAGGACAACATTGGATCATTCAGAGATCCTCACTGAACTTCTGGAGTGAGTTTGCTGCACTGAAAGTAAAGGGGCCCAATCATTTTGCACGCACCACTTTTCAGTTTTTTATTTGCTAAAAAAGTTTAAAATATCCAATAGATTTCGTTCCACTTCACAATTGTGTCCCACTTGTTGGTGATTCTTCACAAAAAATAAAATTTTTATATCTTTATGTTTGAAGCCTGAAATGTGTCAAAAGGTTGAAAAGTTCAAGGGGGCCGAATACTTTCGCAAGGCACTGTACATGTAAAATGGCCGCCACTCTGCCCATCCTGCTATTGTCATTTAAATAGAAATGACTGTCCTACTCTCAATTTATTATTTCTCTCATTTTTAACAGTCAAAGCCATATTGATGCCTTGATACATTATGACTATTGTGTTTTCTATATTCTGACCATGTACTTCTTCTTCTAAAGCATCTATTTCTTAAAACCCTTGAGAGAAATTACTGAAATATGTGAAAAACAATCACACATAAAAATCCAAACTTTAATTTAGGGGACGACTTAGTAAAAGCAGAGCCTCTGCCACTGTCTGCAGCCATTTGGTACGAAGCAACTCATTCATTTGGCAGGCACTGAGTTATTTAGAGGAGAATAGTTTCCTGTTCACATTTTGCATTGATGGTAAATGAAAAAAACAATAACCCACTTTTCTGATATTTCAGCATCTAGTGGAGCTGCAGTCGCTTCTGTTCCTGTGAAGCGTCCGCCTTCATCCGGATTCTGCTGAAGATCCACTTCATCCCTCCGTGATCGGACCTGTTTCGGAATAGGAAATCTTTTTTTAACCCAATGGTTCTCAGTCTGGAACTTAATTCCAGCTGTAATCAACACAACTCAGAGCTACAACGTCTGCACAACATCTGCAGAAAGCTGAAAGGTCTTTGCCCGGTTGTCATAAAAATTCATGGAACAAAGCGGTATCACACAACCATAAAATAGGGTACTAATAAACAGTCATAGTGCCTCCGGAAATGTTTAAGAGTCAAAGGTCAGCTCACCTTCCACACGAGCAGGAATACGAGCGCTAGGAGTGGAATGAAAAGTAAAGAGAGAAGGCTTCGCTCCACCACCTCAGTCAGGGCGCTCGTTTCACCTGGGACAAAAAAAAGACAGACGATTATCCTCTCTTACTCTTAATGTTCTTAGTAACGCAATTGAAATTAGCAAGAACAATCGCAATCATTTTTCATTATTTGTTACGTCTGTTACTCCTTGATGATAATTGATTTGACCCAAAAATGTTAGGGTCGTGATTCAGGGATCGTTTTACTCTCATTCTAGCGTTCCTTTCATTGTTCATCTAACTTTTAATGTCTTATTTTAATAATTATAACATTTTTGTTTAGTGTAACATGTGAATTGTCTATTAGCGGACATTGGACATTAAAGACACTGGACATTAAAGACCATCACACTTGTATAAATCTCATGTTGGACCATGCTTGGCTTCCAAAATAAAAATGCACCTTAAGCAGAGAAAAACTTCAGCAAAACAATGTGAAGACAATATTCTTGTGTGAAACTCTGCATGTATATGGTTCAAACATCAAAAGAGGAAAAAAAACCCTGGTATTTTCCATTTCCAGAGAAGAAGTGCTAGGCTGAGCCACTGTTTGAGCTAAGACGAAACTCCCTTCAGTGTTACTGTTGTGTTATAACAAGCAATAAAACTGTGTAAGCTGATTCTGATACACAAAGTTGTAGCCACTTCAAATATGGATGTGGCTGCAAAGAAATGTGGATGCATCTCACAAACACACACACACACACACAAACACCACACACACACACACACACACACACACACACACACACACACACACACACACACACACACACACACACACACACACACACACACACACACACACACACACACACACACACACACACACACACACACACAAAGAAGATCTATACAACCATTACAGTTTTAAGGAGGGCAACTAAGATAAGTGTAACCAATCAGTATTTGTGAAATACAGTCATTATGAAGTTATGGCCAGAAAAGTGTTTTTTTGCAGACCACAATCACAGTGAAGTTGAACCTGAACATAACTTCAACTTCAACTTCAACTTTATTTGTCATTTTATATGTACAGAGTGCATACAGAACGAAATTGCGTTGCATACAGCTTATAAATATTGCAATGATATTCCAGGTGAGATGGAATACATTTCCGGATTATTATACAAAAGGTTATACATAAAATGTCATCATGTCTTAATTTCATACTTTTAGACGTTTCTGTGAAATGATAGGCAGTAATATTTCGGCCATATGTAATGTAATTTATACTAATGTACATACCTGTAGTAATATACACTCATATATTACGCACATCTGGTTAGACACTTACTACATTTCAGTGCTCTGTACTTGTGACATATGCAATGACAATAAAGTGGAATTTAATCTAATTTAATCTTTAATTCCCTCCAGGCGTCCCTGAGATGTCGCTTATCAAATAGACCACTTATGACCTCAATTAGTTAATTCATTGTGAATTATACTTTTTTTTATCAATAGTGTAGACAGGCAGGAAAGGGGGGAGAGAGATGGGATGAGCTGGGCCGCTGCCAAAGACTTCTACATGGGGCGCATACTCGGGTGAGCTAAATCCTACACACATGTACATTACAAGCTAACTCTTAGAAATACCCTACAGGTATTCTTGAGATACGGTATGTAACACGCTTTGAAATGAGGGTCTCAACAAGGCAGGTAGAGTAAACCCCCACAAGATAAAACACAAGACATAAAATGGGATGAGGAATTTGCCCCGCAGATTGTCATCAATCCATGAATTATTTAATTAATCGATCAAGTGACAGCAGCTCCGGGGAAAGTACACATTCAGACAAACATGTAGCAATACTTATCCCCCGAAGGACAATTCTGTTCTACAGTCCACCGAGACAAATTTAAACGTATAGTGCCAGATATCAATGACAGATGAGCACCCAGATAAATGGCATACAGGAAAGAAAATATTTGAAAAATGGGTGGACTTGCTGTCAAAAAAAAGAAATAAGTGGGAAAAACACTTTGACACATCAGCTGGGCTGGTTTTAGCAAACCCGATCCCAGACCTGGCACTTGATTTCACAGAACTACTGAGAATTGCAAACTTACCTGTAGTGCAGCCTGCACACGTTGTGCCTTTATTGGTGGGCAGTGGTGAATCTGGGAGAAAAAAGAAAAAGACAAAAAAGAGAAGAGATGAGTTGGTGAGTTTGGGGTTACAGGAGTAGACAAGCAAAAAATAAGATGGATGGTTAGTGCCGTATGTATAAAATATTTCATTGTCAGGTGCTAAAAAGTCAACTCAATGCCGTTTTTTTTTGTGCCTCCCCCCCCCCTCCCTCTCCTTCTACACACATAAAAGATCTGATCCAACCATTCTGGCGCTTCGAAAGATTGGAAGATTGCTCTGTAATCAACACGTACACAATCAGGTTTCGGCCCTTTTCTTCCTTTTCAAATGCACTACCTGGGGACACCTCCCCCCAGTCCTGTGACTCAGCCGTGTCTCAATGGGCCGTCTAAGCGCTGAGACTGTTTGGAGTTTTTATCTCGCAAAGTTCCTGTGAAGAAATAATGGTTGGTGGATTAAAAGCTTCTCGAAACGGCCACAGGAGATCTGTCCCCAAAAAAAAAAAGAAAAAAAAAAAAAAAGGAGCCTGTTCACAAGTCCAAAGAGGTTGGCGGTGGTTTTATAAGCAAAACTTGTAAATGGAATGTTGCCGGGACGAATCTGTCGACGGGCTCAGAAGATGTCTGTGGGAAGTAGGGTGCGGGTTCCCGAACCGAGCCCGACGGGTTTAACAGATATTAGAAATAATTATGTTTGGGTTCGGGTCGGGCTCAGTCACATCAGCGCAATAAGGCATATGTTCGAAAATGTGCTGTGGCTCCTTTAAGAGAGTTCAGTGTGGTGTGTGTGTGTGTTGTGTGTGTGTGTGTGTGTGTGTGTGTGTGTGTGTGTGTGTTGTTGTTGGGTGTGTGTGTGGGTGTGTGTTGTGTGTGTTGTGTTTGTTGTGTGTGTGTGTGTGTGTGTGTGTGTGTAAAGTAGGCATAGGAGCGATAGAAAGCCAAGTTCCTTCATGTGCTCACCAGGAACGTGATTTTAACCCCAACGTTATTAAAATAACAATCCCCTGGTCCCATTCCCCTGGATTTCTGACCACATTCAGAAACTAAGCATTCAGGAAAGATTAACACATTGAACATTTTAAATTAAAACAGCTCATTAATGTGTGCTTGTTGCCCCGTGTGCGCTGATGCGCTCATCTGTTGACATTTCCAAAGGCCTTCCTAAAGTTGCTTAACCCTCATGTTGTCCTCTATCAATGTTCTAACCCAAATGTAATTCCCCAAAATAACATGAATGATTCCACACAACACTCTTTGGCAAGTACAAATCTCTACTTTCATTAATTTTGGGGGATCTTATTTCATAGCATTTGAAAAAAAAGTGGTTTTGAAATAGTTAAGTAAAAGTTGACATATTCCAGTCTGTGAGTATCCATCAACATACTTTCCTTTAATTTTCTTCTAAATAATTCCTAATTTCTGCTTTTCTAACTCAAACATTAGGTATAATTTCCTATAAATGAGGTTTATTGACCATAAATTCCAAAAATAACTTAAGTTAATAAGTTAGTGTTTTATAATGTTGAAAGCGATAAAAAAGGGACGAACGTTGAAAAAAAAGGGACAAAAAACTAAGAAAAAGTTAAAAAATGAAAGGTGAAAAGCATCCATAAAAGTGTTCATTTTCAATTTTGACGGGAAGACAACACAAGGGTTAATGAAAGCAGGCTTTCCACACAAACAACCAGACTAATTTGTGTAATTATTATGAGAAAAAAAAGAGATTTTAACTGTGTTGGGCTCGGGTCGAGCTCAGACAGAAATATCTTGATGCCAGTCGGCCCCGCGTTTGGTACTGTTTTCAACAATAAAACGCTTTAAAGCGGTAAAAGAGTTGGTTAACCCAAATCATAAAAAACACATTTTCTCACTTATCACTGGTGGTATGGGATTGTTGGGATTCATGTGTTTGAGGTTTTGGAGCTATCCACATCTGTCGTGTGTCTCACCAGGAACATTGCTCCGGCTAATCCGGATAATCCACAGACATTGATGTAAACACATTTCATTACAGTTCAACTACTTTGGTTTTCTGAAGAAACATGTTGACAGTGTAGACACAACTGGAAGTACGTGACTGTGGGATTTTATGACCCTTTGAAAGCTTGACTCAAAGCTTTTGCAGCTCAACATCAAATCTTTAGCTTCTGCTGGTATCAATGTGACAAAATGTTGAGCAAATTAAGACAGATAAGGACCTCACAGATCACACGTAGAATGGCTTGTTGTCAGCCTATCAGGTGATTTTTATCTTTCTCCCGACAGATTCACGGGCCAGCTTCCTTCCCAAACCATCTGAACTGTGAATCTGAAACTTACAGACATTTTCATTGAAACCCACTGTCTAATTTGAGTCATATAATCAATTTACCTGACCTGATTTGATGAGTATGTCAACCAATAGTGGTCAAATGTACAAAGGACCCAACATCTTTGAATGGCAACTGACAGGTCTTATATTAAAGTTGAAAAACCTGTACTGCTCTATGCAAAGTAAAGCCCTCAGTGAAAATATTTAGACAGTAGGAATACATCAATCAATCCGCCCACTTTCTTACTTTGAACCCTAAAGTTAATAATGGCAGCAATAAACGGGCTTTCCCGGGCAGCAGTCACCAACAACTCTGCACCAAAATCCATCAATCCATAAACATAGCATCAAGCCACAGTAGGGCTGCAGCTAACGCTATTTTCATTATGTATTATTTTCAACAATGAAGATTTCCAAAAAGATCTTGTCATTAAAAAATGCAACAGGATTGGTTTATGCCTAAACAAGTGTTAAAATGCATCAAATGGCCAAATGGTAGAAAGAGATGATAGTGGTTGTTCTAATAGTAGAATGAAATTGATCATTCTTGTCATGGATTTCATAACCCGATGCATACCAAGAAAAGCTGTTGTTAGTTCATTGATGTCACACCTCAAAATGTAAGTTTTTGTCATTGTCATGTAAGTGCCAGCGACATCCTAAGTTGCAAAAGTACTAACGTTAGCAAGCAGAATACATATCATAAACCCTCACCTGTTGAATATTCTGTTGTTACTGTGTCTTGTGTTGTAGGACAGGGAGGAGGATCACAGTCATCTGATTCTTCTTTATTCTGTGCAGCTATAAGGAAGTCTTTGACAAAGTCAAAGTACCGCACTGTCTGCCACCTGTCTTTTCTGTAGTGGCACTCAAAATCATACATGATCGGCTCCTGCAAAGACAACCGGAAACACAGTTCAAAGAGATTTCTGTTTTGATGTCTTTAAGCAGTTCAGTTCAAGGGTCTAGTTGAGAGGATTACCTTGCCTTTCGAGCTAAAATCCCCCCAAAAAAGCAATGGCATTTCTTTTATTGAGAAAATAATGGAAGTAATGGGCAGCTAGTTATAGTAGATACATGAACCTCGTCTTGCAAATGAAACAGGCTGATAAAGGTTTGGATGTCAGTGTTAGTCAGCCATGCTTTGTCTCATATCAACAGAGTCTGTAGGGGATCTTTTATACACGGTGTGTTAGTGAAAGTTGGGCTCCACACATGGCTACATGTATAACATGTGTCCCCTAAGCTATAACATTAGCATACATCAGAATGTTTTAAGTACAAATATGGACTGCCATCTTTTTTGTAGTTTGAACATAATTTAAATGACCTCTTGCTACTTTAAATGACAACCATTTATGGATTTCAGCTTCACATATTTAAATCATTACAAAACTGTAATTTCAAAGATGTCAAACCTATTCTAAGCAGCATCTATGGACATGTTATTTCTGTTTTTCAGATGTTAATGGCCACATTTAGTGGGTCTACGGTGCGACCACACTAAAAACTTACCACAGACCCCATGTTGAGCCGCAGTTCTTCGAGCATTTGGTTGAATATGCTAATATCTCTTCTGTTGGATGAAATATTTCCAAACTTATGTGCTAAATCTTTCAAACTCTCCTCCAAGTAGAAGACGTTTAATTTTACCCAACACATCCCTCCCTAGAAGAAAAAGAAGGCATACAATAAGCAATGAAAAGTACTGTATGGTCATTTAATACAGAGTGTGCTAATCAGATTTACCGAAACACCAACAACTAAGCTCTGCATGTCCACCAAAGTCTAATAATCCTCCCCAGCAGGATGTTACTTTACAGTTGCTTTTGGGAGATGATACAATGTTTACACTGTACGATAGTTCCAAGGTCAGCCAAAGTTTAGCGTGAAGGTGTATAGCTAAAAAAGCTTCCAAATCTTTACACATGTAAAGCTTGTCAGAGTAATGGTCAGGACATCTGCTCATTTGCAGGTTTTTACTTAAAATGTAAAAAGGTGGTGAAGTGTAAATAGGCTGAATTTTACATAAATCTAGAACTTTGATTTTGGTAATTATCTTCCCAATTTATTATTCCCCAAGAGGTACAGTGGGCGGATAACACATCATCTTACCTCTTCTTTTGGAATGTAGTGTACAGGAATTTTGTAATCTTTAGGAATATTTTGTCTCTGTGAAAAGAAAAGAAAAAGTACAAAAACATTTCAATTTGAAAGTAGCAATACAGCACTGGTTAATGAAGTTGACTGTGTAGCACATTGATAAAAGAATTCTTTGCCAATACAGGACAAACACTTTCATTTGGTGAGATAAACGCAAAGCAAATTTTCCTCCCACTCTTGGTGTATCATGTTTTTTTGTCCTGTCTTTAAGATGATTTTGTCTTTTTTTTTTTGGCTTCCTCACTTTTATAACCTTTGCTCATAAAGCAGGTGGCACCATGCTAGTGGAAAAACTATGAGTTATAACATTATACCCTTCAAGATACAGAATTGTTTCAGTAGTGGCCGCCATGATTCTGACCTGATTTTACGATATGATAGTTACTCATTATAAAGTCAAAGTCCAGCATGAATGTGATATCCATAATTAGAGTGGCGCTAAAGTTTGAAGTGTTTGAATGACAGTATTGTTCTTACCAGAATAGAAAGTCTAGAGATGTCATCCGTCACTGGGTTGACGTCAAATTTACTTGAATGTACCCCAAACGTGATGAACAGCAGTAAATGGACACAGACCAGTATCCAAATCTGCAGATCAAAAGAGACAAACACAAGACGTTTTGACAATTAGTCACATATTCTACATATAATACGTTGTAACAAAAACAACATATGATACACTGGATTATCTGCACACAGCATTGAGTATTTTTTACATGCACACTAATATTATATATTTTCTAAATATGACAATGTTCCAAATTTCGTACGGGTCATGTAGACAGGATATTCCATTTGAATACTCCAAAAAAGAAGCCTTTTTACAAATTAAGGAATTTTTGGATTAAAGGTCCCATAGCATAAAAATTTCATGAGTTTTTTTTAACATGCGTTCCCCCAGCCTGCCTATGGTCCCCAAGGGGCTAGAAACGGCGATGGGGGTAAACTGAGCCCTGGGTATCCTGCCTTTGAGAAAATGAAAGCTCAGATGGACCAATCTGGAATCAATCAAGGTTACCTCCCCTTTCTCTGCCTTGCCCGCCGAGAGACTTTGGCCCCCCCATGAGAGAGAAAGATATCGTGGCTTTCAAACGAGCAAAGTGGCAGTTGGTCAGGGCCACACACCCCATCCGCCACCATGCCCCCCCTCTTTCCTCAAAAGCTACAGACTCAGAAATGGCCCATGCTAAGGAAAGCTCATTGTGGGACTGGCTCTAGTGGCTGGAATTCTGCACCAAGGCTGAATATTGGGAACGAGACTTCAGAAACAGCATTAGGGGACCACAAAGGTCTATATAAAAGAGACTTCAGAAACAGTATCAGGGACCACTAAGGTCTATATAAATGAGACTTCAGATACAGTATTAGGGGACCACTAAGGTCTATATAAAAGAGACTTCCGATACAGTATTAGGGACCACTAAGGTCTATATAAAAGAGACATCAGATACAGTATTAGGGGACCACTAAGGCCTATATAAAAGAGACTTCAGATACAGTATTAGGGGACCAATAAGGTCTATATAAAAGCATCCAAAAGAGCACTATGGCATGGGACCTTAAAGACATGTGGGGTATGTCGGTGTTATTCGGGTTTTAGAAGCATGTTTTGGACATGTACAGTATACAAAGCATTCGGAATATGTGTCTCAATCAGGGTGAAAGGTGCTGTAGATATAAAGTTGCCTTGCATTACAACCTCAGCCTGTCAGTCAGTTATCAGGGCATAGAAACCACTGTTGTGCCTGCTTGTCCCAAAGGAAGCGAAAAGTCAACAACCCTGTGACCGTTGTTTTGACAAAAATGTAACCACATTTGTCGACATTGCTGTAACTCGCTGTGACTTCAACCAGGGCCTTAAGTTGACTTTTTTGACCACCTGTCACAGTCACTTTTTACCAGCCAGTTTTTTTGCCTAATGAAGACTGAAATCAAGAATGAAAAACAAGAATTGCTGTGTTTCTATGCGAACTATATCCTGTCCTATTCATGGTAGCCTACTTGTGGACATTGCACCATCATCACATGGTATAATAGGAGGGTCCGCCTTGATAATCCAGCATGAAGGCATCATTTCCTATCCTGAACTGGGACATACATTCTTTCCGTTTGATAAAGTACTTATTGGACTTTAAGTTATCAATGCACCTACATTAATGTAGCTGTCCTCAATTTAGGTCATCCAGTACATCTCATCTGCAGTTTTTCCAGCGTCCAGCAGCCCCCGATAGGCTTGAAACAACAGCAACTTTCAGCGACTTTATAGTGAAAAAACGTAATTTGCACGCACCTCTGCATGTGTGTGCGTGTGTGTCAGAGCTCCGCTCTCTGTCAATATGCAAAGGCCTTTTTATCTGAACAGAGGTGCCGCTAATAAGGAAAGGCTAACGACTTTGCTATTTCTACCGACTAGAAGAAGAAGAAAAAGATAAACAATGACAGAACTGGCAGCAGCATTGCCATTGATGCTTCGATTTGATTCGATGACCTACTCCGTTGGATCAAGCCTTTCATTCGCCATAAAGTAATTCATCTTAACCCGGTAAGTTAACAAGAGAGACTTGCTCTCTTGTTTGACTTTTATTATGCTGCACTGTAACTTTTATTCTTGTGTTTTATGTGTCCTAATGTTTCTATTTTGTTTTTAACTGTCTATTCATGTGTTTTATTAGTTTTTAATGCTTATGATTTTTAACTGTTTGTACTTGTGTTTTATCTGTTTAACTGATTTCGTGTAAAGCACTTTGAATTGCCCTGTTGCTGAAATGTGCTATACAAATAAAGCTGCCTTGCCTTGCCTTGCCTTGCCTTGCAGTCACTCTGAGAGTCCTGGCATCCGGTTACCCTCGAGCTCGCTCAGGCTCCCGGTTTTCCTTTTGTTGTACACCGCTGAAAAAAATAAAATGGTGCACAACCTCTGGCATTCACGGCTAGTAAACCGCATAGTATATCGCGGCCTTAGGCGGCCGCCTTAAAAACAAAGTACTGCGGGAAACCCTGCATGCTGTGATTTACAGGGATTTTACAGCAACTTGTGTAGCTGGCAATACAAAATGTTAAGTTCCATGTTCACTGGCTAATGTTTCCGATGACGACACATCACAGTATTTACCAGGGACACAGTGTCATATTACACCAGTATTGCAAATGAAGGTGAGTGAGTTATCAATATTATCTTTGTTTTGGACCAACCCTCCTGTGTGTAGTCTGATTGTGCATATGTGGGTGATGCTATCAGAGCCTGGTCCAAACATTACTTGCTCAATTACACTGCAAAACCATTACTGATTTTACCCAAGACGGCCACGGAAATGCTTACATGCTTGTGGTCTCTTTAAGTGCATAATGCTCCAGGGTGAACAGTTGGTGGTTGAGCATTAAAGTGCCCACATTTAATAAAAAGAAGAAAAATCACTTTTTCTGGGATTTGGGGTGTTATATTTTGTCTCTGGTGCTTCCACACGTTTACAAACTTACTCCCAACAAAGATAGTATAGAGGTGAGATTTCTCACTCTCTAGCTAAAACAGAGACCTATACACACAGGGGGAGAAAATGATCTGCAGCAATGTGCAGTACAACAAAAATATGGTGTTTTTTGAAAATTAAACCATGTAAACCTATTCTGGTACAACCTCAAAATACAATTATGAACCTGAAGATGAGCATAATGAGCATAGATAGAGTGTTTTGACTTAGTTCTAATTTTTGTCAAGTTTGTTTGGGTAAAGTAGCCCTAAATGTATGAATGAATGTGAACTTGAAATAATAAAATGCATATCAAAAACATTAATGCAACAGCATTACTTTCAGTACATAAACCGAACAAAACAGAGATCAAATGAATGTATTGACTGTGCAAACTAATTTCCTTTGTCATACAAATGATCATTTTGCTCTGCAAAATGTGATTGTCTTCCACCAGGCAACATTTTCTCGATCTAAATAGAGACTCCTTTCCATGACAGACACTATTTGAGACTCACAAAATTTCATTCTGTTTTAATTGGTCGGACCAGCGTTTTTCAACCCACTAGCGGGCTGGTCTTCAGTTGCTGCAATGCAGCTGGCTCTCAGCCAACTCAGTCAACTGTTATGCTGTGACAAAGTTTAAATAACTGCCTGTAATAGTCGATGTCGTAACATGCAGGTAAGTAATCCAAAACCTACAAGTCTCATAATAAACATTCAGATGCAATCGTTTTAGACAGGCAGATTTCAGATTTTCAGATTTCAGATCTGGATGTAAAGATGTGCAGGGTTTAATAATCTCAAACATTTTGTTCCCTCGCCAGCAGGGACAGTAGATGAAGTTATTTGTCTACTACTAAAATTGGTGTCTCAGTAAAGGCGGTATAGACCATCGGTGTGTGAAAAAAGGCACTATACCCTTTTGGTCATATTGCTAGTTGCCAGATCTTAAAGTGGTCAACAACCAAATGGGTATTGATAGAAACAGTGGATTTCAGTTGGCATTGTTATACATGAATTAAAGTCTATGTAGTCATAAGGGACTATTAAAGTTTTAACTAACAGCCTGGTAGGTAGTATCATATAAGCTATGATAGTTCCTTAGGGTATTTCTGGTAAAAATCCTTTTTTGAAACGTAAAAAGATGTGCAATGTGGGTTTTGCAGTTACGGATGGAGTCTGTTATCCTGTGGAATTTTTGCCCCCTAGCATTAGCATTATGGGACAATGTTTTTACAAGTAAGTCCCTGAGGACAAAATTACACAAACTCGTTGGTGGTTGATTGACAGTTGTTGATGACAATGCAAACGTAGTAATGTGTGAACAAAAAAGAGCAAAGAGAATTGCTAGCAACAAACATAGATGTTAAAAACTTGACTGATTACAATGTAGTTTTAAAAATCTGCTTTGCAAATGTTGTATGGGAAAGAAAATACACTAAATACACTAAACACTAAATACACAAAATGCACAAAATGCATTTTGGTAAGGAGAACTGACTAAACCGCTAACCAACAATAAGATTTCTTCTTTTCCATTCTTTTTTATGTTGAGTTTGTTGCTCTCTGCTGGATGGTCGTCACAGTGGAGAGCTATGTGACACATGCTGCTTTATCGTTAGGGACTGGCAGGTTAAATCTGCCGTCCTATGCAAAGTATGCCAGGCAGACACAGATGACAATCTCCCAGATGAATGTAGTAAAGCTAGGATTGTACAGATGGGGATTTGTGTATTTGTCGTTAGCATACCTTACACTAAAAGTAAACAAGGATACTGCAACTTTAAATGAAATATTTTATTGCCTAATGGAGGTGCTTACCGTACATTAACACTTGGCATTCATTTGGCTGACCTCTTCCTTCTTCTCTTGCCAATCCGACCATATTATGCAATGGCAGGTCTTTTAAATAGAGATTAGGGCCACAGCCTAACCCAAAAACAACTCAGCAACCTTGAAAGCCAACCTCCCCTTTGATGAAAAGCTTTAGAGCGTTGCACAAATGGGAGGGATGAGAGGGATAAAAATATAATAGTGATTGAACCACGTCTAATCTTCAGGCACTTCAACCTGTACAAAAGGATGTTGTTCTGTGTTTGATTTATGCTCTTCTCATTCTCGATTACATTCATACTTTTGCCATCTACATGTTCCCTGCTAGTTTGGCCATTCAGATTGAATATTTTTAAATCTTCAAGGCAGAGTCCGCCACCCATGTTCCTCTTGTTAGTATATATTTGTCAAACAGAGCCACAACAGGAAGAGAATGGAACAATGATCCATCAACAGCAGGAAAGGCCAAAGGAAAGGCAGCATGTAAAGCACAGAAGGGATGTAATTCAATTCCACCAAGCTTCTACTGCTCACTAAAACTAATCTTCTTTCAATAGCAGACAGGGTCGATAAGGAAGTAATGCTTTAGGGCAGATAAGCAAAAGACATATGGGGGACATCTTCTAATTCATTAGTTATGCCTTAACCTCTGCATGTCATGAACAACATTTGTACAGGATACAGTGAATGAAATCAAAGATGCCCGAGACACAACTTCAGTACATAAGGTCAAGGATTTTGCAAGTAGTCATGTTTCAAGTTGTTCAGCAAAGCAAAACTTGACCCCCGAATTGTTAAACAAATCTTAAAAGATTCCACTACTTTCTCTATTTTTAAAGAATTAAAATCAGACAAAATCAACAACAGGATATTTGTCATCTCCGAAACACAGAGGAATTTTTAGTTGGAAGATGTTATTTAAGAACTTTCAGACAGGAGCAGTAACAAGTGATATCCCAACTCACTTTCCTGGGTTATATGGAACCCCTGCTAATACTTTCTACGTATATGTCTACCTTAAACCTGCAAATGTTTCACAATTATTTCACTGACTATAAGAAAAAACAAGTGTCCTTACTATAGAATATATAAAATATGGACATAGTCTCCGTGATGTCACCCACAGGTTTTGGAAGAGCCAAATTAAGCTTGAATTGAGTGAGCATGAATCGGTAGCCCCATTCCTGGCCATCTTGGCAGTGCCTGATGTCCATTAATCCACATTATGGATGGAGCTGAGACAGGCCGAATAAAGCCTAAAGCCTGCTTGCCTCCTGTTACGGAAGCCCACCTGTCACTGAAAGCGAAGTCTTGATAAATTGAAGTACATTACCAGGAGAAACCTGACCCTCCCTGTGTGTTGCTGTTGTCGAAATCCATTCATTAAAGGGGAAAAAACAACTTTCACGCTAGCTACACAACAGCGGAAAATGACACACAAACAGTTGTCATAAAGGGTGAACCTAGCTAAAGAGACGAAAAGTGTTTTTTGTACTAGGCTGTAAACATGTTTAATTCTACTGTAAAGTTGGGAATTTTAACATTGGAGGTCTATGGGGATTGAGACTATGGTATTCAACACCTCCCTCTTTGATTGGATCCTGAGCTTCCTGACAGGCAGAACCCCAAGCAGTACGGCTTGGCTTCTCCACATCCGCTCCACACCCTGACCCTCAACACCGGCGTACCCCAGGGCTGCGTCCTCAGCCCCCTCCTGAACTCCCTGTTCACGCACAACTGCTTGGCCACACACAGCTCCAACACTATTATCAATGTCGCTGACGACATAACCCTTTCAGGCCTGATGATCACCAACCGCAACGAGACAGCCTACACAGAGGAGGTCAGAGCCCTGACATTTTTATGCCAAGACAAAAAACTTTCATCTCAATGTAAGCAAAACAAAGAAGCTGATTGTGGACTACATGAAGCGACAGAGAAGACATGACCAATAAAGAACCTTGATTGACTACGTTTTTGAGCCAGCCTTAAGTGGCCACTAAATTAACTTCAGTTTGGGGCACTGGAGGTTCCTGCTTTTTTTTTAACCTTTTTTTGTGCAGTCTGAGCTGTGGGGCCTCACTGCGTCAACCGATCTGTGCTATATCAAATTCACTAACATACAGATTGTTAGAGGGATGGGAGCCTAATGGACAGAACTAATTCAGTTAGTTTCTTCCTGTGGTTGGACACTCGTAGACATATGTACCACTATCCCTGAATCTTTTCTGGGCTGCCCCTCTTAGTCAACAATCGCTCGTTTTGGTCTTAGTCGATCAAGATTTTTTTTTTTTAGTCCATCAGTCATTTCTTTATGTTTCTTTATGCTGAGTGACTTCTTTGCAAGAAATGTATCCACACATGTTTGGAAAATTAAAGTGGTGCTTTTGCATAATTTGTTGTGGAGAAACTCAGTTTTACAGATCTGATGATTAAATCAAGTAATAGACTAAAGTCGATTGTTAGTTGACTCAGAATTTCTCTCTATTGAGGTCAGCCCTAGAATTCTTTTTCTTATATAACAGGAAAAAAAATGTTTGGTTTAGTTTTCAGGGGAAGGTGCAGGTTTAGATAGTCAATTAGAATTTCTAGGCTAACAGGTTTCAATGAAAGGGAACTTCACTCAACACTTTCTCCGGCACTTCCCTGTTTTACCCCTGCAATGTCTGTTTGAAGAATAATTCAGTAGAAAGGCGGAGGCTACTGATAGCTTCATGTCAGTCAAACATCATGTGACAAATGAAAAAACAAATTGATCAATTAAATCAGTGTCAAAAATATAAATAAATCTAGTGCAGAAAGGCTGCCTTCTTGAAACACAGCCATAAAGCAATGGAGAAGTCCTGTCGCTCAGAAAGCCTAATATATGTTATGATCACTGCCACTCCCAAACTAGATTCACTTACAGTGTGTGCTTGCTATAACATCACACATGTTGGTCCCGCATCGTTGTTTTCTTTCAGTTTCAAGAAAAACCACCACCAGACCAATTATGCTTCTCTCAACATGTCTTGAGAATATGAAGAGGAAAACGTGTAAATGGATAACATCTTTTGCGCACATGTGTAAGTCATGCTGAGAGCAGAGCAGCTGTTGAGAGGCTAGCGGCGCTCAAAGTAGGTAATCCCTGCCATTAGCAGTTACTCTTTTAAAACATATTCTTTTAAAAACTTACGGTCATCCCTGTGGCTTTTTTTGTGAGAGCATGTAGGGCCAAGGAAGCACTGCAGTATACACAGCAGGATGTGATGCGTGAGTGATGACAGTGATATCGGCTGACATTCTCTAGGTCTTTATGAGACAGATTCACAGCCCATGAAACAAGCCAGCTGAAAGTTACTAATGTTAGATGAATCGCAAGTTCTGAAGGAAAGTTGGAAGTTCAGATTTCACTAGAGCTGTTGGTGCTGACAAGTTGTGAAATGGCTTTATGAAATGAAACAGGAACAGATTTTCATAAATGTTGGTGTGCAGATTTTGATCCAGGTCCAGATCCGACATTTCTGCCTTTCTCTACTTGCTGCATTGGTGCAAGTTTGTACATATACATATATATATATATATATATATATATATGTACACGTATAATTTTATATTTTACTATATTGTATATTCAAATATCAAAACCAGCCATGGATGTAACATTTTCTCGTTTTTTGACTGTGATTGAAAAAGCTACAGCTAAAAATCATCTAACGGCAGGATTCACAAATCTGGATTGCAAACATAATTAGTTATTCTAATCTATAAAAATGTATGGAAATCCATAAAACTATATAACCTGATCAGCGGATTTAACAATATGCATTTTCATTCATTATACTTCTGTGGAAATTGTCTAAAGATTTAAGAGAAGACCTACCACTAAGGATTTCACACAAAACCCTTCTGGCATCTCAGCACTACCTTGCAAACCTTTGGTTGTCACAGTATTGATTTGTCTAGATAGCTCCTGACTTTGTGTAACTTCCATGTAAAACACCATGTTCTAATGCTCCCAGAACATCATGCTGTCATTGATTGGTTAGAACTTTGCTGCTTTTAATGGGGAGATCAGACCGAAATTGAAGCAAATTCTAGAGGCAGTGTGATTCAGTAGAAATAGTCCATGGAAATACATAAGGGAATGTGGCAAAGAGAACTAAGGCTGGAACTGCCCCAGAAACTGCTACACCTTGCTGTAAAAAATTTGCATGCATACCAAAGCCTTGTGAATGAGAGAAAATCAGATAAGACTGGAGGAAAAGCCGACAAAGGTGGACTTGCTGGTCTTAAAGCTGTCACACACATGCACATAGACTCCATGCGCAAGTTGTATTGTCAGTAGGGCTGTAACGATAGGCATTATGAAACCACGACACTCCACAAACCTGTGAGAAGGCAGAATGGCGAAACACCCCTTCCAACTCCCAGAGTTATCCTCTCTGTCTAGATCCAATGCTACCACATCTTTAAATAAATATTAGTATTAGTCCTTATGGTGCCTTATCCCCCTTTTGTCTGGTAAATTTAGCTAACTGTAAAGACAGCTAAAAGCAAAGGGGGGAGCACCGGTAATGCTAACGGAAGTGTAATGTTACGAATGGCCACTGTTCTGACTGACGGTTTATTAAACTGCAATTAGTGTCCTTAGCACCGGGGCTGTATTGATAGTGGACGGTTGCTAGCTGGCTGGGGGCTGACTGTGGATGTCTCCCCAGACCAGGGCTGTAATGATAGTGGATGGTTGCTAGCTGGCTGGGGGCTGACTGTGGATGTGTCCCCAGGTCAGGGCTGTAATGATAGTGGATGGTTGTTAGCTGGCTGGGGGTTGACTGTGGATGTGTCCCCAGGTCAGGGCTGTAATGATAGTGGATGGTTGCTAGCTGGCTGGGGGCTGACTGTGGATGTGTCCCCAGGTCAGGGCTGTAATGATAGTGGATGGTGGCTAGCTGGCTGGGGGCTGACTGTGGATGTGTCCCCGTGGCTGTAATGATAGTGGATGGTTGCTAGCTGGCTGGGGGCTGACTGTGGATGTGTCCCCGTGGCTGTAATGATAGTGGATGGTTGCTAGCTGGCTGGGGGCTGACTGTGGATGTGTCCCCGGGGCTGTAATGATAGTGCATGGTTGCTAGCTGGCTGGGGGCTGACTGTGGATGTGTCCCCGGGTCAGGGCTGTAATGAGCCTTGAGACTGAGGCAGTCAGACAGGGGTGTGCTAGCTTGCTAAATCATCGTTAGATTAGTTGTCTAGCTATACAGTTAACGTTACTGATGAATTTTTGGGTTAGCCTAGAGTTTTTAACGGTGGTCCAAACAATCATACAAAGAATAACTGAGCGTGTTGAACGATGCCGTAACTAGCACCTTTACAGTCGGTACCAAAGCACTGTTCCTCTTTGGCCCCCCTGCAAGTTGGAAGCGGAATTGTCCATTACTGCTACCTTTACCATTATGGTTATGTCTCATTTGAACGAGTTAATGAACCACTGAAACGATTTTGAAAACATTATTTTAAGTTACAAAAGAATCTTTGGTGTTGGATAAATCAATATTTAAACCAATCAACATCAGTGAATAAGGTTTCTTATTTATTACTGTGTTGCAAAGTGGGATGTAATCCATGACAAAACGATGCCATGTAGCAGAAAAAAGTTGTATTATGTTTACTGAGTATATTTCTCCTATATATTGAGTATATTTACAGATGCTAGCGCCTGTGCTAACTCAGTGTGCAACTGATTTCTATTCTTCTTCTTCGTGTTGAAAACACTTTACGTCATGAGCTCTACCACTTTCAGACAAATCGTGTGGAAATTCAACATATGGAAGGTGCAATACTATGGTTTAAATTGCTATTATATCCATTAAAAATGCAATCGTGTAGCTGTAATAATATTCCAATAAATTGAATTAAGTGCAACTATACTTGTAATGACTGTGGTGTTGCAATATGTATTGTATTCAATATATTTCCCACTGTTGATAAGCTTAATCCATGTCAGAGTTATTGGGTCTGTCCAATGCATTTGGGTGTTCAATCCTGACATTCAAGAAAATGTTGACAACCATGATTACTTAGATAAGACTACTGTAGACTAAGATATTTAATTGGACGTGCAGCCACTTCAGTTTGGTTTTACTAAAATAAGTTACAGTGCTTAGAGAAATCTTATGTTTGAAATGTAGTCTTCTACTTCAACTTCTTTACTGTGATTTATCTAATCATTACAGTATATAAAAGTGGACATATTGTTACAAAAATATCAACGTTGTTTGTCACACTTACAAATGTAGCCTGTAACTAAAAGTTCATGAAATAAATAAAAATTGTAATGCAATAAATGCATTTCATCAAGTTTACCATATGCATGATGCTTACTTACAACATTCTTAAAATGTTCTGTGTTGCAGTGATTTGATAAAAACCAAGATGCAAAATGGAGCTAGAATTTCTGTCTTATTGTGAGCTGCCTTATTTCAACAAGGAAATAGATGGGAAAAAATCTCAGTAAAACAATACCCATGCAAAAACAAACAGATCTTGTATCTACAAGTTCCAAATATGCTCATGGCCTTCCAACACAGCTTGGGCCAAACATATCAATAAACAGCTTCAGTGAGAAAAGTGAGATAACTTCATCTCACTTGTTTACCTGACACTCTCTGAGTAACCTTACAAGACTGAAGTCTCCACTACACTGACAGGGAAAGAAATGATTTCCCATGCTATCTGGAACACAGAAAACAATGCTGTTGCTGCGTCTTTGGTGAAGCAAATCTACCATTTATTTAGCCAACAGCAGAACCAGCTGATATCTAGTCGGGTTTTTTTTTCCTCAAGTTGAATAGTCAGGGGCAACCCTTGAAACTAAAGCCCTCTTGTCCGTCATTGTCAGGTGCATTACGGTTTTCGAGGCCTGCTCGCCCTCATCATATTGATGCAGAGGATGATTAATCCCCCCCCTCCATCACATTTTCCATCACCACTTTGAACCTGAGGTATCATTAGCTGAACAGGCTCTCCAGACCGCCGGCCTCGTGGCCCTTTTAACCATGTAATCTCATGAAAGCGGAACAATGGGCCTTGCATGACATTAGTCCACCATAGCAACATGCAGCCTGTTACTCAGAGATGATTTTATCCTAATCTTTTGTCTAGATCGTTGTTTAGAATTTTGCCATGCAATATTAGTTCATTTTTACTTATGATTAAAATTAAAACATGGCAGATGATGAAGGCTGTGCAAAGAAAAGACAAAGCAGCTGTTGCTGTTGTCCAGATGTTCCAGAGTTGATCCATGTTCAGTTGAACCTTGGTTTTTCTTGAAATCATGCTCCATTCAGATTTTGATTTACATTCAGTGTTTAACATTCCCACGTTATTCCCAGCCACACGCTTCCCTTATTGAAATGTTTACAATGTGTCATGTTTATGACGTTGTTTATATCTTTGTACACGGGGTAAACATTTTTTATATGACATGAGAAACATCATGTTCATCTCCCACACCACACTGTCACAGGTCATCAGAAAGGAGCACATTTAATGTGGCTCTGGTTAATACCTGATCCACTTAATAAGGTTAGCATGTGGCTAAATCTGATTGGTGCATCAGCATCACACTTAACTTGCAAAGAGTTAAAGCCCAGTTCAGACCAAAGATTTTCAACAAGATGAAATCGTTTTAGAACGTCTCAGCTCGACTCAAGCCATCTGATGGCGTTGCCTGAGACTCAACTTGTTGAGTCGCCAGAGGCTGGTTTTAGCACGTAAGGGACTTCATCTGTTTCAACAGCCCACATCAAAGTCAGCTTGTAAGGTCAGCTGCAAACTATAACAAGTAAATGAAATGATTCATAATCTATTTTATTCCTATGTTGCAAGCTGTCAACTGGTCAAAATGGCGGAGTTTTAGACGGAGGCTCGAGTACAGCCCGCTAGTGTAGTATGTGGTCAAGCGAGCTGGAGAGTGACTGTAGAGCGGGAGCGGCGTTAGAAATAGGCAGTCAATCGGAGAAATGCAACTGTAGCATATCTCACAATCACACAACCACATTCATATTTAGACTCAACTAATGATTTATCTCTCTAAAAAAAGCCTGAAAGTTGGACGTTAGAACCGAGAGTGGTTGCTTTGGAAATGCTACACCGTCGGTGTGGCATCGGTGTAGACTGGCAGGTTTTAGAAGGTTGCAGACAGACGCATTGCAAGTAGTTGCACTTTTCAACTCGTCTCGTCTTTGGTCTGACCTGGGCTTTAAATGCTTGAAGGACAGATGAGCAAAACGTGAACAAATATAATGACAGACCACAAATATAATAAAACAGAGAGCAAGACGTTAATGAATGCCGTCCTGAATGACAAATTTAAAATAAAGACACTAATTTTCCGCAATGGGATGGGCCTGTTCATTGGCAACTTATGAAAACATAAAACAACGTCACAATGACAGACGGCCTCCAGTGGTGTCTCTGACCTATGAGTAAAGCCATGCAGGTCTGGAGACGTGTTACTGACAGCTGGACGGACAGAGGTAGAGACCCTGTGGGCTAAGATCAAGTAAGCCACATAATGGGACTGAGGCTTACAATAACCAGCAAACTGCTACATATAGCTATTGCCAATTTTAATGGAGGCGCTCTGTACAATTATTACAGGGTGAAAAACAGTTTTGCTGCTTTAGTGGCTCAGCATATGTTGCAGAGAAAAACAAGAAACAAACAAACCTTTTCACACGTCTAATGAGACACTACCATGGCTTTTGTGGCAATAAGAGAGGACACCCGTTGTGTTAAACAATGAGTTTCAAAGATTAGTGTGTAACCAAATAACATAAAAGTGTCAGTGAGCGTTACATGGTTAGCGGAAAACCCAAATGAAAAGGTGGCGATGGGAACAATAAGAACAGAGAGGAAAAGCAATCTATTTGCAGGGACATACACATGATTTCTATTTCAAATTTGGAACCAGTAAGAGTCCTTTGGCTTGATAGGATCTTGTTACTTCACATTAACAGACAAGAATTTCTCCTGACATTTGTTATTAAGATGGCGCAGTGGCTTAATCAGATTGCTGTGTCTGAGACCTTTTTCCCGTATCGTTGTATTGTCAACTTATTGGTCGGACAATCTCTCTCTCACTGTCAAATTCACCGTCTTTCATCAGTCTCGAAACTTATGAGTGATCCCAGCAACGAATAAATTGTCTCTTTAGAGGACGTGTTGACCTGAACTAATGACGCTTTGATTGCAGTTTAGTCTTCCCGTTGGTGTCGAGCAGGAAATCGGATTTTGCTGCTGAGAGCAAATTTGAAAAGGGGAGGATGAAGATAAAATGCATTTGATGACTGTATGCTCTCTGTTGTTATCCTTGGAAAGGAAATGCTATATTTTCTGATCCTCTTACAGTTCCTTTTATTTAGCACTTACTATGTCAACAAATAACTGCGAGGACGGATCTTGTTGATATGTACTAACTGCAGGAGGGGAATTTGGCTTGGACAATAAGGAAGAAAGTGGAGTTGTGCAATGGTGGTTTAAAAAAAAAACAAAAACAAAAAAACTGATTTCCTGCCAACTTTTTACCTTCACAACTTCTCACCCACAGCTCAGCTAACTTCCTACTGCATTTTTTTACTGGAGTTTTACTTATGAAAAATGTAAAAAAAAATAACCAAAAAATAAACGTTTTGATCTTGTGATTCATCCCCAGATATTTATGACCGTGGTGAGTAATGGCTGTTGTTAACCAGCTCATTGTGGACCAGTTATTAAAAACAAAAAGTGTATTATTGTAGAGTGTCTTATTCTGCTTTAATCCTACGTGACACAAATCAAGGGTGCTGCAACAGTGCTTGATGCAGTTAGCTATCAGGAAGCCCTGATACCGAGGAGTTTTGTGATGGGGGTTAAGGAAGAAGGAAACTAATGTGTGTTTTTGAGCGCCAAAGACTTCATTTCAAGCATTCTTGTACATTTTAGGCACATATTTATTGTGAAAACATCTTTTCTTTATGTCAAGGAAAACACAAAATTCAGGAGCCAATTAAAAATGTCAAAATATAAAAGGAACATAGTAGCAATAAGGGTGCTACAATTGACCACAAAGTCCAGTTCATTTCATTATTATAAACAGGACATAGTCACTTTTTTCCCTAAGAAGCACATTTTGTTCTGAAAAATGTAGGAGTGAGTTACACAAGGTATCTGCGATAATTGTTGTAGCTAATTTGTACAATAATACATAATAGTGTTATGAATACAAAATGTTATGAATTGTAAGGTTTCTATTTTGAAATACATTCTATTGATCAATACATTGTTATTGATGTTGAATATACAGTAGTAGTGTGGATGAATTGCAAATTTAACCATCATAGCTGTATAGTGTGAAATACAGTTTAACTGCGGCTGTTATGTGAACGTGGATCAGCAGAGCGACGGAGCGGGGCGCTTGTTCAGGGAGTCAGGGCTACGCCGATAAAGCTGGCGTATGTGGGGTTTTCGTGCGCCTTGGTGTATGGCTTGCATCAGGTGTTAGAACCATCTGTACCAAAACACCAAATTGGACAACTATTTAACACGACTACGAGACGGGTTACAGAGGTTATGAAACTCAATTTAATACTGATCGAGGGCAGCGCAGCCCGCAGCATGGGCAGACAGCAGTTGGAGCTTTGGCGAAAGGCTCCGCGCTTGGGATTTTCCTTTCACGCTGGCTAAAAACTTCTTTAGGGGCCGCTTACACTTTCTCTACGCAGGGAAAACCATGCAACATACCTTCCTTCAGACTGTAAGATGAACTTACCAAATATCTTTTGCTACAGACAAAATTGTGTCCTGCTAAAAGTGTCAAAAATAGCATTCAAAAGGAGCAATGCGGTTATGACAAAAGCCACGTGCAACCATGTGAACAGCAGAGATGACTAACACAGTTTCTAACTTCTGTATCAATTGTCCTTCATGGCTTTTCATCCTAGCTCGAGGAAGAAGCGATCATGTGGAAACTGCTATTTTTTAGCAAACAGATGAAGATTTGTATGAACATAACACAAATCAAACCCATCTGAATGCCCTCCAGCAGCAACTGCTCTGAGTCAGATGTACACTGGGACAGCTCAGTGCTGAAGATGACTTCATGCTTGTATAAATATCCAGAGAGCCTGAATGCAACGGACCTTGAGCTTCTGTTAAGTATGTGAGTTTAAGACAGCATGCCAATCACACAGACCAGGCATTCAAAAGAGCTAGAACACACACGAAAAGCAAAACCACAACATGATGAATGTGCTCATTAAATCGGACGTTCTTTTCAGAAAGGATAAAGTAATCAACCAGTCACAATTTGCCTCGGACGTCATCAACTCCACTAGACAATGTGTCTTCATTTATTATTCTGTGACAGCAGGCTGCTGAACAGAAGTGAAACCTAATCAACTGAAAATCACCCTTCTATATAATAGATTTATATTTTAAACATGATAAATCCTGTTGTAAGTAAACATTACAATCAGATTTGTCTTAGGTTGTAATGCAACATTACATACAGACATTTTCTGTAGCCAAAATTACTTCCACTAGTAAAGTTTACATTCCTAGGTTACCACCGTTTCTATAAACTTACAACAGAAAGAATGAGAGGGTTAAATCCACAGCTCCCTAAAAACATTCTTAAAGATGTGGTTACTATGCGAAACCCTTAAAACCCCTAAAAGTCAACTTTTTATGGACCAACAAAAACAGACTTGCTTGTCTTTGCTTGACTGCCATGATGTTTTCAGTTTATCCAGGGGATTCACAGGAATCTCCCCAACCCATAACAGAGCAAAAACGTTGTTAAAGAACTTTTAAAACCACTCGAATGTGGCTTGAGGTTTTGAAAATATTCTCAAGAATGATTATACCACAGAGAGGTGAGAGAAAGGTTTATTTAACTTAGAGATGTGGGCTCAAAACTGGTTTGCACCATGTACTTATATCACTTTTCCAAACCAGAAACCACAAAGTACAACATTTTTGTATTCTGTTTCGTGCCACATTACAATACTGCAGAATATTAAACGTCCCATGGCATGAAAAAATAACTTTATGAGAACTCTATTTCAACATTAACATGAGTTCCCCAGCCTGCCTATGATCCCCCAGTGGCTAAAAATGGCGATAGGTGTAAACCGAGCCCTGGGTTTCCCGCTCTGCCTCTGAGAAAATGAAAGGTCCTTATGAGGTCATAAGGGGCAAGGTTACCTCCCCTTTCTCTGCT
>NC_045740.1:16438082-16452010 GCF_008692095.1 Etheostoma spectabile
CTCAGAGAATTTGGCCCACCCATGACAGAGAGAGAGAGACATCATGGCTTTCAAACGAGCAAAGTGGCAGTCTGCACCAAGGCTGAATTTTGGGAAAGAGACTTCAGATACAGTATTGGGGACCACTAAGGTCTATATAAAAATAGACCTTCAGATACAGTATTGGGGACACTAGGTCTATATAAAAGACTTCAGATACAGTATTGGGACCACTAAGGTCTATATAAAAGACTTCGATACAGTATTAGGGACCACTAAGGTCTATATAAAAGAGACTTCAGATACAGTATTAGGGACCACTAAGGTCTATATAAAAGAGACTTCAGATACAGTATTAGGGACCACTAAGGTCTTATAAAAGAGACTTAAGATACATATTAGGACCACTAAGGTCTATAAAAGAGACTTAGTACAGTATTAGGGACCACTAAGGTCTATATAAAAGACTATATACAGTATTAGGGACCTGTACACACTAGGTCTATATAAAAGCATCCAAAGAGCACCAAGTCATGGGACCTTTAGATGAGCCCTTGATGCACCCGCTGACGTGGTTTTCTAAGATTAGTGGCTGCATTCTTTGTAAGAAAATGGCATTCCCTTCAAGGGATTTACTTGCTGTTTATTAACATAAAGTTAAAATAAGAAATATGAAACATACATAGATCAAGCAAGAGTTAAAAAAAAAAGAAGCTCCATGAACACGTTGTTTTGGAAGTAGCTGCTGTATTTACTCCACCTGTATGCCAATGCAGCTGTTCACAGGGTTCAACAATTTAACTCTTATTTATTACTCTTACTTATTACGGAGAGACTGTGGTTGGGGGCGGCAACGAACACGGATTATTTTATTAATATTATTACAGCTAATTGATTCATGAGTGTGTCTGAAAAATGTCAGAAAATAGTGGAAAACGGCCCTTGCAAATTTCCCAGATCCCACAGTAACCATCAGACCAACGCGCTAAAAACCCCAAGGCTATTTCATCTACAATGAAACAAAACAGAGAAAAACCAGAAAATCGCTGTTGAGAAGCTGAAACCGGCAACTGGCTTTTTGTTTTTGTTTGAATGAATTAATGTTGGTCATGCCTTTAAATCAGTGGCGCAATGTGAAAACACTGGACTAATGTTTGCATTCACATGACACCCCGTCACTGCGCCTTTTGTACAGAGACAAGCCAGAACCAAGGTCTAATAAATCCTTGAACTGATCCAACCGGTCATTTCAAGTTTGCACGTCAGGTTGAAAAGTCACGCAATTATTTCAAATCGACAGACCTCAGTATGCAGCGGTTAATGGATCGGACATCTAAAAACTTTTTTTTTTTTTTTTTAATTCTCAGAGTTCCTCCAGTGTGTTTTCTGTCTCCTGGCTGGCTTTATGGTAATGCTAAATACATACAATACAATACAATGATGGCAGACAGGCCTTTCTCTGGTCAGGGACAGCCCTCAGACAGTAATACATCAAATGCGGGGGCTCCATGGAGGAAGACAATCCTGTGACTCAAACCATGTTTGCTATGCAACTTTTTTATGGATTTAGCATGCTTCTCATTCTCCCAATGTTTAAGGCTGTGACTGCACAAAGCTTTTGTAGCAAAAAATAAAGGCACTTAACAAAATACACATTGGGAAAACATGAGTTTCCTCGAATGTATTTTCTATGATTTAAAAAAGAAAACTGGACTATGTGGGTTCTGAGTAACAATGTTGCATCACCAGAGACCAGCTACCAAAGCGTTTTTTTGCATCTGCCTAACCACACTTACAACCCTGCGAACATCCCTGACAAATGCTCTTTCTTCGGTATCTGAGGTTTTGAAAAGTGCATACTTATATATAATCTTTTTTTTCTTTTTAAATTGCATGAAAACACACCGCTGCACAGATGTGGCTCTCGTAGTTTGCAGTGTCTAAAAGAAATGGCCTCTGTTTTTTTCCAAGTATTGAGTTACTCCTGTCTGAACCTGGATGGTGCCGTGTTAATGATGCCAGAGTCCTGCTTGTGGGACCAAACATCAGTTCTCCATCGTATGGAGGTGGAGAGAAAGTCTCTTCACTCAGAGAACCAAAGTCACAACGCACCCATTACAATTCAAGCAGTTATGCTGACACGCAATAATGTGGCAGTGATGGATCTAACTCTCATTTAACAAAGCAGATAACAATGCACAGACATGATCTGTGATTGAACCTGGTCTTTCAGATATGCAGCGTTGACTAATGAGCATTAATCACCGATGTGAGCAGCTGATGTTGACAAAGACAGAGCGTTAGTAACTGTCAGCAACACAGGGAAATTGATGGCATTTTTCTACTACATGGTACCTGCTCGACACGCCTCCACTCTACTTTTTTGGTTTCCAATACAAAAAAAAGCCCCTGGTACCTGCTAAAAGGTACTTATTTTACCTCAGTCGAGGTTCCAAGCGAGCTGAGATGATACCAAAAAGTGACGCGAAAACCTGCCGACTACCGTTTGGTCGGAGAGAATCGTCAAAAACAACTGTGTCATCATTGCTAGTGACAGACGGGGGTGTCCTGCAGTGTTTAAGCAGTTTATCCAGTTTATCAGGTGGTTATTTGTTTTTTGCGGCCTCCAGCTTCTTTTGAAACTAACTTTGTCTTCTGGCCGAGAATCAAAAACAACACACCTTTGATATTCGGTGTGCGTGTCGCGTTAGGACGCCGCAGTTTCCTGCTGTGAGCCGCGCCCGGCTGAGGGGGTAGGCTGCTAATCTGCAACGGAAAAATGAGGATGGGGCACCGCGGCCGAGTCCAGCAGGTACCATGTAATGGGAAAACGTCATTACTGTTTCCAATAAGGTGTCACGGATCAACTCTGATGGCTGAGGTTCACAGATGCCACAGAAACGATTAACCATGGAATGCAAAGTGTAGCTAACACTGTATAATGGGGCTTTTAAATGAGAAGAGAAACATTAGAGGAAGTCAGTATTTGATTCAGCACCCTTGACGTGCTACTGAGGTTAGGCCTGTCACGATAACAAATTTTGCTGGATGATAAATTGTCCCAGAAATTATTGCGATAAACGATTATATTGTCATTCTGAGACCATTTTCATCTAATATAATGAAAATGGTATAATAATGAAGGAACACCTTTTTAAAGATCAATAGGCCTACATCTTATTTAACCCTGAAACTGGAAGACATTTTATACATCTGCCAAATGGCGAGTAAAGGTTTGTACCAAAATAGTTCTGGTTTCAGCCTTAACTCTGGCAAAGGTGCAGCTACTTTCTTGGACTCCTCTGCAGGTCGGAGCTTTGCGGGGGCAGGCCGACACACACACACACACACACACACACACACCACCACCACACACACACACACACACACACACACACACACACACAACTTCTGTTTACTGATAGCTATCGTCTACCTCAGGCTAATTCATTAGCTAGTTGTTTTTGGCAGCCAGTCTTCCAAAAGAAAGCACAATGAAATTAAACCGTTGACCGACAAGCAGGTAAAGGAAGCCGTCCACCGTCCGGGAGCCTCTGACAGCGGACAGCTGTAGGCTTGTTAATGTTCTGTGCATCGTCAGACGCATGCAGCCACTTTCCTGAGAGCGCTTGCGAGACTGCCAAGTCCACAGCAGCCTGTGGCGTTTATGTCCGAGCCTGCCTCCACCGCCAGGTTGTCAAATGTGTGGTTCGGAATGAAAGGGAGAAGACAGGACGCTGAGTAACACGGGGGATATCGCTCATGTAGGCCTACTTTCTTCTTTTTTTTGACGGTGCCTTGCATTTCATCTGTCTCTTTCTCTCTCTCTCTCTCTCTCTCCGCCAGGGTTCCCGCCTTCCCACACAAAGACCACGCGTGGTCATCCAGTCTCTTTGGTAGAGAGAGAGAGAAGGAAAACGACCAAGCATGCAAATGGAAATTATTGCGGCCGGAAATATTATGGAGCTCATCGTTTTTATCATACGAATAATTGATTTATTGACTAAAGCGACAGGCCTAGCTGAGCTTCCATTCCTCTGCATTCCACATGGCGTGGTTAACATTTCATCTTTCATTTCCTGCTTTTGACGGGAGGCCATTGTCCATCTATTAAAACAAATCATTAGCCTGAGACTTGATTATCAGTTTTTAAGTCTATTACATGTGCTTTATATAATCTAATTCGGCTTAACCGATTCATTTGGCTGTGATTACTGGAGAGTGTAATTCTTACACATCAACACCCTCAACGCCTACGTCCTGTATGCTTCTGCATGTGGCATCCTCAATCTAATGATGCAGAGCAAGGCTCACTGGGAATTATTTTCCTGTCTAGTTGTATGGTCTATAAAATTGTAATGAAAAAACGGCAATCAGCGTTTCCCAAAGCCCAAGACGACGTCCTGAAATGCCTAATTTTGTCCACAGCTCGAAGATATTCAGTTTAATGTCACAGAGAAGCGAATAAACCAGATAATATTCACATTTAAAAAGTTGGAATCAGAGGATTTGTACTCAAACTGATTAGAATCCATTATAAAAAATATTTGGCGATGAATCCATTGTAATGTAATAATCCTTGCCGCTCTAATGCAGAGCACTCCTTCCACGCTTTGCCTTCTGGTCTGCACATGCTGTACTTTTCAAAATCTAAAAGAGTGAAGATTTCCTATAATAAAAAATGATCTATGTCACTCAGGGGATTCATGTTGCATGCTGAGTCTAAGCAGGTATAAGTCCTCAACGATAAAGAAGAAGGAAACTGAGACTACATTATGTGAGCAGTTTGCATGTGAATTTACAGCCTGTGTTAAAGGCAAGGCCAGGCGGCTCGACCATTTCTGCGTGTAAATCAGTCTGGGACTCAAACCCTTCAGCATTTCTTCACATGCATTGTTTCACTTCTCCTAAAAAACACAGCACAGCCTGTCCACAACCCATGGGCTATAGGTCATCACAGAGATCAGGGGTAAATACTGCTTAATGACTTTCACAGATCTAGGGCAGACGTGTGATGTAAACCTCCCACAGCTCCAGGCCTGTGCAGCGCTCCCTACTGGTGTACAATGGTCTAGACACACAAAGACACAGAGACACACACAGACACACAAAGACAGACACACAGAAACAGACACACATACAGGCACACATAGACAGACAGAGATACACAGAGACAGACATAGAAACACATAAACAGACAGAGACAGCCATAGACACACAGACACAGACACACACAGGCATACAGAGACACACAGAGACACACACAGACAGACGCAGAGACATGCACACAGAGACACACAAACACACACACAAAAGATACTACCGCCGTCAGTTTACCAGAAATTTTACACTCTATAGATTTATGAGAGGACTAAATAAAGAGATCGTTCTCTACATATGTCCCACATGTGATTGCGTGACAGTGGAAAGCACCAAGAGCAGCTGCAAGGACCTTGAATAAAAGATAAAAAGTTGACGGTTGTTGCTGCCAGGAACAACCTAATGTGTAAATTCATTAAGAAAGCATAAAGGAAACTCTGCTCGGAATATGATTAGCAGCGGCAGGGATGCAGAAATGCCCACCCTTCCTCCAGGAAACTTCAAAGACTTTTGTTCCCAGATGCATGCACACACATACACACCCTGTTAAATCAGTATTCATGTTACGTTGTTATATTAACATTATAAGTAGCTGGCTTAAATTGCCATTCCAAATGAGGCAGAGATTAGTCAAAAACCTGATATCTGCGAGGTTCAGTCAGGCAGCCTGGAGGATGTAATGCTGGACAAACCTGCCGGAATTTAGTTTGCACACCTTCTGTATTTATAGCTCTCCAGATGGACATGTTCACCTTCTGGTAATGGATGGAGGACCTTTCATGTAGGCTTTACATACACCAGTGATGAAAAAACGACAGCTGATTTCTTTGATTCCCTTTGCTAAATCATACTACTACGTGTCGTGGTACACGTGTGGTGTAAGAGAAGCCTTTAATCGTCAAAGTGATCTTCCGGTCAAGACGTCAGATGCCACAGATGGTGTCAGGACTGCAGTCCCGGGGCCAGCTGGCCCTGCAGCCTTAACACTCGCTGCAAAGTAGCCTAAGCTGCCTGAACCGGTGGATGAAAACGCGGTCCTATATGTCTGGATGGATAATTACAAATAGAGATGTATAATTAGAAAAGCATAGACTGACAACCTGGCTTCACAGTGTTCCCAATTATCATATTCCATTTAACCAGTAATGACTGCCAACCTGCCTGGAAATAGGAATTAATTATAGCCTAATAATAATAAAAAATCTACTCGATTTGTAGAGCATGTCCTTACTGTTCTGAAGGTTAAAAAAAAAAAAAATGTTTGAGTGAGTTTATCTTCCTGCAATACCTCCCAGTTTACAAATGCAATTACTTTAAGAATAAAAAGGAAATAAGTGACAGTTACGCAAGGTGCAAAGCGTTCTCAGAAGTGGATAGGCTGCTCTCAAGTGCCAGACTGGCGCCGATAATATAAATCTGGATTGATCGGGGAGGCATCGCGAGCCACTCCTCCAAAAGAAAAATAAGAAAAACGCGGACACGCTTTTTTAAACTTTGGACCGACGGAGCGTTTAGGAAAACAAGGAAATCAGGGGGTTTTACACCTTGCCCCCACAAGTGGCTCGGCTTTCATCCTGCCGGCACTTGTATCCTGTTAATTATTACAACACAGTTAGAGTCTCTTTATTGAAAGCAGCCTGTATGCAACGCCTGAGAAGAATTTTTAAAATATCCATCCAAAATGGTTAATTGGGACTGTTTCCTTCGATTGAGTTGGAAAACAACTCGAAAAAACAGCAGCAACGTGTCCGGCCGTCGTCACGCCGCAGCGCCGAGCGTTTTAGCTCCTTTAATGTGTTTATATAAAAAAAAAAAATAAATAAATAAAAAAAAAAATAAAAAAAAAATAAGCAAACAGAAACAATCACTTACTTTTGGCTTCTTCATATGGAACGAGAAGAGTAAATCCAGTGTGTGCGAAAGCCTATTTTATTTTACTTCTACGGGGAGGAAAGGGGTTGTCATCATCCTGTGTGCACATATCCAATGCCTAAGTCAGCGGTATCCAAGCAGAGGAGGAGAAGAAGAAGAAGAAGAAGAAGGAGAAGAAGAAAGGGAGAAGAAGAAAAGGAAGAAGGAGAGGAGGAGGAAACGCGGCGAACAAATGTGAAATCAAACTTTCTGCCGTTCCAACCTGTGGGCTAATGGCGTGTGGCATCTGCATCTAGCCCATCTAAACGACATAGATCCAGCACTGAGGGCTCGCAGGGACAGCGCGCTGAGGGAGGGAGGGAGCCTTTATAATGAAGAGCCGCCCTCTGACGAGCCGCAATGTGAAAGGGTTCACTCCAAAACCACCACTGCCAATATAAACAGATTCAGATCAGACATGAGAAACAGTTTAGAGCTCCCCTGTGCTGGTTGATCAGCAGTCACTCCGGTTTGACTACTCATTTAACGCGGAAAAAGACCCTTAAAGTTTGACATTTCCTTCCGTTTTAACTGGTTTTAACTTGAAGTGATCTCTTGTTGTCTTTTTTTTTTTGCCTCTCCCATGCACGCAGAAACACACACACACACACACACACACGCGCACGCGCGCACACAGAATATTTTTTGCAGAACACATTCTGCATATGATTGTCAGGTTTCAACGTGTTAAATGACACTCAAATATTGTATGTTAAGAAGTGTTCCTTGCAAAGTTACAACACAGCAAACCGCAACATGTTAAATCATGTTGCGGTTTGCTGTATTGTAACTTTAATAACTTTGTGACTTTAACTTTTATAACATGTGCTCTGTGAAATTGTGCCCTCCCCTCGTGTGTGTGTGTGTGTGTGTGTGCGTGTGCGTGTAACCGAACTGTAAATCTATGAGTGACTAACTGAATGAGTCAAAGTGTGAGACACCGCATCTGTTAGTATTTTCACAATGAACTAATATAAAATAGTGAAAAATTAAAACCTTTAATAGTCATATGGCATCATCCAGTTGCGCAGCATGTCAGGTTCCATTTAACCATATTAGACACAACAAGTTTATTAAAGAATGTTTGATATGTCTTCTGTTTTGGATTATTCTCCAAAATGTCATGCATTTTTTTTTAATAACACATGAATGGAGACTATGAGAGTTGAAAGCTCTGAAAGCTACAAAGTGGAACTTTCACGTTAGATTATCTTGTTGCACTTTTCTTTTTTTTGGTCTTTTTTTTTTTAAATACCAAACCACTGTGTCTGTGGTGCTCACTATAACTATATACTGGTGGGATTTGTATAGGTTTTTTGTGGTAGTCACCATTCCTTAATGCTGATTGTACAGTGACCTCATTGTATGAAGTGATGTTTCCTGTTGTTATTTGTTCAAACATTTTAACCCGAGGTAACATTCTTGTGTAGCATGTGACATTGGCCCTTTTTTTTCGGAGTCAAACCATTGAGAATTTATAACATTTTAGTGTATTTCCATGTGCAGTGTTACAATGAGCATGCTATATTCCTTTTTATATTGTGCCTTGGGACATTTTAAAGGACAAAGGGAACTTTCAGTTCCATTAGACCTGTATGACTTGTCATCAGAAGTATCTCCCTTCCTGGGGCCATTTTTAGAGCTGTCAAAGGTCAAATGGCCGTGTTTTGCCTCAGATTCTTCTTCTTTTAAAAAAGAAAATCTCTCCTTATCATAGACTACAGGTAATTTGTCTCCTACAAATTACATTTTTTACAACAACAATGAATGCTTTCATTTCAATTCATAGGCAGGATTTAAGAAAAAAATGTATTCATCTGCCAATTTCACTTGCTTTTTATGCATTTTGATAGAAATGCATAAATGCATATATGCATGTTTTAATCATTATTTGTGTGCCTCTTCTATTTTTTCGTCGAGGCTTTAACCCTCATGTTGTCCCCGGGTCAAATTTGTCCCATTTTCAGTTTTTTTCTTTTTTTTTTTAAATCACAAAAAAATGGGCCTTCGAAATAAGCGCTTAAAATGTCAACATTAGAAATATCAAATAACGTTGGAAAAAAAACATCAAAAAGAGCACCCACAACACTGAAAAAGTGTCAAATGTCAGAAAAAGCAATAACGGTTGACGGGAAGCCAACACAAGGGTTAAGGTGGGAGATTCTGTTTACCGTGCCTGAGGAAAGTTCTCTAATGATAGCAGTCTTGCAGAATGTTGTCCTTTAGACTAAACTGAACTGGTTTTGGTGTTGGGGTCAGTATCCTTAAAGGGATAGTAACAAAGTTCTACAAAACGTCTAGTACAAATAGTTTCTGTACTCATAAAACCAGGCATTGGATAGTTTGTAAGTACACCAAGAGTTTATTTAAATAAACCTTGCCTGATGGCTTCTGCTCTCTGCTGCTAGCTGGCTAGCTCTCCGATTCTCCTCCATTAGTTGTAGCTCCTCGTCCGTGTATTCAGGCTCAAATAGGTACGGGCGACTCATCGTTGCGTTCGATGTCAACCCCAAACTCTGCCATTTCGTTGATCTCTTTCCAGGAGCGAGAAGCGAGAAAACAGAAGAAGAGATCAACGAAATGGCAAAGTTTGAGGTTAACATCAAACGTGATGATGAGTGGCTCCATTCCGAAGGTCGCCCGTACCTAATCGAGCCTGAATACAAGGACGAGTAGTGCTCAGTCCTGTCACCAGCAGGCCTCAGAAAATAATGAGATGTGTGTGTGTGTGGTGGTTATGAGTGCAGATGGTCTGCACATATTTCATGTCAAGCTTTGAAGGTGTTTGTGATGTGGGTGCAGAATCGACATAACACTTTGGGCTAATGGCAGAGAAATTATGGATCAGGACACAGCTGACTACTAAATGACTACCACCTTTAATTGAGAAACACACCCCACCTACTTCCCATGTAGAGCTGCTGTCTGAGAGGCATGCCTAAAGTGCTTATTTTGCAAATCTGTCTGTAAAATGCACCTCCCCCATGGATATTTATCAATGACTGTAATCCAGACTTAAAAGAAGCAGGATTTCCTGTACTTACAATGCAAGTCCCCTGTGGAATGTCTGGAGAATTTGGCCACGGTTTCGACATTATAGCTCCATTAATTGATTTTTGGTCACTAGGGGTCAGAAAAAAAACCTTGAGCAGCTAAACACGATGCCCAGCATTCGTCTCGTAAAGCTGATTAGCAATTTGTCATTGAATTTGTACTGCATTTGTATATGTTATGAATTTGTTAGCAAATAGGTGCTAACTGACTACACATCAAACAGACACGGAGCAACTTTATCATGCAATTGGGTTTCTCACCCCGTGATTCACTTTCCTTTTAGTTCTGTTGTTGTTGTCGTCTCTCGACAACTCCAGAGAAGAATAACTGCCTCTTTAGCTGCTTATATTCCACTTTCTTTGCAAGGTAGTTGCTAACATTGTCTATCTGCAAAAAGTTGCAGAAAGATTTTTTTGTAATATATTTGTAATAGAGCATAATTAGCATTGTTTTTTGGAAGGCATTCTACTTGCACAACACTTGATTACTTTGTAAATATCTGTAAATATGCTGATTGAGGGTTCACAGTGTTTTGGTAATTAATGGGCCCCAAGGTGTGCATATTCCTTTAAATGAAATGCTTAAACACACATTTAAAACAAATTTGTTGTAAAAGCAAGCTGCAGTACACAATGACCCAAAATCTACTACAGGACTGCACAGTAAGGCTCTCTCAAGTGACACACTGGAGAGTTCTGTGTTTGGTTGCACACCATAAAACTCTTCGGGCCCCGTCTTGCACCCGGTGCAGTACTGCGCAAAGACCGACACAGTTGTTAATTTCCCATCCTGAATTCTTGACGTAGTGCTATCTTGCCGCAGCAGAAAGTGACCCCGCCATTGACCAACAAAAACCTGGTCTACAGTCAATAGCGCAGCATTTCATTGTTATTTTAAAAGGTGCTCTAAGCAATGTCACGTGTGTTTTAGGCTACATTTGTTGTCACATACAGCAAACGTCTCCTTACTGTCCATGAGCTGTCTGTCCCCAGAACACACTGTAAAAAAAAAAAAGGTCTCTGTAGACAGCCCAGGGTCTATGAATGGCAACAAAAATAAACTGTGCCCACCTGCACCACGAAGCATACACAAGCAGTGTTCCAGTGTTCCAGCCAATAACCGACAAGAAGGATTTGGGGGTGTGGGTGGGGGTTGGTGAATAGTATGGGGAAGCACAGAAGGGAAGAGGGGAGGGGACGGGATGAGGAGGAGGGAGAGGCAAGCTAGTCTCGACAAGGGTTACAAGAAGTAACGTCACCCAGCATCGCTCAGAGCACCTTTAACAAGTAAAATGGTAAATTAGTAAAATGTGATTGGGCTTGTGCACAGCGCACACACTATTCTTGCTACACAAACACAGAGGGATGCACAGCAGCACACACACATGCAAAAGATTACACATAAAGATATTATGGTGCAAATCCACCATCATATTAGCAACACGCCAAGCTACAAACGCGGCTGGCTGTTAAAGGGAATCGGAGATGACACTGATTGGTTTATTGCATGTTACACTTCAAGCCAATACACACCTATGAATTAATAAAGACACCAAGTACAACCTCTTTTAACCATGTGCCCGGCGCACAGGCCCTTTTTTTGCAGTCAAACTAGCAAAAGTGGATTTGGACATGCCCTAAACGCACCTAAATGCGCTTCATATTGTGCACTTAGATCATTAAAACAGGGCCCTTCATGTTTTGTCATTTTTTTGGCCATTATTGATTTCTAAAATTCTTATAGAGTAAAAATCTGTTTCCAATGTAAATTGAAAGGCTGACTACACTAAAAGATTTTGTAACTTGTTTACAAAAAGACTTCAGCACATCTGATTACATCCAGAAATTGTCATAATCATTGGGATTGAGCGTTTGGTCACAGCTGTTCAGAAGACTACATTTTAAAGTGTTTTTTTTGCGCCGTAGGGCAAATAAGAGGCCATAATCCCTACCATTGTATCTCTGTTACACCCCAAGTGGTAAAAAAAAGAAAAGATCTTTATCGCAGCTTTTATTGGTCTTTCCTGGCTGTGCATTTAGAGCACCAAACACAGCTGTGTAAAATGTATAGAAAACTACATGACATTATTTTAACATGTTTGACAAAAATGGCTGATTAGGATAATCCTTGACCGTATTATGTTACACACTTTAAATGAAGGTTCACCCAATGCCCTAGTGTTTAGTATTTTTTCAGAATTAGTATTAAAAAGCCAAGAAGAGATGCACAGGCTATTTGGAAAGAGACCACAGACTCGTAGCTTGGAAATTAAGACTGCAACATGATCCAATTATCTTTGGGAATATTTTTTATCACCAAATAGATTCAGTTTTGGGAATATTTGCTGTATTCTTAATTTACATATGGTTTGCGTCCACTAAATGTCTGAACCAATTACACGGAGACTTAGCACTGAATGTGTTTGCATAAGTAAATTAAAGCTGTGACTCAAGACTAGGCCACCGGCAGTGTCATGGAGGGCTGATGCCTAGCCAGCAAGCTGCAATGTATTCATTTTTCTCCCATAAATTACATGTGAATGTTCATTTGAATTACATTCTGTTGTCAACAGGAAATGGAGTCGTTACTGTGGCCAATACTAGACGAGCGGCAGGACTAACTTCACAAGAATAAACCACACTGCTTCTTCCGAGAAGGGCAAGGCTGCAACAGGTCCTCAATTCCAACAGCACAGCTATGTAACCCTTTAATTGGCCCCCAGAGGCTTTTCCATTTAGGTGCATGCTAGAGCATGTTATTCTTCCATCAAGGAAGGCTATGTGGATTAGCCACAGTATCCCTCCTCTGCTCTGCAGCGTGTGGATGATCTGACATACCGAGACTAGTACAAGGCTGACCCCCGCCCCCTTGCCCCACCCCAAACTGAAGATAGGTTATTAACATAAGTGGCCAAATTAACCAGTTTGCGTGCCTGAATTAACACTATTGTTGTATGTAATTGGATTATCTTGAATTACAGTGATTGCACTGAAGCAGTCATGCATATTTCAAAGGTTTTTCTAGTTGCCACTCCAGGGCTAAAACACTGTAAAACCGCAAAACCCGTTTGACCCCCCTACCTCAAGGGAAAATAGAGAGGCACATTTTTTGAATTTCTTTGGTTTCAAAAAGGTGAGGTTAATGACTACCATCTCGGACTTCAGCCATTGATCTTCAATACATTTGTAAAACAAGACCAACTGGACTACAGGGTGAGGATCTGGAAAAGTAACAAATACACAGCAAAATTAGACATTTGCAATATACATTCCCAGGCAGGGTTTTCCCCAGTGTAGTGGTGAGGAAGTATGAAAAAGGATTAAGGCCACATCTGAAAAAAATGCAGACTTTCAACTCACACCTCCAGCTGAGCTTTTCGCACATCCTTGTGGAGGCTGGGGGCATTGAACCTGAGTGGACAATGTTCAAAGTTTACATTGCTGAAGCTTCGGAGGGGAGCTGTGGTCTTAGGGTCTTAGGTGCCTCAAGGGGAGGTAACCCACTAACACCCTGGTGGACACCGGTAGTCAGGGAAGCCGTCCAACTGAAGAAGGAGCCTGGGATAACATCCTAGAGGGCTCCAGAGGCAAGTGAAAGAGTAAAGGCAGTGGGTGTGGGAGAAGTTCGGAGTAAACATTGAAAAAAGGACTTTCGGTCGGTGCCAAATTGCTTCTGCAAAACCGTTCGCCACCTCAGGAGAGGGAAGCGGGGAACCGTCCAAGCTGTGTACAGTAAGGATGGGACGCTGTTGACCTCAATGGGGTATTGTATTGGCTGATGAAGTATTGTCGTCAATTTCCCTGGTGGAAGTTGCTAAGGTAGTTACAAAACTCCGCAGTGGCAAAGCCTTAGGGATTGATGAGATCTGTCCAGAAATGCTGAAA